>NC_092721.1:20747505-21068339 GCF_047496885.1 Scyliorhinus torazame | reverse complement strand
CGGACAGCCGTTGAGCCTCACAAGATCTGATTAGGTCTCACGAGATGTCGCAAACTGAGAATGTAAGAACCCACTTAGCCGTGCTCGTGCCGGATCTAATGGCCACCTGGCATTTACCGGCCTTGCTGAGGAGAACCCAGCCGGGTGTTGATTAGTACTGGCCCCCACAAACGTGGACGAGGTGGAAGTGCACCTCGGGGGTCTCCCAGGCCATTCAAAGCCCCTGGGTGGTCAGGGACAGGGCAAGATGGCACCCTGGCTCTCCCCCAGGCACCGTGGCACTGCCAGGCCGCATGAGGTCATAATAATATAATCATCTTTATTGTCACAAGTCGGCTTACATCAACACTGCAAGGAAGTTACTGTGAAAATCCCCTAGTTGTCACATTCTGGCGCCTGTTCGGGTACACTGAGGGAGAATTCAGAATGCCCAATTCACCTAACAAGCACGTCTTTCGGGACTTGTCGGAGGAAACCGGAGCACCCGGGGGAAACCCACGCAGACACGGGGAGAACGTGCAGATTCCGCACAGACAGTGACCAAAGCCGGGAATCGAAGCTGGGACCCTTGCGCTGTGAAGCAACAGTGCTAACCACTGTGCTACCATGCCATCCAGTAGATGTCTTGTGTCACTCCAGCCAGATCCTCAGGTCCAGACTTCAGGAGTTGACCTTCCCGGCCACTCCTTTTACAACTGGTCCTTGAGGGTCTCCTGACACCACTTGTGGGTGGATGGCATCTGTCCTCCTCACCAGCACCATTAATGCCACACCCATCACTGTGTGTCCTCTGTCTGCCCTGGTGTTCAGTGTCCAAGAAATTCTATCGCAGCAATCATTTTGTCCAGTTTCTCTTTTAGAGAAAGTAGACCATGTGCTGTCAAGGTCTCCTGCTCTGTGTAGAACACACTGGCACTGTTAAGAGGCGGAGACGAGGAATGGAGGTGCACAGGTTAGTGCCAAAATCATTCAGATCCGGTGGGTTCTCAAATTTTGTGTGCTGTCGACCTCGATTTGAACGGCTGTGAGCACGTTGCAAATTTTGATCCCACCCACCCCTGTCCAAACATAATTCTAGTCTAATATTTCAATTGGTGGAGGAGGCAGAATTAAGGGTGTGAATGTAAGATTGTTACCAATAAACCCACTAGTGAATTCAGGAGAGAGCAGTTAGAAAGTGAAACTCAATGCCACCAGGAGCAATTGAGGTGAATGTAGACAGTTAAAGGGAAGCGAGATAAAAACATGAAGGAGAAAGGAATAGAAGATTAAACTGATAGGATTATATGTATCAGGGTGTGAAGATCTTCTTGAGGGCCATGAACAAGGTCACTATTTGGAACCTTACACTATACCTGAAGTGATTATCTCAAAAATAATTTCAGAAGGATGAATGCCTTCATCAGTAGGAGGAAACTAATAGGAGTTTTAAAAGTTGGGTTCGCCAAATCCTTGGCAATAATTAAATCTGTAGGTTAGCTGAAACATTACCTCACTCCCTGGGTGACAGATAAAATAAGCAACGTTCCAAATAAAGATCTTTGATAAATGCACTTATAAACGTATTTATTCCACACTTAGTGGTACAGAGCAAACATGTCACCACTGACAGAGGTAACTCTGTCTAAGTGACCTCCAAGATAAACAGAAAGTCAGAACAGTTTGACCCGTAGGTGATTTGTATTAGACCCAATGCCAATTAAATCAATGTAGGTAAGTTAAATGAAAACGATACAGAATGATTGGAGAATATTTATATGCATAAATGCAAAGACAGTCACACTGGTACAGGAAACATAAAATGCATGCTTGGAATGATTCATCATTCTTGAAAAAGCCAGAAAGCTGTGGGATTGGACAGGAGAACATCTATAAATGCATCCCTCCGCGGGTCGGAAGAGGGCTTCCACAAAACATGGGAGCCATTCACCCGACTGTTCTGTTGTGGCCAACACATAAATAAATAAATAGCCAGTAGCCAGGAAAAAATAGCCAGGACAAGATAGAAAGGACAGCGAGAGGGCCAGGTGAGGTAGCAAAACCCAGCAAGAACAAATGGGGAGCAGCAGTGAAAAAGGGGGGAAGGGAGGGAGGAGGGGTCAAGGAGGGAGGAGCTGGGGGGGGGGGGGGGGGGATAGGGGGGATTGTATGCTGAGCCAGACGGCAACAGACTGTAAATAGGGAAACCTAAGAAGGAACCTTTGTGACTGTACAATAAATGAAAACGAACAGCAATGTATATAATTTTGGAAATGCCAATAAAAAGATTTAAAAGGAAGAAAGAACTGCACCCCTCCCGCCCACTTACTTGGATGATTGAGTCGTAACTTCCTGGCTCCCCAGTGTCAGATTTGGGAAGCACTCCAAAGATGCGCTGGGAATCCTTCTTGGAAGTTTGCAGGGAAGGGTTTACGTGATAATCGTCCAGAAGCTTTAACTTCACCCGGACAATTACGTTGCGCTGGGGTCGAAGCAGCAAAGCAATTTAAATCGTTAACTTCGGATGGTTCGGCCAGTTTTATGCTAATAGTTTCTCTGAAAGATTTAGAAGAAATACAACCACTTCTAACTTCAGTGGTAAATATTTCAGAACGAGCATCGCAAGGGAACTGTCCACACTCTGACCCGCAGCCCACCTACCCAACTATTCGCCCCTCCCCAACTATTCACCCCCCATGGGATTTCCCCCAACCCTGTCCCCAGCCACCCGGGACTCCCCCACCTTCGCCTTCCCCCATCCCCACAGGCCCAACTCTAAGTCCCCCACGCCACCCCCCACCAACCTGACCCAATCAGACACAAAATCCCCCATCCCGCCCCAAACCCCCCCCCCCAACCCCTTTTGACAAGCCCCTTAACCTGACCCCCACATCCAAACCGAACCCCCCCTCAGATCCAACCCGACCCATCCCAACTCCCGACCCCAGCCCAACCCCGCTCCTGCTCCCAAACTGACCCCGCACTCTGCCCCACCCTGACCCTTTCCACCAATCATATCTGATATCTGGGGACTGTTGTGTTATGTAATCTGGGATAACACAGGCTGCAACCCGATGCAGCTTTGACCAAAAGATACTCCAGACTTTGAGGTAAGTTCAATGTGATTTATTGAACCATTAGCACAGTTCTCTATGAGTTCGATTCTCCTGCTAATCTTGCTATAGTAACTCAGTCTAACTAACCAGTCTTCTCTAAGCCACGTGGTGGGTGTGATGCTTCTGATCTGCCCCGTCCTACTCTCTAAGTGCCTGCCTGTGGAACGAGACAGAGCATGTGTGCCCTGACCTTTTATATGGGTTGTGTAATGCCCCCTTGTGGTAATGCCACCTCTGGGTGTCTTGACTGCTCATTGGTTGTGTCCTATTCTAAGTGTTCATTAGCTGTATGTCTGCATATCATGACATCTCTGGTGCTCCCTCTAGTGTTCACTTAATCGTAGTGCATTTACATTAACCCCTTGTGTATTTACAGTGATGCATATCACCACAGTGACTTTCTCCCTCGCCTGCCAATTTCACCGGGCCCACTAAACCTACCTGGACTCACTGGTGTTGCCCGGAGCCACGGCCTTCAGGGACTCTATTGCTGCCGGCCCCAAGCATCTCCAGCCCACGGAGGTTTCAGCAAAGTTTTCCAGAGATGGCAAGTGCACTTTAAACTCTTGCAATACCAGCGGACAATTGCTTTATGCTGCAGCGTGGAAGCTATGGCCCAATATCTTTCTTCCGAGAATCCCTCAGAGTGGACAGATGCTCTTGAGAAAACTGTGAAATCAGAAGAACTCAATGTGATGACCGTACATTCACCTGAAGTGTCTGTTACGGCAGAGCTATTCTCAAAAAGCTGCATCTTGGGGAAGTTAGCGCTAAAATAAATTAAACAAAATTGGATACTTAGCAGCATCTGTTGCAAACACGGGGAGAATGTGCAAACTCCACACGGACAGTGACCCAGAGCCGGGATCGAACCTGGGACCTCGGCGCTGCGAGGCTGCAGGGCTAACCCACTGCGCCACCATGCTGCCCCTTTAATTTTCCGGGGCCAGCATCTATTGCTCATCACCTTGAACTGAATGGCTCGCCAGGTAATTTCAGTCAACCACGTTGCTGTAAACCTGGAGTCACTAGAAGGCCAGGCCAGGTAAGGATGGCAGAATGCCTTTCTCTACGTGCAATTGTTATTGGCAAAGCAATTAAACTAAATGAAGCAAACTGAGGGAAAAATCAGAAGAGCAGATCCTTCGCCGCACAGTGGCGCAGTGGTTAGCACTGCTTCCTCCTACCGCCAAGTATATGGGTTCAAACCCGGCCCCGGGTCACTGTCCGTGTGGAGTTGGCACACTCTCCCCGTGTCTGCGTGGGTCTCAACCCAAAGATGTAAAGGGTGGGTGGATTGGCCACGTTAAATTGCACCTTAATTGGAAGGGGATAAAATGGGTGCTTTAATTTGTTTTTAAACAGGGCAGACCCTTAAGGGAGCACTGCGCCAAACAAAAAACAAATCGCAAAGGAAACTTAAAACATCAAATCAAAATTTGATTAACGGAGTCGACAAAATACCCCAGTCCCTCTGGTGCCCACCCGGCACGCATAATCGACTATAGTTTCATGGTCATCATCAGATTTGTTGATTGCAGACTTTTTTTTAAAAATGGAATTCAAATTTCTCCCTCTGCAGTGGCGGGACTGGAACCCAGGTCCCTGGAGAATCACTCTGGGTCCATTGACAATACCAGTACACCATCTTCTCCCCACGCAGGGCACCACGGTGGCACAGTGGTTAGCACTGCTGCATACAGAGCTGAGGACCCGGGTTCAATCCCAGCCCTGGGTCACTGTCTGTGTGGAGTTTGCGCATTCTCCCCAAGAGTGTGCAAAGCCCGAGGGGTTTTACAGTTTGCGGACCCTCGGTATAACCTGGTGGGTGGGCCACGCACCGTAAAATGAATAAGAGTACATTATCTGACCTACAAAGTTGACATGACATAAGATGCAAACAACATCAGTTTCCTTCAATCCAGTAGGTTAAACACTCCATTTACAATTGCAGTTGATATTTGCTAAGATCGTTAGATGTTTAACATACAGCTTGATGGGTTGTTCAGAGTTCCCAGCCCTTCGGTGCTATGGCTTCACCCTAGGTATTCACTCTGAGATCAGGATTCCGACCTGTTCCCAATTACATATCTTGCATCCCCTATAATTAGATTATGCCTTTACACCCTCCAGTGTACAGGTAATGATAGCATTTGACAACAAATGTGTTCCCATAGAACCTATAGAAATGCTGGAAGGGAATCAGTTCCTCGTCTTTTAGGTGTCATTGTCTTTTAACTGTGCACATAACTGCTTAAGAATTGACAATGTGTTGGGTGTCCCACGCTCACCCCATTGCTGATTTCCCAGTGCAGGTGTAATCCAGGCTGAGAGCTGGAGAGAGATGAGGTGTTTTTTTGTTGAGGTTCGACCTGGGCAGACCCCTGGAGCAGGACTTTTTGCTCTAGGTTGTTCCCAGGGACGCACACCAGGACAATCATCAGCTGTTGCTAGAATATCATCAACTCGGTGAAAGATGCTCTTTGGTCTGCCCGAAACCTGTTGATCTTCCACGGCAAAGAATTGTCCCTGACGACATGTTGCAGACGAGTCCAGGACTACTTTCTAGGGGATGCACTAAAGCTTGGGGCAGCCGTTGCAATAATAATAATAATCATTTATCAAGGATGCCCACTGTCCCCGCTGCTGTTCGCTCTAGTGATCGAGCCACTAGCAATTGCGCTCAGAGCATCAAAAAGCTGGAGGGGGATCCAAAGGAGCGGCAGAGAGCACAGAGTCTCACTCTATGCAGATGACCTGCTCCTCTACATTTAGGACCCACAAAGCAGCTTGGACGGAATCATCGCGCTCCTGAAAGAATTTGGCGCCTTCTCGGGCTACAAGCTCAACATGGGCAAAAGCGAGATCTTCCCGGTACACCCACAAGTAGGGGGGGCAGCACTAACGGGACTGTCGCTTAAACAAGCCCGACACAAATTCCGCTACCTGGGGATCCAAATAGCCCATGACTGGAAAGGGATCCACAAATGGAACCTCACCAGTCTGACAGAGGAAGTAAAAAAGGATCTGCAAAGATGGAACACACTCCCACTCTCCCTCGCGGGGAGAGTCCAGACGATCAAAAGGAACGTACTGCCCGATACCTCTTCCTATTCAGATCCATCCCGATTAAAACCGAAGGCCTTTTTCAAAGCACTAGTCAAACTAATCATGGCGTTCGTATGGGGGGGAAGAATGCTAGGATCCCAAAGAAGGTCCTACAAAAAACAAAATCTAGGGGGGGTCTAACCCTCCCAAACCTACAATTCTACCACTGGGCGGCGGCGGCCGGGCGAATAAGGGGATGGATCAAGGAGCCAGAAGCCGAATGGGTGCACGCGGCTAAGGCCTCCTGCAGGGGGGCCTCCCTCCGGGCCCTCGCCATGGTGGCACTCTCATCCCCACCCAAAAAACACTGCAGCAGCCGGTGGTAAAGCCACCCTCCAGTCCTGGAACCAACTACGGCAGCAATTTGGCCTGACCAAAATGTAGGACAAAGCTCCCATCTGCAAAAACCATAGGTTCACGCCAGCGCTGACTGACACCACCTTCAAAAGGTGGGGACAGGTCGGAGGGACACTGACAGTCAGGGACCTATACACCAACGGCAGGATCGCAACACTGGACGAACTGACAGAGAAATTCCAGCTGACCAGGGGGAAAGAGCTAAGGTACCTGCAACTCCTACGAAAGGAGACAAGGACATACCCACAACCGCCACGACAGACATTACTGGAAGAGTTACTGGACGCAAGCATACTAGATAAAGGAAACTGTAGCGACATGTATGACTGACTGGTAGAAGAGGCCGACGCCGTACTGGGCGCAACAAGAATGAAATGGGAGGAGGACCTGGGGATCGAAATAGGGTGGGGACTCTGGAGCGAAGCACTGCATAGGGTCAACTCCACCTCCACGTGCGCAACCATAACGCAACTAAAATTGGTACATAGAGCCCACTTAACAAGAACTCGTATGAGTAGGTTCTTCCCGGAGGTGGAGGATAGATGTGAATGGTGCAAGGAGGTCCGGCCAACCACGCCTACATGTTCTGGTCTTGCCCCAGACTTGTGGAGTACTGGACTACCTTCTTCGAGGCAATGTCCAAAGTGGTGGGGGTAAGGGTGGAGCCATGCCCGAAAGTGACGGTCTTCGGGGTTTCAGACCAGCCAGATCTATTCCTGGGGAGGAGGGCGGACGCCCTTGCCTTTGCCTCCCTGATCGCCCGCCGTAGAATCCTATTCGGCTGGCGGTCAGCAGCACCACCCAAAGCTGCAGACTGGCTGTCCGACCTCTCGGAATCTCTCCAAATGGAGAAAATCAAATTTGCCATCCGAGGGTCAGGCAACGGCTTCCACAGAACGTGGGAGCCATTCACCCAATTGTACCGGGACCAGTTTGTGGCCAACAAACAAGCAGAAGAATAGCCAGGTAGCCAAGAACCAGGGGAAAGTAGCCAAAGCATGAGAGGGAGGGATAGACTGGGGGGCAGGGGGGGGGGGGGGGGGCGTGGACAGCTAAATCTAAGAGGAAGGAAAGGCAAACCACAGGGGGGGGTGGGGGGGGGGGCGGGGGGGGCGAAGAGGGAAGAGACAGGGAACAATAGAGGAGAACCAGGGGGGGTGGGGTAGGCGGGCGGGGGGCAGGGAAACTTTAACAAACTTGGCAACCACAGGAACAGGGAACAAGGAGAATACAGGTGAAAGACGGGAGGGCCAGCTGAAGCGGAGGTGAGCGCGAGACGACAACAGCAGCGAGATCCGTCCGGGAGAAGCGAGGGGCAACACAACACCAAACCCATTCGAGTATTGCCCTCCGGAATTGTCTCTCTGGCACCCAAATGTATATCTAACCCCCCCTCCCCCCAGTCTCCGCCCCCCCACTCCCTCCGCAAACAGATGCCTACTTATGTGTGTAAATAATTTTGCCAAGTGTACAGAGCTGCTGCGGCTGGGCGGGTGCATTATACCCCACCAGTTACAATATTTGATTTTGTATTTCTCTCGTGTTGTTACTGTTTTTTTCATCCTCTCTCTTTGTGATTTGTGTGTGTGTGCCCTTCTCTTCTTCTATATATATATCATATCCTGTGCACATAACGGCAAATATACTTTGTTCAAAAACCCAATAAAAGACATTTATTTTAAAAATAATAATAATCACTTATTGTCACAAGTAGGCTTCAATGAAGTTACTGTGAAAAGCCCCCAGTCACCACATTCTGGCACCTGTTCAGGGAGGCTGGTACGGGGATTGAACCCGCTCTGCTGGCATTGTTCTGCATTGCAAGCCAGCTCTTTAGCCCAGTGCTAAACCAGCCGCTATAAATGGGGGAAGGTCGCTGTCCAAGACCTTTCAGCCAAAGTGAGCTGAGGGAACGGAATTGTACAGAACACCTTGGGCTGTATGACTCATTTTGAATGTATACGGTGAATATTACATGTATCACAATTGTATGAAGAACCTCAGAGTGCAACTTGATCTATGTCCACAGCTTAAACACCTTTGCACCATTTGCAATGACCATCTTGAAATGTCTGTAATGTTTCTTCAACTGTATTGAAGCACCTCAGAGTGCAACTTGGTATATGTAAGAAACCTGAATATTATTGCACTTTGTGTGATGGTCACTTTGAAATATTAGTAATATTCTTTCAAATAGTTTACAGATAACATATATTTTTGCAACAAAAAAAATGTCCAGGCTGAGAGCTCACCCTGTGTAAACGTTAAAGGCCAACCCTAGAAGTTCTGATGGGATCAGCAACCTAAGAGTTGTGAGTGAGCATAATGCTCAAAGTGCTCCAGCTCAGCCTCCCATAGGCAGGGTCAGAAAGTACCCTGCAAACCCAACCAAGAAGAACACAGGGAACGCACAATAGGTGCTGACAGAATCAGATAGATTTTGAGTTTGGTTGGGACTGTTAGTCAGAATTTGAGTTAATGAAGGAGCAATCCTTGGGCAGCAGGGTGGCGCAGTGGTTAGCACTGCTGCCTCATGGCGCCGAGGACCCGGATCGATCATAGCCCCGGGTCACTGTCCGTGTGGAGTTTGCACATTCTCCCCGTGTCTGCGTGGGTCTCACCCCCACAACCCAAAGATGTGCAGGGTAGGTCGATTTGTCATGCTAAATTGCCCCTTAATTGGAAAAAAAAATTAATTGGGTACTTCAAATTTTTTTTTAAATGAAAGCGCAATCCTGAAATGTCGCTCTATATTTCTCTTTCAGTTGTGGCGCACTCCATGTGTTAATTTCAGTTTTCCAGCATTCTGCGTTCATCTTTGTTCCTCTCCTGTGAATTGATATCTCTTTTCTCTCAACGTGTTGTGTGATGTTGTGGATTTTAAACGGGAGCTTTGCATAGGCTGAACCAGGTCCTCAATGGGGTGAACTTACAGAGAGAGTTGACTATGTCTTTTATAACTCTCACTTAGGTCCGCCACACCCAAAGACTTTGTAGCAACTCAGCCGCCTGGTCTGCTGGTCGACGGGGAGTGCACACATCGATTTTATTGAATTTAACATGGTCTGGGAAAGGTACTTTAAAATGAGTCATATCAACAAATGACTATCAAACGATCAATTCCATTTGGAAAGTACTTTTTTGCTTACCTGCTGCCAAAATCATTAAACTCTGGGAGGGTTTTAGTTAGTTTCCTGAATTATTGTAACTCAGAGTTATAATTAAGCAGAATGATATGTTACTGAAAGTTAATAAATAACCTTGACTCTTATTACAGTGAAATTTCCTATTACTTCCGCTAATTGTAGCACACAGGATGAAGACTGTTTACTGACTTCTAGAGCTTTCCTGCATCGCACAAACACATTTAACTCAACTTAAGGGAGTTATTTTTATTCAGAGGTCTCATGCAGCACTTATGCGAGGGAAGACAGTGGTGTCGTAGTGATAATGTCACCAGAGAGTCAATCCAGAAGAACTAGGTTAATGCTCCGGGGACCACGGTTCCAATCCAGCTGGTAGAAATTATTTATTTTTTTTAAATCTGGAATCGTTTCAGTAATGGTGACACGATTGTTGTAAAAACTCATCTGGTTCACTCGGAAATCTGCCAACCTCGCAAGGTCTGGCCAAATATTACTCCAGCAATGTGGTTGATTCTTCACAACAGATGTTGACTTTGCCAGCAATGCATACATCCCGTGAAAGAATGAATTTAAAAATTACATTCAATCCTGCGTATGTTAATCTCACACCAGAACTACCGATTGTTTTCATTTCTCCCTCGTCATCCATATAAAAATCGACATTGTTTCCGCTTGCCTGGACATGTGAAGTATTTTAAAGCCCAGTTTGACATCGAGTCATCAGGACTCGAAATGTTAGCTCCGTTCTCTCTCCTCAGGTGCTGTCAGACGCTGAGATTGTCCAGCATGCTCTGTTTTTGATCCTGTATTCATTATTCAGTAATACATCTTACTTTTCTTGCCATTTTATTTACTTTAGACTAGAGCTAGCCTAGGCTTAGGCTGGTGTCATGTACATTTATATGTGGTATCCAAAAAACAGAATGACCTGAAATCCAGAATGCAACAGGCCCGAAGGGTTTCGGGTACTCAATCTGTAACCTTTTGCACCTGACCTCCCTGAATCCAAAAGTGAATCTCTCCATTTGCACAAGGCAATAGTTTGAACTAGAAGCATTGAAGCCATTACTGGAGGGTTACTGAACTGCAAGTGTGTTTTCACCCTGACCATTTAAACCCAAACCCACGTTGAAAAAAATAATAGATTCATTTCAATTTGGTGTAAGCACCGATTGTATATTTAATAATGTCCCACGGTTTGCCACGTTTTCAAACCAAAAAGATTGCTGCCGGTGAGGACTGTGCATGCGCCCTGCTGCACATTGTCCAATTTTATCCTTCTGAAGTTGACTAATTTCTAGTCCACATACCTTAACGCTTTTTATTAATCTTTATTTTGTTTCAATTTAGTGGTAACAGTCATTAGAAGTGTTTTCTAACTTCACTTACTAATCCTGTTTCTTTACATACAGCTAGATCTCATTCTACATCCTTCGTACCCTACGATCCAATGTTATTTAAAGCATGGCCTTTAGCAAACTGTTCCTAAAAGATTGCCTTATGATCACATTTGCTGTCCGCCCGAATCTTCCTTTATATCATATTGAAAGATTTCTTCAACTTATGCGCAAGCTATTTTTGGAGAACTTTGAGTTGCATTTCAGCATTTTGGCAAAAGTGTGAAAGTTGGTTTGTGATGCAGAGCAAGGCCAACAGCGCGGTTTCAATTCCCATACCTGCTGAGGTTATTCGTGAAGGCCCCGCCTTGCCCCTCGCCTGAGATGTGGTGACACTCAGGTTAAATCGGCGCCAGTCAGCTCTCCCCATCAAAGAGGGAAGCAGCCTATGGTCACCTGGGGCTATGGTGACTTGACTCAACTCTAGAGTGAAACATTGGTGAGACCACATGAGGAGTGGCCTCACCTGACATGGGGTTAACACCACAAGGAAGGATAACTCCCAGGTAATTTTAATGTGGTTTAAAAAGTCCCCCCAAATGGCCATTAATTTTTCACATCAGGGCCTTGGGTTCAAATCCAGTCAGGCTGGTGAATAAACATCCCCTCCATCGCTGACTATGAAAATCCAATGCAGTTAGTTCTGCTGTCTCACAGCAATGAGGCCCCGGGTTCAATCCCGGCCCAGGGTCACTGTCCATATGGAGTATGCACATTCTCCCCGTGTCTCCCCCCCAACAATCCAAGAAAAAGATGTGCAGGTTAGGTGGATTGGCCACTCTAAATTTCCCTTTTGGTGATATGCATCACTGTAAATACACAAGGGGTAATGTAAATTCACTAAGACTAAGCAAACACTAGAGGGAGCACCAGAGACATCATGACATGCAGACATACAGCTAATGAACACATAGAAAGGACACAACCAATGGGCAGTCAAGACACCAAGCGGTGACACTACCACAAGGGGGCATTACAAAACCTACATATAAAAGGACAGGGCACACGTGGGGCGGGATTCTCCACTCCCGCGCCGAAGTGGCCGCACTGTCTTGAACGCCGTCGAGCTTCACAACGGCGCGAAACGGCCCCGATCCCGACTGATTCAGGCCCTGACAATGGGCTAGGATCGGGGCCGCGTCATCTACACGCGCCAGGCCTTGTCGCCCGCGTAAAGGCGGCGCCGCATAGATGACACGGCCGGCGCCGCATAACTGGCGTCATCCGCGCATGCATGGTTGCCGTCCTCTCTAAGTCCGCCCCGCAAGAAGATGGCGGACAGATCTTGTGGGGCCGCGGAAGGAAGGAGGTCCTCCTTCAGAGACGACGGGCCGACGATCGGTGGGCACCGATCGCGGGCCACCCCACATTTGAGGTACCCCCTGGTGCAGGATCTCCCCTCGCCCCCCCGCAGGCCGCCCCCCCCAGCGTTTGCGCGCTGTTCCCGACGGCAGCGACCAGGTGTGGACGCCGCCGGGGGGAACCCGCCGTTTTGACCTGGCCGCTCTGCCCATCCGGGCCTGAGAATAGCTTTATTTATACTTGGAGTTTACTAATGGTTTCTCCGCCCCCCTCATTGGGGAAGCTCATACTCCCACAGGATTGTGGGATTGTCATTAGTCCCCAGCCAATGGTAAGCAGGCAGGTTATAACATGTTGTAAACCTCTAAAACTCTATAATAACTGGGCGGAACAAGTAGCTCAATAATTTGCTCAATAATTTTGGTCCTCACTGTTAGAAATATATAACAATTCTACCAGAACATTAACCTCACCTACCATTACTACAAACTTGGAAAGTTTATACAGACCTGTCCCCTACGAAATCCAATACTCTATTTGTTGTTGTACAGATCTAAAGGTGAATGTACATACACCATTGTGTTGGGCCACATCAACATATATTTGTTGTGGTTATCATTTTTACTTTGGTCAAAGTCAGTACACCATGTACCCTGCCTCATGTAGTCTGTTCAGGGATCCCAGAAAATGTCATATTGAGTCATTGCTGACAGATTGCTTCAGGGTTGATGGAGTGTGTTCATTTGCATGTGGCCTTGGCCCCAAATCTGAAGAACAAATAGCTTACATTTTCAAACTAAATAAACTAAGAAATAATTCCTTTGCTTTCCTTTGCAGCTACTTTCCCTGCTCCTGAATGTACTGATATATCCTGGGATACAGTTCCACTGACACCAGAAGACCTTGGCATTTCATCAGCCAATCTCCACTTCTGTAAGTCCTGACAGCCTAGTCAACTCATGTCCAATTCTGGAGATTGTTCGGGCAGAGTCCAATCCTGTTACCCGTCATCAGCGCTTACTCACTTTCTAGCTCGGGGCCACTGTAAAATAATTAGGAACAGGAATCTTGGCTGGTTTGTCCATGACTGGCCCGGAGACCCCAGTCACTTAGGAAAACCTAGGACTTGGCTCCTCCCCCTGCAACTGCACCCTCGGCCTCCTGACCCACTGACCACAATCAGTAAGGATTCTGTCTTAATGCCTCGAGCATCGGGCAGAAGATACAAAAATCTGAGAACACGCACCAACAGATTTGAAAACAGACATCAGGATGGCCCTCTTATGGACTGAACTGATCTCTCTACACATCTTCTCCACTGTAGCACTACACTCCGTGTGCTTCACCCGATGTCTATGTATTTACATTGTATCGAACGTCCTATGCTTTTCATGCATGGAACGATCTGTCTGGACTGTACGCAGGACAATACTTTTCACTGTACCTCGGTACACGTGACATTAAATCTAAATCTTGCAGAATGTCAACAGCAACCCAGCTGATGTTAGTCTTTGCGTCAGCATTAAGTTTTTCTAAAGAAACACCAAATATGTACACATATTTGGTGCAACTGTAATGATGAGGAATAGGATGGGGGCCAAGGATAGAGCCACAGGGAACACCAGAGTTAACTGTGCTGGACGGGTTTGATTCGGACCTCGGGTCACTGTCTGGGTAGAGTTTGTACATTCTCCCACGTGGCTGCGTGGGTTTCCCGCTGGTGCTCCAGTTTCCTCCCAGAGTCCAAAGATGTGCAGATTAGGTGGATTGATTGGCATTGCAAAATTACCCCTCAGGCTGGATTGCAGGAATAGGGTGGGGGGGATTGGGCCTCGGTGGGGTGGTCTTTCAAAGGGTCGGTGTACATTCGATGGGCCGAATGACCTCCTTCTGCACTGTAGGGATTCTATGAATCTATGAAGAGAAGCCATTGAAAGTGATTCGAGGGGCAGCACGGTTGCGCAGTGGGTTAGCATTGCTGCCTCACGGCGCCAAGGTCCCAGGTTCGATCCCGGCTCTGGGTCACTGTCCGTGTGGAGTTTGCACATTTTCCCCGTGTT
Organism: Scyliorhinus torazame; assembly: GCF_047496885.1. NCBI lineage: Eukaryota > Metazoa > Chordata > Chondrichthyes > Carcharhiniformes > Scyliorhinidae > Scyliorhinus > Scyliorhinus torazame. The sequence continues at coordinate 21,053,874 of NC_092721.1, read as the reverse complement.
TGCGTGGGTTTCGCCCCCACAACCCAAAGATGTGCAGGCTAGGTGGATTTGCCATGCTAAATTGCCCCTTAATTGGAAAAAATAATTGGTTATTCTAAATTTATTTTTTAAAAAGTAGGGGCGGCATGTGGCGCAGTGGATAGCACTGGGACTGCGGCGCTGAGGATCCGGGTTCACATCCCGGCCCTGGGTCACTGTCCGTGTGGAGTTTGCACATTCTCCCCATGTTTGCGTGGGTTTCACCCCCACAAAGATGTGCAGGTCAGGTGGATTAGCCACACTAAATTGTCCCTTAATTGGGAAAAATAAATAAATAATTGGGTACTCTAAGAAAAATGTTTTAAAGTGATGCTCTGACTACAGTAACATCAAAAGCCTATAGTTACACCAGTTCCAATATTTCATTATCTGTGTGGTGTGTTGGGATGTTTCTGAGCGACAGGGCGGTACGTAGTGCTGCCAAAATATGCGAGACCAGCTTTTGTTCTGCAGTCCTCGATATTCTCATTGATCTCTTACTACCTACTGGAATATACTCCTTGGTGGTGGCTGGAATGGGGGTCGGTTAGCTCAGTTGGTGGACGGCTGTTCGTGATGCAGAGCGACGCCAATAGCGTGTGTTCAATTCCCGTAGCGGCTGGGATTATTCATGAAGGTCCCACCTCCTCAGCCTTGTCCCTCGCCTGAGGTGTGGTGACCCTCGGGTTAAATCACCACCAATCAGCTCTCAAAGCGGAGTGCGTCCTTCGGGACTGTGGTGACTGCACCCTTGCAGCTGGAGGTAAAGCTCCCTCTGTACCATTTACCTGTCAGAGCTATGCGTCTCTTCACAAAGCCAAATGACAGGTATGATCTTGAACAATGAACTCGGTCATTATTGTTAACCCAAACTGCATACATTTGTTTTGATTGCTCTGTAACAAAGACTGGGCACTCCTTTGTATGACAACATCCATTACCACCTGTAAGCATGGGAGTGAAAGTTTTTTTAAAATTTAGAGCACACAATTCATTTTTTTCCAATTAAGGGGCAATTTAGCGTGTTCAATCAACCTACCTTGCACATCTTTGGGTTGTGGGGGCGAAACCCACGCAAACACGGGGAGAATGTGCAAACTCCACACGAACAGTGACCCAGAGCCGGGATCGAACCTGGGACCTCGGCGCCGTGAGACTGCAGTGCGACCACTGCGCCACCGTGATGCCCATGGGAGTGAAAGTTAATGGTGAAAACTGAAGAAACTTTTTACCTGCTTTGCCATTTACCTGTGATCCATACAGCGCCTTTAACATGGTAAAATGTCCCCAAGGTGCATCACAAAATGTGACACTGAGCCACATGAAGAGATACTACAGAACATTGAGCTTGTTCAAAGTGGTAGGTTATAAGAAGTGTTCTAAAGAGAGGTTTAGGGAGGGATTACAGAGGTTAGTAAAAGGCAACTGAAGGCGTGAATGACAATGGGACAGACTTAAATATCGGGAATGCTTAAGATGCCAAAATTGGAGGCGCACGGAATCCCAGAGGGTTATAAAGCTGGAAGAGTTGTTTTTTTCGCACAGAGGGAAATGTAATCCTGAGCAAGTTTCTGTTGCGTGTGATATGCATGGTACGCGGTTGAATCGCCGCGTTGTGCCCGCTGCGGATCTGGACGCACCTATTAAGTTGCAGGAGAGGCTAAAATTGGGATCCAGCATGAATCGGTTTTCTTTCTAACCGGCCCGCTCCCGGGTTCCATTCCCCACCCAAACGCGGCGAGAAGGTCATCGACACCAATTAAGATCAATCTCCATCTCATTAGCGAGATGTAAGGCCAGTCTAGCGGTCTCCCATGAACTAACCAGCTCCCCGGCGAGAGATCACACGGGTGCTGTTCATCAGTCATTTTTAAAAACGGGAAGCTGGCACAGTGGCTGCTGAGGGGGACCGAGGAGGTGAGTAGCCATTCCCAATCTCCAGCATGGAGCCCAGGGACACAGCAATGCCCAATTGCTCAGGGGGCCGGGAGGGGTGGGGTGAGGGAGAGACCCCTGGGAGGGATGGGCCTGGTCAGGGGGCTGGGCGTCATAGGTCAGGGTCACCCCTGGGCAGGGGGGAATGAGGAGTTTTGTGTCTGCGGGGCATACTTAATAGTTTTGACTGCCACTTTAACTCCCTTTGACTGTGAGCAGCCCCTAGCTGCGCAGCTGAGAGCTATTGCTAATAAGGAATTGACATTGTTCGATATGTGAGCACTTCACTGCACTTCACTGCTCTCAAGTGCATTCTGGTGGATGTACATGCCATGTATCAAACGAGTGTTATTGCCTAGCATTCCAATCAAACAGTGAGGCCTGGGCACTTTGCGTGAAGTATGGAGACGTTAGCTGCACAGAGGCAGCGGCCAACAGTCAGTCGCCCAGGAGCTGGGCTTCAGCACTGGTGATATCCTCACCACCAAAGGGTGAGTGTGTGGGTCAGGGGAGGGGGCCTGAACACTCTGCCTAATGTTCCCAGTGGGGGTCTGGAGCCTAGGATCTAAGGGCTCCTGCTGTGGCCGGGGTGAACGTGCTGAGCGAGGTTTCCCAGTACGACTGGCTCAGTGGATGGCACTCTGAGAGAAGGCGGGACAAGTAAGGCTGGGGGGGAGGCCCGGGGGATATGAGGGTCCCAGGGTGGAAACCCTAACTGATTGTCAGTCTCCCTGTATGCCTGAGCAGCAGACTATATAAACTGTGTCCTGGACCAAGCCTATCTGGATGCCCTGGCAGCTAGATTCTTGGACCAAGCCCATCGGCAGGTTGCCCCAGGCCCCGGGGGTAATAGATAGTTAGCATGTGCCTTGCGCGAACCGGGGTATTAGCAGGAGGGGGGGGGTTCCCACTCGCTGAATATTCAACTCGTGTATCACCACCATATCTGGATCATACCAGTGTGTGCATGCTTCCCAGGGAGCATGCATGACAGCTGAATACTATGACATTTAAAGATCCCCGCCACCTTCGAGGACCACCCCAGGATGACGGGTAGGCTGATGACGCCAGTGCAGAGGCCGGAGACCGAGGCGGAGACTCAATACCACGAGGCCCATGTTGCCACCCGTGCTGTCATTAAGCAGGCAACGGACTGCTGAAAATGTGGTTTCAATTCCTGGAGCGGGTTGTTCACTGCAGTACATGCCCAGAGGGTCTCCCGCTTTGCGGTGGTCTGCTGTGCTCTCCACAATCTGGCACAGCAGCGGGGCGACAGCTGGAGGAGGACGACGAAGGGTCATGCAGCCTCATTTGAGGAGGGTGAGGAGAGGCAGGACCAGGAGGGGTTGGACGCCGAGCCTGGGGAGGACATGTGGGAGCATCCGGAGGATGGAGGGTGGTGGTGTGGGTCCGGCATGCCCGGAGGGCCAGAGAGGCCCTCATCTCGCCTGCTTCTCATAGGGCAAGGCTTTGTCCGTCAGCTCACCCCATTCGCCACCTCCACCCCACACCTCCCACATTCGCTCCATTCCCCGTTGACCACCCCACCACACACTGCCCCTTCCCCGAACACCCTGCTCCACCCTCCCAAGGTCTGTGTAACATCATCCCATGGTGATGGGCCTGAGTCGGCTCTGTCAGCGGCTCAGTATACAAGGCAGGAGAGTGATGATAACCCGCTGTGAGATAAGCTCTGGCGCTCCTCAGTTTATGCCAAAGTTGGACTCCTGTCTTTCTGCTGAAGGCAGACTTCTTCTGGAGGGCCTGGAGCCAGACGGCCCTGTGGTGATGTGCATCACTGTAAATACACAAGGGGTTCATGTAAATACACTACACCTAGCTAGACACTAGAGGGAGCACCAGAGACATGACACACAGACATTTAACCAATAGGCCAGTAAGATAGGATACGACCAATGGGCATTCACGATACACACAGAGGTGACACTACCACAGGGGGGCATTACACCAACCCATATATAAGGACACAGCAAACCTGGGGCGTCATTCTCCGCCGGCGGGAGTCTCTGTTTTGCCGGCGCCCGGGGGTTTCCCGACGGCGTGGGGCTGCCCCACAATGGGAAACCCCATTGACTTGCCGGTGTTACGGAGACTCCCGCCGACCGGAGGGGGCAGAAATGTGGCGGGGCGGGATGGAGAATTTCGCCCCTGATCTTCCATTCTTCCAGTGGAGACACTCAGTGAGTACAGACACAGGGTTGATTTGAAACACATCACACCCACCACGTGGATTGTAGCAGACTGGTTTGTCAGTCTGAGTAGCTATAGCAGGATTAACAGTAGAGTCGAATCCAAGTAGAAGAATCATTAACAGTAATAAATGCGTTAAAGCTATCTCCAAGTCTGAACCTTCCTTTGTCAGAGTGCACATCAAGGAAGCAGCTTATGCTACGTCAAGAGCATAACAAAACAGGCCCTGGCCAACTTACCGGTGCCACTGGCAATGCTGTGCCAGCCTGTTCTGCTCGCTGCCCATGAGATGCGCCAGTGTCAGGAGCAGGGGATGCAGGTGAGGTGGAAACCGCCATCGTCTCCCTGGTGGCAGGCACTATGGCGGCCTCCAGCGCTACCCCATCCCGGTCGGTGCCCGTAGGGCGCTAGAGGTCTCCATAGATGGAGGGGCAGCTGGAGTGAGCTGCAGAGGCCCCTGCATCATCTGGCTCTGCCAGTCCTGGCATCTCCCCATTGTCTGCACCATGGTGTTGGCGCCCTCAGCGATGCTTCTCAGTCACTGGTACATGCTCCAGAGAGCTTCGGCAATGTCTGCCTGCGTCTGGGGCATGTACCTCAGTGACTGGGACATGATGTTGAGGCCCTCATCCCTGGCCAACACTGACTGAGCTATGGCTTGGGCACCAGCACTCAAGACACTGACGTTGGGCTCCAGGCTTTCCACTGCGGTCGCCACCCAAGCAGTGTTGGCCTCAGTGCCACGCATTGTCTGCATCACCTCCTGCCCCTGTAGCCTTTGGGATTCCTCCAATCGGCTACACACTCGCCGTAGTGTCACTGACATCCCGTCCTGAGTGCCATGACCATGTCCTAGCGCCTGCATCAGCTCCAGGATAACTGTGTCCAGGGGCTCGGCATCTGACTGGGACTCAGCTGAGTCCTGGGATCCAGAAGACTGCCGTGTTCCCTGGATGTTCCTGCCTCCGCCTGATGTTCATCAGCAACTATGTGGTGCTCACCAGATTGTGCATCAGAACACTGTACACTATAATTTATTTATCTTTAATGTCGCAAGTAGGCTTAAATTAACACTGCAATGAAGTTACTGTGAAAATTCTCTAGTCGCCACACTCCGGCGCCTGTTCTGGTACACAGAGGGAGAATTCAGAATGTCCAAATTACCTGACAAGCACATCTTTCGGAACTTGTGGAAGGAAACAGGAGCACCCGGAGGAAACCCACGCAGATGTATGTCACCCACCGAGGTGTGTGTCTCTGCGCTGGTGGAAGATGGGAATCACAGCTGTGATGCCTCGATGGTGGTCTTCTCGCAGCTCTTCTCCAAGGTATTCTCTTGGGTGGCAGTGCGGGGGCTACCCCGGATGTCCCGGCCCGATCAGGTGGAGATCCTGCGAAACAATGGACATGTGGTCCATGCTTCCAAACCTGACGGCCGCTGCCACTGCCTCCCAGGTGGCATTGGCGAACCTGCTGCTGGCCCACCGACCCCCTCAGGGGAACAGGATGCCCTGTCTCACCGCTACGGCATTCAGAAGCGTGGCCGTTCGGCATCTCTGAAACGTGGCGCCTTGCTTGTGTGTCGAGTGGGAGAGTTGTGAGGGAGCATTCAAAAGCAGCTCCCCCTTGTTCGCCGGGAGCTGGCGGGTGCGAGTGTGCTGAACCAGTAGCAGCGTGAAGCTCGTGAGGGCTCATTTTCGGCATTACGTGTCATTAGATATGAGCCATGATCTCACTGTTGCGGCCGACGGGAAACACGCAGGAAACCACGCCCGATATGACGCTCTGAACTTTTTTCATTAAATCGCACCCATGGTTTGCAAATCCAAAGCTACAACACACTAAGATTGGCTTTGTCGGTGCTAAATAAACATCCAATCCGTTAGACAACAGTAATGTACCTCTTTGACATGTTTGTTTAAATAACCAACCTTCTGATATCTGGATCAGGGTTTTCTGCTACTGGTCTCACCAGAGAGTAATTTTCCTTTCTTGGTCTGGTGAGTGCACAACAAGACATGATACACTGTGCACCGTGTAACAATTACTCAGGTTTTTGGATAATGTTCAGCGAGGTGACAAAACACACGGTGTGCTTTCTATTTCCACACCAGCCATCCTTGTGATCACTCTGAAGGAAACTGGTAGCGACAGCCAAAATATCAATGGGTTACTATTGTGGACTCTTGTCTCGTGGACACCTCAGTTGATTGCTGCCGTTACATTGTTTACACGCAGAAAAATGAGACATTCGCTAATCCTGGATAGGGTTCCCCTTGCTGAAGAGTCTGGAGTAGGGGGCCTATATTGATCCAGATAAGAAGTTGGTCATTTAGGACTGAGATGAGAAATTGTCTCATTCTGAAATCTCCACCGCAGAAATCTGTAGACACTCATTGAGTATATTCTTTGAGATTGAATTTGGATCTCCAACTGGGGTAGATTTACCCACAAGAAATGGAGTGCAGGGTTGAATTGGGGCCTGAAGTATGAATGGTCTGACCCCAACCAGCTTCTTAACTTCCCACTTCCAGTGTTAATGGGAATCTGAATGAGGCAAACAACTAATCCATTCTGTGACAGGGGTTGGCACATTAACAATTATAATCAGGTTGTGAGCAATCTACCTGAGCAACCTTGCACAATCCTTTCAATGCTCTTCCGACATCTTCATTGAGGCTTTGGTTTGGACACTCCACCCTTCAACATCTGCATCCCAACCTCCCAATCCCACTGTGGCCTTCAACAACATCTCTACCCTTCGCATCCTCCGTCCTGTTCCCAGGCCTCTAATCCGTCCCTCACGCATCCGACATTCCCTTCAAAGTCTCTGATTCCATCCCCCAGAACTACAACCTCCCCCTTCCCTTCCCCAGGCTTCCATTGCTGCCTCCGAACTCAGGGCCTTGGAATCAGAACCCGCTACCCATCCTTGGATTGGCCGTGCGGATTTCTCTTTTATTATTTATTCATGGGATGTGGGTGTTTCTGGCGCGGCCAGCCTTTATTGGCCAACCTTCATTCCCCCTGAGATGGAGGCGGTGAGCTGCCTTCATGAACCACTGTAGCCCACGTGTTGCAGGCACACCCACAGTGCTGATAGGGAGGGAGTTCCAGGATTTTAACCCAGCGACTGTGAAGGAACCAGGATATATTTCCAAGTCAGGGTGATGTGTAGCTTGGAGGGGGATCTTGCAGATGGTGGTGCTCCTCCTATGTGTCTGCCGTCCTTGGCTTTCTAGGTGGTAGAGGTCGCTGGTTTAGATGGTGCTGTCGGAGGAAAATTGATCCCTGTATGCTCCCAGATCGGCCCAGCTCCACCCCTTACCCTCCGAGGAAATTCATCCAACTGACCCTGCAGGCCTACCCCAGACCGCTTCCCACCTACTCAATGGCAAGTCTGTCAACCGGGCTGAAGGGGGGTCTGCCGATGACGCCATACAAACTCTGTGGTGGGTAAAATCCAGCCCTAAAGGAAGCAGCATCTAGAAATAGGATTGGTGCTGAGGTAAAAGATCAGCCATGATTTTATTGAATCGCAGATTAGGCTCCAGGCGTTATACGACCTACACCTGCCACTGTTTCTTAAGTTCTTGATCAAACACAGTTATTCATTAATTAACAGCAAGAAAATAAAAGCAAAAATGCCGGGAATACTCACCAGATCATACAGCAGTTTCTGGTAAAGGTGGGTCTGTATGTTTCAGTCAACCTGAAACCTCAAGTATCTTTCTGTTTCTCTCCACATGCTCCTTGACCTGCTGGATGTTCGCAGATTTCTGTGCCACATCTGCAGAACTGGCAGCCTTTTGATTTGTGTTTCATTGCAAGTTAAAGATTCATAACGTGACACCTTGATAGAAAGTGCAACGCACATTTCTCCAAAAATGAACTCTTTGAATTGATGTCTGCTATCAAGGTTTTGAAACTTGTATTCATATAGCAACTTGCACCATCTCACATCACAAAATTGCTTTGCAGCCAATGAAGTACTTTTGAAACGTTGTCATTTTCTGTAATGTGTAACTTTGTGAGCACAGAGGCTGGTTTGTGTAATGTTGCTGAGGGGACAAGGAAACATTGATGATTGATGCGCAAATCAAATGCACAAGGTTGTACAATCCTACACAATAAGAGGGCTAGGATCCTGGCTCCACAGTGTCTGTGGTTTTGGCAATGCAGATGCTGCTTTGCAGAGCCCGAGGTGCTTGGATGAGATTCACGATGGAATCCATTTTCGTAAAACAAAAACAGGAGGCATCCTTTCCCCATGTCAGAAACAGCTGTTAGGCCACTAAGGGGTCTTTCACATGTTGGCTCTTCCTCTTGTGCATTTGGCTGACGCCTAAGGCAGCCATCCCTTGTGCTGATGGCCTCTGGGAAATCTAGCAGAAAACAATTTTATAGATTTTATAGAACATACAGTGCAGAAGGAGGCCATTCGGACTATCGAGTCTGCACCGACCCACTTAAGCCCTCACTTCAACCCAATAACCCCTCCTAACATTTTTGGTAATTAAGGGCAATTTATCATGGCCAATCCACCTAACATGCACGTCTTTGGACTGTGGGAGAAAACCGGAGCCCCCGGCGGAAACCCACGCAGACACGGGGAAAACGTGCAGACTCCGCACAGACAGTGACCCAGCGGGGAATCGAACCTGGGACCTACCGTGCTGCACTGGGAACAACTGGGAATGGAAAGAAAGATTAGTCCTTAACTTAATCGCCGATGGCCCCAGATCTGAGGTCTACAACATCACTTTTTTTAAAATAAATTTGGAGTCCCAATTTCTTTTTCCCAATTAAGGGGCGATTTAGCGTGGCCAATTTACCTAACCGGCACATCTTTAGGGTTGTGGGGGCGAAACCCACGCAGACACGGGGAGAATGTGCAAACTCCACACGGACAGTGACCCAGAGCCGGGATCGAACCTGGGACCTCGGCGCCGTGAGGCAGCATTGCCAACCATTGCGCCACCGCGCCGCCTTCCAACCTTACCCCTGACGCCGACTTCTGGGCCTCACCCAGCACCCCCCCCAAACCCCACCACCACATCACCCACGTTGTCAACCTCCTACCTCCCTCCTACTATACTCCCAAGCCTATCTTTTTTTTAAATTTAGAGTACCCAATTATTATTTATTTTTTCCCAATTAAGGGGCAATTTAGCGTGGCCAATCCACCTAACCTGAGCATCTTTTGGGTTGTGGGGGTGAAACCCACACAGACATGGGGAGAATGTGCTAACTCCGCACAGAGAGTGACCCAGGGCCGGGATTCGAACCCGGGTCCTCAGTGCCGTAGGCAGCAGTGCTAACCACTGTGCCACCGTGCTGTCCCCTGTACTCCCAATCCTAACCCCCAACAATACTCCAGGTCTTCACAATGTTCTTTGTCACACCCTACAGCCCTCGGATCACCCGACAAACAGCCATCCCCACCCACCCAATCTTATCCAATCATTAACTTGAACATTGACGCACGCGCCTATTGAGGGTCCTACCGCTGTACCATCTGTATGATGGTGAAGTCCAAGGCCCAAAATCTCAGCATCCTCAGATCTCCCCATTTGGTCATGGGCAGCCAGCAGGCGAGACGCCCAAGAGTGAGTGCTGCTGCATTCCTAGGCCAGGGCGCTTAAAGGTCAGGACATAATGTGCAGCAAGCTCCCACAAACGGCAGTGACTAATGACCAGTTCATGTGTTTTAATGTTGTTGTTTGAGAGAAAAACATTGGCCAGAACACCGGGAAGAACTCTCCTAACAAAAGTAATTACGATGTTTGGACATCCTTCTCGGTAAGTCTGAGAATTCCACCAGCAAGGTTGAATGAGACAGTTGCGTCTGAGTTTTAAGTGGGTCAAATGTCATTATATTTTCTCATACGTTTCAGTGTGTTCATTTATGAAAGGTTTACCCGCAGGGTCTCACGCACCTGTTAAAAAATAAATTGATGCTGTTGAATCTTCTACTTAGACCTAGAAATACAGGTTAGTCAAGTTGGAGCACAGAACCACTTGCATCAGCTCTGCTGGAATTCGAGGAGGCTGTATCATAACATGTTGATCTAAAGTGCCTGAAGCACATAGTCTTTTCATAGTAAAATAAAACTGCTTGCCCCTGAATACTAAATCAGAGTTGTCTTGTTTGCCAAACGTTTCCATCACTCTCACGGAATGTAGCGCCTGAGATGTTTTGTGTGGATTGAGAAGTGCATCCAATGTTATTTTTATTCACTGTCGATGGATTTAAATTTGATCAACAAATCCAATGTGTCAAATGTCTGTTACCAGCTTCCCAACAACTCCCAAAACACAACAGCTATTTAAACACAACTGATGCCAGATCTGGTTACACTCAATGCTAACTGCCTTTATAAAATGTGCTATTTTTTAACCTTTGCCACATTCTAGACAATAACAGAAATGGAAGCCACACCAAACTTGTGCCTTTAAGAACACTTACAGGTAAAATACCCCTTCTCCAAAATGCATTCTTTAGTGTGGGCAATTTAGCATGGCCAATCTACCTACGCGGCACATCTTTAGGGTTGTGGGGGCGAAACTCACGCAAACACGGGGAGAATGTGCAAACTCCACACGGACAGTGACCCAGAGCCGGGATTGAGTCCAGGGACCTCGGCGCCGTGAGACTGCAGTGCTAACCACTGCACCACCGTGTTGCCCCAAAATGCATTCTTATTGCTTTTGCAAGAGTTAAAACAATGTTGTAAAGAGAGACAGGTTGCTGAAGCTTTCCGTCTTGCCCTCATCAGGACAAACGCATGAATGCCAAATTTCAAATGATCACGACCGTCAGGATCCTGAAGTGTAAATTGTCCTGATGAGTGTAAGATGAAAAACTTTGACAACATGTTTCTCTTTTCAGCTATATTCAAATTCTGGACTACCAGGTGAGTATATTTAAGCAAGGCCGCAATCTTAAAATGTAATTGGAGACCTGTTAACCATGAACTAACTACAACAAGATCCATGCACTTTAAAAACAACAACAGTATTTGTATAGCACTTTGAATATAGGAAAGAGAATTTTACTGAGAAAGAGAGGGTTGGAAGGATTTAAGGCTAGAATTCCAGGCCACAGTGCCTGGATGGCTGATGTCACATTCTCCAATGAAGGTGCAAAGGGAAGGTGGAATGTACAAGAGACCGTTGTCTGTTGACTGGAAACCTTGTGGAGCACATTGTAGGTTACGGCGGGAGAGTTGAATTTTCAGGTTCCGTCAGCTGAGGCGAACGGGGATTGAAAGTCACAAGGCCAGCGGGCGTGCTGGCTTCCTGGCCCCATTCGCAACATCAGCCATTCTGACCAACACAGATTTGCAACATGGGCACAGGAGCCAAGAAGACCATTCCCCCCCCCCCCCCCCCGCCGCCGCCCCCCCCGCCCCCCCCCCCCCCCCCCCACACACAGTTTTTCTGAAACCTTGTTAACAAACGGAAGACTTGTAAAAACGTTAGCCATCGTGGGAACCGGAACCAAACTAGGCTAGTTAGCAAGTGGGGCCTAGAGGTGGGGTGGGTTGACAGAGGTAGAATTTTGGATAAACTGCTGTTTATGGAGGGCAAACAGAGCTTTGGAGTAGCAAAATTCAGACAGGACAAAGGGATGGTGAAAGATTCAATGGCAGGCAGACCGGAGTTGAAAGAGAAGCATTAAAATATTTGTGTTAGAGAGAATTAAACCTTGCATCGTGATGCTGCCAAGGAATACCATACAGAAAAGGATGAGGAGGACTGAAGATAGACACTGAGGGATGCCTGAGCTGAAGGCGCGGGGTGGGAAGATAATGCATTGCTAGGTATTAGACATAGACATAGAATTTACAGTACAGAAGGAGGCCATTCGGCCCATCGAGTCTGCACCGGCCCTTGGAAAGAGCACCCCAGCTGCAGTATGCATGCGGCTGTGGCTGAAATTGGCTGAGGAGATCAGCTCTCCTTGCCACATTGCAGCAAGAGGCTCAATGACCTGACCAAGGCAGGAAGGTGCCCCATATGGCACTTCCATGTGCCAACCCATTCGACCCTGCCACGCTAAATTGCCCCTTAATTGGGAAAAAAATAATTGGGTGCTTTAAATATCTGAGAAAAAAATAACACAAAGGCAAGATGTTGAAAGGTCATGGTGTGTGTGTGTGGGGGGGGGGGGGGGGGGGGGGGGGGGGGCGTTAGGTGATATTGGATGCCGAGGAAGGGGATGCGGGTAGCATTAGTCGCCTGGGTGGGGGCAATCAGAGGCTTAGGGAATGGGATTGAATGCCTCAGGGCTAGAGGGAAGGTCATAGATCCATGCCAAACAGGGCAGCACAGTGGCACTGTTGTTAGCACTGCTGTCTCACGGCGCTGAGGTCCCAAGTTCGATCCTGGCCCTGGGTCACTGTCTGTGTGGAGTTTGCACATTCTCCCCGCGTTTGCGTGGGTTTCGCCCCCATAATACAAAGATGTGCAGGTTAGGTGGTTTGGCCACGCTAAATTGCCCCTTAATTGAAAGAAATGAATTGGGTACTCTAAATTTATATTTAAAAAAGGGATCCATGTCAAACGCCAGGGGGTGTGGGGAGTGGGTGTCCAATAAGGAGGGACTGCCTGGGAAGAGCACGGTGGATCCAACAGATAGATGTAAAGTCAGTTCCATCCTGAATCCATCAGCCCCCACCAGGGTATCGTTTCCCAAGGCTCAGCCACAGTTTTTTGATTGGATCTAAGCCATTTGGTGAAGCGGAAACCAAGACACCAAGTTTTTCTTTATTGAGACAGTTTGTTCATTTGCTCAGTCTCACAGCTTTCCTCCTACTCAACCCAGTGTCTCAGCTATCCACTATTTGTACATGCGCAATGACAATTAGACCCCATCAGCTGTATCTCTGAAATGTAACAATACCATTGACATTAATAAACCTCAGCAATGTAATTGATAAGGCAACACAGTTAAAATCAATTAGTAGAATAATGATGAGGCTCTCAGCTCCATGACTATATTTATTGTACCCCTCCAGCCTCCTTGCATGAGCTGGAGGCAGACATGGATCAAGATTGTGATTTTTAAGATTTTAATTGCCGTCTGGCACAAAGCCACCTAATTTAATAATCTTTATTGTCACAAGTAGGCTTACATTAACATTACAATGAAGTTACTGTGAAAAGCCCCTAGTCGCAATATTCCAGGGTCTGTTCAGGTACACGGTGGGAGAATTCAGAATGTGCAAATTATCTAACAGCACGTCTTTAAGGGCAGCACGATGGCACAGTGGTTAGCACTGCTGCCTCACGGTGCCAAGGTCCCAGGTTCGATCCCGGCTCTGGGTCACTGTCCGTGTGGAGTTTGCACATTCTCACCATGTGTGCGTGGGTTTCGCCCCCACAACCTAAAGATGCAGGGTAGGTGGATTGACAACACTAAACTGCCCCTTGAATTGGGTACTCTAAATTTTTTTTTAAACCAGCATGTCTTTTGGGACTTGTGAGAGGAAACCGGAGCGCCCGGAGGAAACCCACGCAGACACGGGGAGAATGTGCAGACTCCGTACAGACAGTCACCCAAGCCGGGAATCGAACTTGGGTCCCTGGTGCTGTGAAGCAACAGTGGTAACCACTGTGCTAGTTTAACATTCCCCCACTTGGAATCTGTCTGCCCGACAACAACATACATTTTTATGGCTCCTTTAACGTAATAAAATGTTCAAAATGCTCCACAGCAGCATTATAAAACTGTTTATGACATTGAGCCACATAAGGAGAAAATTGTAACAGGTGATCAAAAGCTTGGTTGAAGAAGTTAGTTCGAAGGAGTACCCTAATGGAGGCAAGCCAGGCCGAGAAGAGGAGAGGTTTAGGGAGGGAATTCTGGAATCTGTCGAACAAGGTTATTTCTGCGCTCATTGTTCCATTATAGTTTTAACCAAAGGCAGGAATTATATCCTCTGTGACTAAGCTATTGGAAGGAAAATGTATCCGCCAGGGTCTTTGCTGCACCCTGCTCGGAAGTGCATGTGTGGGTGTTTTGCAATGCTCTCACAACCAAATTATCTCTGAACACTCAACTGAAGGATTTATATAGACACAGCAGCTGTAGGCTCTCATTTACTTGTGCCCCCACATGAGTGAGTCAGCACCTTCAAGAAAGGAAAGGTAGGTAACATTGGGAATGATCAGAAATGAAGAATTGCACAGTTTTCATTATGTGCACTCATTTGAAAAATTGATACATGTTCAGGAATTACTACTGGGTTCATTCCATTACAAATTGACCAGCGTGTAAATATTGTGGGTGCAGGAGCGGGTCAGGGACTGGGAATTCTGTGGCGAACAACTAGCCTCCTGACTCCCAAAGCCTATCCGCCATTTGCAACGCACAAGTCAGGTGGGTGATAGACTATTCTCCATTTGCCGAGTTGAGTGCAGCTCCAACAACGCTCAAGAAGCTCAACACCATCCAAGACAAAACAAATAGATTCATCGGCTCAACGAGGGCCAGGCAGAAAGACCATGGGTCTTGATGCTCTCCATTTTCCAGGTCCATTATTCATTCACCTAACCTCTCCCCCAGCCTACCCACCCCCCGCAACTATGCATGATAATATACTCCCCTTTCAAGATTCACCAATCAATTCTCCCAAAAAATCATAGAAAGATCCCAATAAAATGGCCCATTGTTGACATAAGGGGCGGGATTCTCCGACCCCCCGCCGGGTCGGAGAATCGCCGGGGCCGGCGTGAATCCCGCCCCCTCCGTGTCGCGAATTCTCCGCCACCGGAGATTTGGCGGGGGCGGGAATCGCGCCGCGCCGGTCGGCGGGAATCCCTCAGCGATTCTCCGGTCCGCGATGGGCCGAAGTCCCGCCGCTGTCAACCCACGTCAGCTGGCGTGGATTGAACCACCTTTGGGACGGCGGGGGACGGCGGCGCGGGCGGGCTCCGGGGTCCTGGGGGAGGGCGTGGGGCGATCTGGCCCCGGGGGGTGCCCCCAAGGTGGCCTGGCCCACGATTGGAGTCCACCGATCCGCGGGCGGGCCTGTGCCATGGGAGCACTCTTTTCCTTCCGCCTTCACCATGGTCTCCACCATGGCGGAGGCGGAAGAGACCCCCTCCACTGCGCATGCGCGGGGATGCCGTGAGCAGCCGCTGACGATCCCGCGCATGCGCCGCCAGGCAAAGTCATTTCCGTGCCAGCTGGCGGGGCACCAAAGGCCTTTCCCACCAGCTGGCGGGGCGGAAATCAGTCCGGTGCGGGCCTAGCCCCTCAAGGTGAGGGCTCAACCCTCAAGATGCGGAGACTTCCGCACCTTTGGGGCAGCGCGATGCCGGACTGATTCGCGCCGTTTTTGCGCCAGTCGGCGGACACCACGCCGATATCGGAGAATCCCGTCCCAGGTTTTAAAAATTGTCTAATATATACGCAGCATGGACCGTTAATATTTACAGCAGCAATGATATTAGTACACTGTTAGTTTGTGTGTGTCCTAGAGATGATACTGCAACAATTAAACAAATCAAAGAGTGCTAATCTTCCTTTAATAGCATCATGCTATATTGTTAATTTGAGAGGAAAATATCTCATTAGTTATTTATAACACTGTGCAGATGGCAACACCAGTTGTTGTGACTGCCACAGCTCTCATTGATGTGTACTGCACATTGCACCATATGAATACGATGACAATAAGTTCATATTTGTGCGAGAGATTCAATGTCTGCTACCCAGATAAACTGCACAAGATCCTTTCCATTCTTGTTTAAAATAAATTTAGGGTACCCAATTCTTTTTTTCCAATTACGGGGCAATTTAGCGTGGTCAATTGATCTACTCTGCACATCTTTTTGGGTTGGGGGGGGGGGTGCGCGTGGGGGTGAGACCCACGTAGACACGGGGAGAATGTGCAAACTCCACATGGACAGTGATCCGGGGCCAGGATTGAACCCGGGTCCGCGGCGCGTGAGGCAGCAGCGCTAACCACTGCACCAGTCATTTTTCAACCAAGAATGTTCTCAGTTGTTGGTCTTTGAACTACTTCAGTTTCTGGCAAGTTTTATTAATATCGGTATCACGAAGCAGCTCAAAGTTCTGAAACAGCAGCACAGCAACTTCGGGAAGCTCACCTGAAAGACCGGGTTTAAAAAATAATCAGAACTTTTTTTTGAAAGCCTTTCTTTCAGATCTGACGCTCAGCTGAAGGATAATTAGGGTTTGTTTAAAATGACCCCCCCCCCCCCCCCCCCCCCCACCCAAGACCTGGTGTTTTGCACCTATCCCACCTCCAAACCCCTTTCCCAGGCCATCGGCATATCACCCACCACCGTGAACTCTCCCCACCTCAAATGCAGAGTCGCAGCAATGCGTAGAGTCTACAAGCTGCACTGCAGGAATTCACCAAACCTTCTTCAACAACACCTCCTAAACCAGCGACCTCTACCACCTGGTGGACAGCAACAGAGGTTATGGGAACACCACAAGTTTCAAGTTCCCCCCCAAGCCTCACACCATCCTGATTGGAAATCGGCAGCTGTTCCTTCATTGTTGTTGGATCAAAATCCCGGGACTCCCTTCCTACCGGCACTCTAGGTGTACCTGCACAAGATGGATTGCAGAAACTCGAGAAAGTGACTCACCACCACCTTCTCAATGGCACTTAGGAACTGTTGTGTTATGCTTCTTCACGTAGCATAAGCTGCTTCCTTGATGAATGCTCTGACAAAGGAAGGTTCAGACCTGGAGATAGGTTTAACACATTTATTGAACAGTTAACAATTCTCCTACTTGAGTTCGACTCTCCTGCTAATCTTGCTATAGTAACACAGTCTAACTAACCAGTCTGCTCTAAGCCACGTGGTGGGTGTGATGCTTCTGATCTGCCCCGTCCTACTCTCTAAGTGTCGCCTGTAGAAAGAGACAGAGCATGTGTGCCTTGTCCTTTTATATGTGGGTTTTGTAATGCCCCCTTGTGGTAGTGTCACCTATGGATGTTTTGCCTGCCCATTGGTCGTATCCTATTCTATATGTTCACTAGCTGTATGCCTGCATGTCATGATGCCTCTAGTGCTCCCTCCAGTGTTTACTTAGTCTTAGTGTATTTACATTAACCCCTTGTGTATTTACAGTGATGCATATCACCACAGGAACAAGCGACAAATACTGACCTAGCCAGCGACGCTCACTCTCAGGAAACAATTTTTAAAAATTGATCTCCGCAGTTGTCCAAAGGAAGCTGAAACAAGCTACTTTTAGTTGCCTCGCGGTAGCCACTCTTTCACATGTAGAGTTCATAGGACTAGTGACACGTTTCTACTGTGCTCAGATGCATACCAGCATACCAATATATAAATGTGCATGCCCACGGGTTACTTGAGACATTGAACACCACAGCCTTCAGGGAAAACTGACCTTCACTTCCAAACTGGTATTTGGGGCCTCCTTGGGTACAAGGACATTTTATGTATCACACCATGTCAACTAAAAGGAAAACTATCTCTCCCAGGTAAGTGATCTGTGAGTTAGTCAGACAGAGCCAACTTTTGTCTACATTCCTTCCCCGCCACCCCCGCCCTCCTTTCTGTTTAAACCCAATGACCTGTCTGGCTATCATCCAAGTGATAATTACAGGATAGTAATGCAATTGCTGGTGAAGATACGATTACACTAAACATCTTTTATTCTTGTAGACTTTGAGCTGAAATGATCTCTAATCATTCAGCATTTGTGCAAATCTGTTCAATGTATGTGAGAACTTTGTTTTTAAAGTGGGTCATCTTAGAATCTTCGAATACTTTTAACTGAGATATGTACATAAAGATATTTATCTGCAGGTTGTCTGGGAGGTGCCATCACCAAACACTGTTGTTTGAAAGGATCTTTTTCTCACAGAACAATCACAATCTGCTGTAAGTGTTAGTCATTTAGAATGATAATCACTGTGGAAAATGTGCAAAGAATGCAGCTGAATCCTGCCCCCCAGCAGTTTGTGAGCTCCTGGTCTGGCCTAAAAGCCACCACAGTCAGCACCTCAGCGGAGCCCCTTGATGAGAAAACACCAAGACTAGTTCGACAAGAATGATTAGGAGACCCAAGATCTGGACCACAAGCGCAAGGTGCTCCTGGAAGCTCCACCAAGACCCGAGCGCGAGGAAACACGCCGACAGGCAACTGACGGCGCAACAAAGAACTTTCGACCTGAAAAAGAGAGTGATTGGAAAGAGCACAAGAGACACAGCAACGCGCCGACAACCACGACTTGCGTGACTTCCTCAGCGCAACCTAAACCATCTACGATCTGAGTACCCCGGGCCCCACCCCATTGAGAGCCAAAATCAGAGAGGCACTCATCAAAGACAGAGGCAGGTAATGACCACTGAAGAGACAACTTCAAGGACCTCCTCAACCAAGATGCAACCCATGACGCACGTGCCCCCAACACTATCCCGCACCACACAACCCGCCACCATCTCAGCTCAAGCCCATCTCACCACGTGAGGTGGGAAAAGCCATCCAACCGCTGAAAAACAAAAACGCCTCCGGCACAGATGGAATCCCCGCTGAAGTACTAAAATACCGCGGGGAGGCCCTCTTGACATGAATGCACAACCTCATCATCCTTGTCTGGAAGAAGGAGAGCATGCTGGGGGATCTCAGGGATGCCGTGATTACGACCATCTTCAAGAAAGGTCACAGGTTGGACTGCGGAAATTGCAGAGCGATTTTCAACTGTCCACCACGGGGAAAGCTCATCACAAGAATCCTCCTCAACGGCCTCCTCCAAGTTGCTGAAGAGCATCTCCCTGAGTCTCAATATGGCTTCCGCCCAATGAGAGGCATAATGGATATGATCTTCAGCGCGTGAAAAATCCAGGAAAAGTACAGGGAGCAGACCATCCGTTCAACAATGAAATCCAACATCGACTCCAATGAGTCAGCGCAATCTTTGAGCCTGAGGAACAGACTGTTCAAAGACCAAGAACTCAAGTCCAGCATAAATTCACGGTCTACAGAGCAGCCGTGGTCCCCGCCCCCCAGTATGTGTCAGAAACATGGACAATATACAGCAGACACCTCAAATCCCTAGCAAGATATCACCAATATTGCCTCTGCACTACCCTTCAAATCCACTGTCAGGATAGGCGTACAAACATGAGAGTCCTCTCCCAGGCTAATATCCCCGATCAAGGTACTGCTCACGCTCAACCAGCTGTGATGGGCAGGCCTCATTGTCCGCATGCCCGACACAAGATTCCCGAAACAAGTGCTCTACTCCGAGCTCTGCAATGGCAAGCGATCACCAGGAGGGCAGAGGAAACTCTTCAAGGACACTCTAAAAGCCTCCCTGAATCAATGCAACGTGGGAATCACTTGGTCTAGAAAACACAAACTGGAGAGCAAGCATTCACGAAGGCGCCAATCAACTCGAGCGTCACTGAATGAAACATGTGAAGGCCCAAGTGTAAGCAGTGGATAGAGCGCGGAGAATCCAGAGCGTCTCACCCACCCACCCACCTCCAAGGCTCCAGGACTGGTCTATGCAGCCACTGCAGAACCCCCCCCCCCCCCCGCCCTGGAGTGGAAGCAAGTCATCCTCGACCCTGAGGGACTACCGAAGAAGAAAATAATCACTTCGGAAAATGTACAAGAATGCAGTTGAATTCTGCACCCAGCAGTTTGTAAACTCCAGATCACAGTTAAAAAGGTTTTCAAATTCCTCTGCTAAGTGCTCATGGGCTTGCTATACCAGTTTGAAACCTGCTCCACGTGGAGTGACACAGGACAGCAGTGCTGAAATTGGTTGTGAAACTCCTTATGTGCGGACTTGCATATATTCGAGTATATTTTACGGATTAGTGCTCCTGAGTATGGACTCTCATAAAGAGCAGAGACCAGACAATCAACCTCAATGTTAGAACGATAAAAATTCACACAGTAAAATTCATAATTGACCTCTCTATGTCTCCAGGGCATTGGGAGCAAAGCTCTAGAAGTAACAGGGTATTATTCAAAATCCCATTGTTCAACAGTTAATTTGGTAGCATCACAAAGAGGTTCGCAACACAGAAGGAAGCCATTTGGGCATTTTGTCTGTTGTAAGAGCAAGTCAAGAATAATCTCATTGAAAGAAGAGCAGACCTCTTAAAGCAGTTAACAGACAATGATACGCACTTCGACAAGGTAGCTATTCTTGTAATGTAGAAAACGCAGCAACCATTTGTTCACAGCAATCGCCCACGAACAACAATTGTGGGGAGCTGCTGGCAGAGTGGTAATGCTACTGAACAATAATTTAGAAACCCAGCTTCATGCTCTGGGATTGTGGATTCAAATCCCACCATGGCAGCTGCTGGAGCTTGCATTCAATTATTAAATCTGAATTAAAAGCAGGTCTCAGTAATGGCGATTCACTAGTGTTGTCTCGGGAAGGAAATCTGCCTTCTGCCATCCTTACACATGTGACTCCAGAACCACAGCACTGCGGTTGCCTCTTATCTCTCTGAAATGGCCAAGTAATCCACTCGGTTCAAGGGCAATTTGGGGTGGGTTAAAAATCCAGACCTTGCCAGTGACAGCCACATCCCAAGAAAGAAGAAACAAAATGTAATAATGTCCAGATAATGTGTTTTTAAAAAATGTTTATTGAGCATATAATCAGGAGTAGGCCATTTGGTCATTATGACCATCAGAGAATCCCTACGGTGCAGAAGGACGCCATTCAGCCCATCGAGTCTGCACCAATTTGTCAAAAGACCACCCTACCAAGGCCCAATCCCATGCCCTATTCCTGTAATCCCACCCCACTTTGGACACTAAGGGGCAATTTTATCATGGCCAATCCATCTGACCTGCACATCTTTGAACTGTGGGAGGAAGCAGGAGCACCCGGAGGAAATACGCACAGACACGGAGAGAAAGTGCAAACTCCACACAGACAGTCGCCCGAGGTTGGAATTGAACCCAATTCCCTGGCACTGTGAGGCAGTAGTGCTAACCACTGTGCCACCTCAGATCATGGCTCATCTGACTTTAACGTCCCTCCTACCCCAGTAACCTTTCACCCCCATGCCCACCCCCCACTTATTTTTCAAGAGTTTATCTGCCTCTGCATTGAAAACATTCAAAAACCTCTGTTATGCAAATTGTCATGACAACAAATGAGCACGCTTTCGTGATTTTAAAGCCTGGTCTCGAACCAGAGACTTTTCACGTGTTAGGCGAACGCGATAGCCCCTACACTCCAGAAACAGCTGATTAAACAACTGATTGAGGGATCAATATTATCAGGCAGAGGGGATCACTCCCACGCACTTCTACAGAATTGTGTCTGGGATCTTTTACATCCACTGGCAAGCAACCCGTATCTCGATTTAGCATCTCATCCAGAAGAGAGCTCCTTCAGCGGTGAAGCTCTCCACCAGAGTATGAGCCTTGGTTTTCGATCTCAAGATGTGAAGCGGAATTTGAAGCTGGTCTCCCAGAGCCCAGAGACTACCAATTAAGCCACTGCCAACACACCTGCTCTCTTAGCTATGAGGAGAGGTTGGATAAACTTGGTTTGTTCTCACTGGAACAACGGAGGTTGAGGGGCGACCTGATAGAAGTCTGCAAAATTATGAAGGGCAAGGACCGAGTTGGATAGTCAGAAGCTTTTTCCCAGGGTGGAAGAGTCAATTACTAGGAGACATAGGTTTAAGGTGCGAGGGGCAAAGTTTAGAGATGTGCGAGTGAACTTTTACACAGAGGGTAGTGGGTGCCTGGAACTCGCTGCCGGAGGAGATGGTGGAAGCAGGTACGATAGTGACGTTTAAGGGAAATTTTGAGAATTGGATGGGAATAGAGGGATATGGACCCCGGAAGTGTAGAAGGTTTTAGGTTAGACGGGCAGCATGGTCGGCAGAGGCTTGGAGGACCGAAGGGCCTGTTCCTGTGCTGTACTTTTCCTTGTTCTTTGTTCTCTGTTCTGCCTATGCATTTCCAACTTTCTTTCCCTGCTTCAAGTATTTATCAAATACCCCTGTAGCCTTCTCAACCGCTACCTGTAATAAAGATTGCAGCACTTTCACACCATTCTGCACAGGGACATTTTGTCCAATCTTTCTCCTCACTCCCAGTGGTGGTTAGAATTGATGACCTCTCATCACTGGGACGCGACGCAACTAGTCTTCATAATTCTAAATATTCCTGGCAGAAATTCCTCATTGCTCCAATTGAAATCATTCGACTGCTCCAAGTCTCTGCTCGTGATTGTCATTATTTTTCAGTTCTGGTATTATCCTGGTAAATCTTTGTTGTGTACTTTCTACTCTCTTTGTGTATTTTTGTTGATGCAGTTAAGCATCCATTAGACTCCAATGTATCCTAACCACTTTGCTTTTGAGTTTTTCGATACTGGTTTGTAAAATCCAAATGCTTTTGGCTTTTTGTTTTTAATGGTTTTGTCAACTTCACTCACACTTTTCAAGACATTATTCACTTGATGTTTTGAAACAACTTTAATGGGATATGGCCTTCGCCGGCTAGTCCAGTATCTTTGTTGTCCATCCCCAATTGCCCTTGAGAAGGTGGTGCTCAGCAACCTTCTTGAACCGCTGCAGTCCCTGTAGTGTAGGTACTGCCACAGCGCTGTTAGCAAAGGAGTTTGACCCAGTGACGGTGAAGGAACGGTCGATATATTTCCAAATCATGACGGGGAGCGGCTTGGAGGTGGCGGTGTTCCCATGCATCTGCTGCCCTTGTCCTTCTCGGTGGTATCGGACTCGGGTTTGGAAGGTGCTGTTGAAGGAGCCTTGGGGAATTGTTGCAGTGAATCTAGAGAGGTTTATGTACAGGAATCCTATATGTTTCTTTGTTTATCCACAATGTTCTTGGCTTTTCATTGTTTTACACTCAAAGTGCAGTGTTTTACATTCTTATGCCATTAAATTGCGTCTGCTACCAGTCTCCACATTCTATTAACTAGTCAATGTTCTTTTAAAGTCTTTTACAGTGTGTCATGCTGTTCACCAAATCTCCAACCTTTGTGATGGCAGCGAACTTGATAATGGCCCAGAACTTGCCGCAGCTGGACAGATCTCACACAGCATGCCCGGCGAATTGAATTGTGTTCCTCAACATTCAGCTTGAAAAACCTCAGTGTCGCAAACTGCCGGAAGAGCAAGCTGATAAAGGCCCAATGAAGTTAAGAGGATGTCTGGGGACCTCGATGAACAAGGAAACCAATCGTCTGTCTTCTTACTGGTGGAGTGAATAAAATTGGGGATGGGCAATTGAGAGGCCAGAATTAGAGAAGCACGCAGAGGGTTGTAGGGCTGGAAGGGGGTCACAGACATGGGGAAGTGTGCAGACCATGAAGGGACTTATAAACAAGGTGAGAGCTTTAAAATTGGGGGTGAGTGTACCATTAGTATAGCTGACCGTGCGTGAATATTTTGATATTTTCAAATATGCCACTTGTCTTCATGGCATCGCCATAATATTGCGAATATTGTTTCTTTTACCACCTTAACCAGGCCTGAATAAATAGATGGTAGTCATGATGTGGAGATGCCAGCGTTGTACTGGGGTGGGCATAGTAAGAAGCCTTACAACACCAAGTTAAAGTCCAACAGATTTGTTTCAAATCACTAGCTTTCGGAGCATAGCTCCTTCACTGGATGAAGGAGCAGTGCTCCGAAAGCTAGTGATTTGAAACAAACCTGTTGGACTTTAACCTGGTGTTGTAAGACTTCTTAGTGTGAATAAATAGAGGTGAGGACAGGCACAGCAGAACGGGAATCAGGAGAAGCTTAAGGATGTAAAACATATATTAAACAGAAAGGGAAAACATGCAGGGGTATCAAATGAATAGATAGGAAAGAGAAAGTAGAGGGGGTGAAAAAACTAAAAGGAATGGAAGGAACAAAAGAGAGCAAAAAATTCAATTTTATTAATTAAGCAGCCCACTGGATTGAGTAAATGCAACCCAGATAATTCCTTTACTGTAGATTTGCATTAATCCTCTTTAACAATATTTTGCAGACACTTACATTTTAAGCTTGCAAAAAGAAAAATATATTTATTTTTCCATAGGCTGGAATATCTGTTACATTTCAAGATGTCAGCTTTTACATTCCTTCCAGGGCCGAAAATAACCTCAAAATCCATTCACTAAGCATAAAACAGTCACGCCTGTCTCCATAAACAGAGCAGCACTCAAATTCCAGAATGAAGAATGGGATTAGTGATGAGATATACGATGACAAATTGGTATATTCTGTTACTTCCCAGTTATGCGGAAGACCACTCTCCTCAAAGGTAAAATAACAAAGTTGCTGACCAGGTAAGCTCTGCTAGATTTCTTCCTCCTGATTAGTGTTGCCAAATAGGTTTTTAAAGCAATCCGGGTCGGAATTCTCTGGCTGTTCGCTGGCTGGGAGATTCGCTGTTTCCACCAGCAACGCACTCCCCCCCCCACCCTCCCGTGAGTTTCCTGATGGGGTGGGGTGGCTTCAATGGGATTTCCCAATGACTGCGGCGGGAGCCGAGAATACTGCCACCAGCAGACGGTGCGCCACCTCCCGCCGCAGTGAAACACACGGCTGGGAGGCCGGAAAACCCCGCCCCTTATCATTTCATCATCTTTATCAGCGAGACAAGTATTTAATTCCACATTTACTAATTAATTGTATTTAAATTCAATTCAGCTCCAATGGGATGTGGATCAACATCTTCAGAGATCTCTAGATTGTTAGTCCAGTAACATTACCACTATACTACCATCCATTATGGTCCTGGACTCTGTCTAGAGGAATGGTCATTCTGCTGCCTTCTGAATTCAGGTGACAATCCCATGAGAAAATAAGAAAATTAGGAGCAATAGCAGGCCATTTGGCCCCTCAAGCATGTTCTGCCATTCAATAAGATTGTTGGTCTCATTGCAGCCTTAATTTTGTTCTCTTGCATTCTCCCCATAACCCATGACTCTCTTGATAAGAACATATGGTCATCCAATATGTCCATTGCGATTTTTTAAAAATATAAATTGTTGTACCCAATCCATTTTTTCCAATAAAGGGGCAATTTAGCGTGGCCAATCCACCTACCCTGCACATCTTTAGGTTGTGGGGGCGAAACCCACGCAAACACGGGGAGAATGTGCAAACTCCACACGGACAGTGACCCAGAGCCGGGATCGAACCTGGGACCCCGGCG
Source organism: Scyliorhinus torazame (assembly GCF_047496885.1). Classification (NCBI taxonomy): domain Eukaryota; kingdom Metazoa; phylum Chordata; class Chondrichthyes; order Carcharhiniformes; family Scyliorhinidae; genus Scyliorhinus; species Scyliorhinus torazame. The sequence goes on along the minus strand of NC_092721.1, from coordinate 21,028,523 downwards.
CCGTGAGGCAGCAATGGTCCATTGCGATTTATGCCGAGATCATAAACAATGGTTTCCCGTTCACTCCAACCTGTTACAAATTGCTTCGATATCGGGCATGTGAAGGCTCACCCCAGTTCAAAGGGAAGTGAAGCTTGACAGATGGGAAGTGGTTTGAGTTGCTGGGCTCCAATAAAAAAATACTTAGAGTAAAAAGCCACGGATGCAATAATATGGCCACTTATATAGAATGTCTGAACATCATTTAGCCAGCTGAGGGATGTTTCTGCTTGAATTCCTCTTGCCGGTAAGCAGCGAGTTCAGGCGAGTTCCACATTGTTCTAGTCTTTCATCAGATGAGTCACATTTTGAGCCACTTCTGCAGCTGCAAGGATAACAATTAGTTTCAACAAGGAACCAGGGAAGATAAAAGTTGGCAAGGATTTCACCAAATTACCATCAATAGTTTTCACAACCCCCATAGGCAGGATGATAAAGGGCAATGGCCCCAAGTATTGCAATAGTATTTTCTTAAATTGTGGTATATGGCTTGAGGTTAGAAAGTTCTTGGAAGAGATTTTAACTTCTTCTATCCGGTGGATATGTTCGATAACAAAGTTAAAATGGAGGCATTGGATTTATTGCTCAGTTCCCACTTGCCAACCATTTTCCTCGGTGCTTTCCAATAGTGTCCACCTGAATCAGGCAGGAGCCTTAAGAACATTTGCACATAAGAAATAGGAGCAGGAGTAGGCCATTCAGCCCCTCGGGCCGGATGGCTGATCGGATTGTGACCATAATCCTACTTTCCCACTGTCCCCATAACCCGTGGCCCTCTCGTAGATCAAAAATACGTCTAACCCAACCATGAATATATTCAATCACCCAGCGTCCACTGTTCTCTGGGCTAGTAAATTCCAAGCATTAATGACGCTCTTAGAGAAGAAATTCCTCCTCAACTCCGTCTTAAATGGGAGACCGCTTATTTTGAAATCTCGCTCTAGATTCCCCACGAGGGGAAACAACTCTCAATGTTAGCTGTCACGCCCCCTCAGAATCTGTTTCAGTAAGATCGTCTCTCATTCTTCTAAACTCCAATGACTTTATGCCCAACCTGCTCAACCTTTCCTTATCAGGCAACCCCCTCATCAGAGGAATCAATCTGGGAGTAATCAATGTTGCTTGTAGCACAGCACTGGAACAAATCTGAGAATGAGCTTCTTTGTCGCTGCAAGATTGACCAGGGATGCGCTCGACTTTTGCATATCAGAGTTTACATAAATGCTGATCAGAAATTCTATAGTCGCAGTTGTATCCAATTCTGGGAATTTCTTCCATGCCTTGTAAAGGGCGGAACTTCAGTCAATCCCTTACAAAATGACAGCCGAGGCAGAGCCAGGTGTGAAATCTCCTCAAGAAAGGCATTCTTTCTTGATACTCAACTTGTGCCTGGAGATGCACTGGCCTTCCTGAGGATCATGTCAGCCCCATCAGTGGCGTCCAGACCTGCTAAGCAGACTGGAACCCCAATTAATCTTTTAGCCCTTGTATATAATTCAATTTTCATCATTTTATTGAAGGAATTAACTTCCATAAAGTGACTGTACTCAGAAGTATTTCATTGGGTATAAAGCATTTTCAGATGTATGGAGGTCCTAAAAGGAGCTGCAAAAACGCAAGCTCCTGCCTTCTTTTTCTGTCTTTCGTTCTGGCCGTGAGATTAGCAGGTCTCAGCCCAGTAGAAGTAACATATCCCCCATGCCTAACTTTCACATGGGTATTAAGTTTTCGACACAGCGGAGTCTGGAATAAATAAAAAGGCTTGGAAAAGTCAGCTGAGGAATGACGTAAACTGGGAACCCCTTTCACACCATTGTTAGCCATTACTCTGTGCTTCCCAGATCCAGCCACTAAGATCCCATTTAGCTTTTATGTCTGGGAACTTGAGATGTAAGGGACACCATGTTGTAAAAAGAAAACAAAATGAAATATTTAGCTCATGTGCAGGAACTGAACAGTACAGTTGACTTGTGTGTGAAAAACATCCCCTGGATTTGGAGCTTACAGACACTTCTATAATCCACTGACATACCTGCAATCGAGCTGACAAGCTAAAACAAAGCAAATCACTACCCTAGGTCAAATGAACCTTATTTGTTTTTGTTAGATGCTGTCTGCCTTGTTTGCGCTGGCTGGAGTATTCACAAAGAATGATATGTGAACTTGAAAAAAAAGATTTAAACAAAATAACCAGAGAGCTAAAATATTGAGAGTAAAAAGAAAAGGTTTAAGCTATTCCACAACATTGACAGATGTTCCACAGGAAGATGGAGAACTGAAGGCAATGACTGCACACATATAAATATAGTAAAATATTGCGTTTTGGTACTTTTACATCCCTATACTTTACGACCACATATTGCAGCATACATCCTGAAGATTGTACTAATCAATTCTTTTTTTAGTGTCAATGAAACTATGGTTCAGTTCAGTTCAGCTGCACATTCAAACACTAATATGATATTAAGGAACACTTCAGTGCTGTCAGTTTAACTCTATCGTTAGAGTTCAAGCTCAAATGTTATTGGGCTGTATTCTCCGCAGCCCCACACCGAAATTGTGTTTCACCATTGCCAGAGGCCCTCCCAGCAGTGCTCCGACGGCATGGTTCTAACCATGTCTGGCTGATTAGGATTCTCGCGCGGCCCAGGTGGGCGGCCGGGGCGGCGATCGGGCGGGTTAGATGGAGCGGCGCGGGGCAGATCGTTGGGACCTTCTTTGTTGGTCCAGGTCCGCCGACTAAATCCGCCATCTCGCATGCGCGGACTCGGAACCGGAATTGCGGGGGCCCGTTTGGGCAGCGAAAGCTGCGAGAATCACACCGGAGCCCTGCAGGTGGGTGAACAGGTCTTAATTCTTTTTAAGGAAAGTCTGGCGTGAAACACCAGCATTTCTACGCCGGCGTGGGGACATAGACCCATTTTTGGAGAATCCAGGCCATTGTTTGTGTGGCAACATCTTTGGCCTTTGAGCCACTCAAGGGCACAAACTGGGCAGCACGGTGGTGCAGTGGTTAGCACTGCTGCCTCACGGCATCGCGATCCCCAGCCCAGGAGTCACTGTCCATGTGGAGTTTGCACATTCTCCCCGTGGCTGCATGGGTCTCACCCCTACAACCCAAAAAGATGCGCAGGATAGGTGGATTGGCCACGCTAATTTCCCCTTTATTGGGAAAAAAAAGAATTGGATACTCCAAAGTTATTTGAAAAAAACTCAAGGGCACAACATTGAGATTGCTCCATTTGGACATCTATGTGGCTTTGGAGTAAACCCTTCATCAAAGTGGTAGTCTAGAATCCTGAATCGGCTCCTGGTGATACGCCAAAAAGAAGAACATGTCCTCTAATATGATGTGCTGTAAACATGCTAAACTTCACAGCAAACATAATCACACCAGCTAATTGATAAGATGTAGTTTGCCATCCTATTTCCTGTTACTTATAAAGAGATTAACCATCTGGCAAATATTACTGCACTGATAATAAAAACTTAAATCCAGGCAGCATAAAATCCGAGATGGCTCTTGTACAGCACACATTGTTGTTGTTATTTATTCTCTGTTTTGGTTCAATAAGTACGGGTGAAGTAATAATTGAGCAATAAAAATGGTGCGCTTGTATTGCCGAATGGGAATTACGTGCATGCTAACTAAGCCATCGTAACATTTAACAGGCACTTGAATGAGGTAGATCGCCTGAATTCTTGTGCCAAAGCCACTCAAATTTAAACCAATCCAAGAATATCAAACTAGTTTCCAAAACAAAATGGTACCCACCCCATCTCGCCCCCATTTTGAACATTAATCAGAAGCCCTACGAATGTTGAGAGCGCTGCTACCGGCCTCTGGGCCTTCAAGGATCGATTTTACCTTTGCAGTTTGCATTTGCAAAGCAGCCTATGGGAGTATGACGACCTTACTAACATTCGCAAAACCAAAAGGTGGATCAGTCGTCCATAAGGGCGGCACGGCGGCACAGTGGTTAGCACTGCTGCCTCACAGCTTCAGGAACCTGGGTTTAATCCGACCTCGGGTGACTGTGTGGAGTCTGCACGTTCTCCCCGTGTCTGCGTGGGTTTCTTCCGGGTGCTCCGCTTTCCTCCTACAGTCCAAAGATGTGCAGGTTAGGTGGATTGGCCGGGCTAAATTGCCCTCGGTGTCCAAAAAGGTGAGGTGGGGTGACTGGGATAGGGTGAAGGTGTGGGCTTAAGTAGGGTGCTCTTCCCAAGGGTCGGTGCAGACCTGATGGGCCGAAAGGCCTCCTTCAGCACTGTAAATTCTATGATTCAAAAAAAAAATTTAGAGTACCCAATTCATTTTTTCCAATTAAGGGGCAATTTAGCGTATTCAATCCACCTAGCTTGCACATCTTTGGGTTATGGGGGCGAAACCCACGCAAACACGCGGAGAATGTGCAAACTCCACACGTACAGTGACCCAGAGCCAGGATCGAACCTGGGACCTCGGCGCCGTGAGACTGCAGTGCTACCACTGCGCCACCGTGCTGCCCTCTATGATTCTATGATAACTGTGATTACTGAAACAGATTCTGAGGGGGCGTGACAGCACGGCAGCACATTGGTAGCACAGTTGCTTCACAACTCCAGGGTCCCAGGTTCGATTCCCGGCTTGGGTCACTGTCTGGGCGGAATCTGCACGTTCTCCCCGTGTCTGCGTGGGTTTCCTCCGGGTGCTCCGGTTTCCTCTCATGGTACAAAGATGTGCAGATTAGGTGCATTGGCCATGCTAAATTGCCCTTAGTGTCCAAAAAAGTGTAGATGGAGTTGCGGGGATAGGGTGGAAGTGTGGGGACAGAGTGGAGGTGTGGGCTTGGGTAGGGTGCTCTTCCCAAGAGCCAGTGCAGACCCGATGGGACGAATGGCTTCCTTCTGCACTGTAAATTCTATGATTCGATGATAACTGTTGGGTCTAATGCAACAAATACAACACCAAATTGTACTTACATACAGCACCTTCAGCAGAGTGAAAGGTCCCAAGACACGTCACAGGAGTGTTACCAAACATAACCTGACGCCCTGCCACATGAAGGAGATATTAGGACAGGAGACTGAAAACATGGTCAAAGCCTCATAAAGGAGGAAAGAGAAGCAGAGAGGTTTTAAAAAGGAATCCTTTTAGGCCCTCGGTAGCCGAAGGCACTAGCGCAATTAATATTGGATTCTCAAGCAGCCAAAATTGGAGGTGTGCTGAGATCCCGATGGGTTGTGAGGCTGGAGGAGCTTACAGACATGGATAGCAGCAAGGTGAAAATCACAAGAAAAAAAGTGGTGAATCACTGACATTAAATCCACTGCTTCATCAGTGAGGTGTTAACACGAATGATTATTTCAAGCTTCCTGGCTGATAAAAATTGATTATTTGTTTCTAGTCTTAACTGATATCTATTTAATCAATTCAATCACAAACCAATTGAGCCCATATTGTCCTGTGTTTTACTCCTGAGCAATTGTGAAAGCAAAAAATAAACTTTATGAACAGCAATAAATTATCCTACTTGGATAATAATTTCTATGAATAATCACTGGATTTAGCACAGGGCTAAATCGCTGGCTTTGAAAGCAGACCAAGGCAGGCCAGCAGCACAGTTCGATTCCCGTACCAGCCTCCCCGAACAGGCGCCGGAATGTGGCGACTAGGGGCTTTTCACAGTAACTCCATTGAAGCCTACTTGTGACAATAAGCGATTTTCATTTCATCTTCCAGCTTCCTTCGACTGTTTGCAACAGGCAAAGTACTGATCGCACCCAACTTGCCTGTGCTTGCGAAATTCAAAACTGAAGGCCGGATTTTCCAGCTCCCCTTGTGGCGTGTTTTTCACCGTTAGAGGCAGCTCACTATTGGCTGACGGTGGGTGGGGTCCTGCTGATGCCTACCGAGTTTTTCTTGGCTCACCCGCCCCGCCACTGGGGAACCCGCCACAGTGGGTCACCTTCGGCAGGATCCGGAGGTCTTGCGGGGCCGACCGGGAAACCCCACCTGTGCGATGGAATTTTACGTCGGCGGGATCTTCCACTCCCACCGGAGCCAATGGATTTTTCAATGGCTTTCTGCATTTTCCAGACCCGCACCCTCTGCGACAGGGCCGTAAAATTCCACCTATCGTATCCAACATTGGACGAGATTCCACGATTCCCGAAGATTTCCACTGATGCTCTCTCGGTTCAGGTGCTGTAGGAATCCAACAATGATCCCAGATGATCCATTTTATCTGACCTGGAGCTTTTGGGGCCCGAGTGATACATTTCAACAATGACAGTCTTTGATACCTTTGTGTGCACCTTGCCTCTTTGCAATTGACCACTGTTATGGGTCAGGGTTTAGAGAACCCCAAAGTGTATCATGGAGTTCACCTGACCCACAACTTTTAATAGATTGCGGTATGGGAAGCACACGGCCCACTCTACAGGTGTGGTACAGCAGAAATGGAAAAGTATTTTTTAAAAGCAAAACAATGTTTATTCTATGAACTCAAGTTAACCTTTTTAAAACATACAGTGAACATCTTAGCAGCCATTAATTCAAATACAACCCCCAAAGAATACAACACTAAGTAATCGTTTAAGCTTTCCTTTTAACATCACCTGAGGAAGGAGCAGCGCTCCGAAAGCTAGTGACATCGAAACAAACCTGTTGGACTTTAACCTGGTGTTGTAAGACTTCGTACTGTTTTAACATCCATAAGACTTAAAACACCTTTTCCCAGAAGCACATCAGGTTAAAGTCACTACTGTTATTCGTTTTAAATCACCAGGATCGATTTACAGTCTTTAGATTACAGAGAGAGATTCATACACCTTCTGGCTGTGACTGCAGCGATCCAACTCTGAAAACGAAACTAAAACAGACCCTGCAGCCTGCTCAAAAATGAAAGTAAAAAGCTGACAGACAGCCCAGCTCCACCCACACTCTGACATCACTGCTGTAGTAAACGCCCATTTCTTAAAGGTACTCTCACTACAGTTATTTATATACACACCCATTTATAAACACCCATTTCTTAAAGGTACTCTCACCTCCTCCCCAAGAACAAAAAACCATCAACTTCAAGATGGTTTCATTTTTCACCTTTTCACCATTCTTTAAGAAATGCACACAGTAAATATATTTTTTCGTTTCAAAAAACAACACAAAAAAAAGGTACAATAATATAGTCCATTTTTTTTTTGTTCTTCTTCCTCCAACTGAAATCTGTCTCGATTGACAGTCCCATTGAACAAGAAGGTCTCTGCACGATCCATCCATTCCTCTACGCCTCGGCATTTCTCTTTAAAGTCAGATACTTTAGTTCAATCTGATCACAGAGTCCCTTGTAATTCTCCAACACAGGAGCATTGGTTATCACAGCTTTCCGGCTGTCAAATGCCTGTTGAAAGTCCGCTGTCCACTGACATTTTTGACGTTTCTTGAGCAAGTCCATCAGTGGCGCAATCACGCTACAAAACTTTTTCACAAATGTTCGAACAAATCCACTCATGCCAAGAAATCGCATTATTCCCTTCATCTTGAGGGTATTGAAAACACCTCAATAACTTGGTTTCACATCCCATGTGACCATTCGACCCTGTCCGATTGTACGGCCAAGGAAAGTGACTTGGGCTTTTCCAAATTCACTTTTGGCTAGGTTTATCACCAGACCTGCCTCCTGAAGTCGATCAAATAACCCCATCAGATGTTTTAAATGTTCTTTCCATGCCTGGCTGAAAATTACCAGATCGTTGATGTATACCGCACAATTAGGTAATCCTGAAACAACTTTGTCAGTTAACCGTTGAAATGTGGCTGGGGTGTTTTTCATGCCAAATGGCATAACTTTGAATTGGTACATACCATCTGGAGTCATAAAAGCTGAAATATCCTTCGCCCTTTCAGATAAAGGTACCTGCCAGTAACCTTTAAGTAAATCCAGTTTGGAAATAAAAGCTGGATGTCCCACTTACTCAATGCAATCCTCCAAATGTGGGATAGGATAAGTGTCCGTTCTTGTAAGTGCATTAATCATTCTATAGTCCGCACACAACCGTTGGGTACCGTCTGGTTTAGGTACCATCACTATGGGTGAGCTCCATTGGCTGCAACCCACTTCAATTATGCCATTTGTAAGCATACTCTCAATCTCTTTGTTAACCTGTGCCAATTTTCAAGGGTTAAGTCTGTATGGATGTTGTTTGATTGGAATAGCATTTCCCACATCTACATCATGTATAGCTATTTTAGTACTTCCCAATTTATCTCTACAAACTTGCCCTCATGATATCAATAACTCTTTCAGGCCTGTTTGTTTTTCCTCTGGAAGGTATCTCAACAATTTATCCCAATTTTTAACAACACCCTCATTTTCCAATTTAATTTGAGGTATGTCATATTCACAGTCATCTGGATTTGGTTCGTCACTTTGAGTTAGAATCATTAAAACCTCCTCCTTTTTCTCTCCTTCCCTTTCAAAATACCTTTTAAGCATATTCACATGACACACTCGGTGAGTCTTCCTTCTATCTGTTGTTTTTACCAAGTAATTCACCTCATTTAATTTCCTTTCAATCCGATAAGGTCCACAATACCTAGCTTTTAAAGGTTCACCTCCCACTGGTATCAATACTAAAAGTTTATCTCCAATGGCAAAACTACAAACTTTGAATTTCTTGTCCGCTACCTGTTTCATCACATTTTGTGCAAATTTTAAATGTTGTCTTGCCAATTCACCTGCTCTATTTAATTGTTCCCTAAAATTTGACACGTAATCCAATAATGTAAATTCAGATTTCTCACTCACCAATTTTTCCTTAATCAATTTAAGTGGTCCTCTACCTCATGACCAAAAATTAGTTCAAAAGGCCTGAATTTGGTTGACTCATTAGGTGCATCCCTAATTGCAAACAGTACGAATGGAATTCCTTTACCCAATCCTCTGGATAATCGTGACAATAAGGGGCTGTTTAGCACAGGGCTAAATCGCTGGCTTTGAAAGCAGACCAAAGCAGGCCAGCAGCACGGTTCAATTCCTGTACCAGCCTCCCCGAACAGGCGCCGGAATGTGGCGACTAGGGGCTTTTCACAGTAACTTCATTTGAAGCCTACTTGTGACAATAAGCGATTTTCATTTCATTTCATTTTTTCATAAGCCATCAACATTGTTTTTAATGTCTGATGCCACCTTTCTAACGCTCCCTGTGATTCTGGATGGTTCGCAGTTGATTTAAATGGTTTTATTCCTAAGCTATCCATAACTTCTTTGTATAACCTTGAGATAAAATTTGATCCTTGATCCGATTGTATTTCTGTGGGTAGTCCATATCTAGTAAAGAATTTAAGTAATTCCTCCACAATCTTTTTAGCTGCAATATTACGTACTGGAATGGCCTCTAGAAACCGAGTAGACACATCCATTATCGTCAAAAGATATTGATTCCCACTTTTCGTTTTAGGAAGCGGTCCTACATAAGCAATTAGGACCCTTGTAAAAGATTCCTCAAATGCTGGAATAGGCATTAAGGGCGCTGGTTTTATCACTGCTTGAGGTTTCCCTATCACTTGACATCTGTGACATGATTGACAAAATCTAACTACATCTTTATGTAGTCCAGGCCAATAAAAATGTTTTTATATTTTAGCTTGAGTTTTCTTTATTCCCAAATGACCTCCCACTGGTACCTCATGTGCAACTCACAACACCTTTCTATACCCTACTGGCAATACTACTTGATGAACGTCTGCCTACTTTTCATCCGCCTGCATATGTAAAGGTCTCCATTTTCTCATCAAGACATCACTTTTACAGTATTAACACTCTGGTATACACGCAGATGCCTCTTCCATGTATGCCTTCTGATATATCCGTTTTATTTCTACATCTTTCTGTTGTAACTCCGCCAATTTTCCTGAACTAAAAATATCTGCTTCATCCTCCACCTGTTCTTTTCCAACCATCTGATCAAAAATTGTTTCTGATAATTGCCCTTTAACTTCATCTTCACGCTTTGATTTCTCCTCTTGTCTTAACCTGTGACTTTGCAACCTTGTTACTACACAATCCGGAAAAATCCCAGGATATTCATCCTTCAACACATCAGTTGTCTGATTTTCCACTGGCTTATCCACCACAGTAGGCATCACTCCCACCTGCGATCCAGCTATATCATTACCCAAGATACACTGTATTCCTAGACAAGATACTTTCTCTATTATTCCTACTACCACTTCACCACTCTTCACTGGACTTTCCAACCTTACCTTATATAATTGAACACTACTCCTCTCACTCTGAATTCCACCTTTTCTGGCAACATTCTTCCCAAACTACATAATTCCTCATCTCTTACCATTAAAGATTGACTAGCTCCCGTATCTCTTAAAATTGTGACATCTTTACCGGCTCCTCCTGATACATAGAACATAGAAAATATAGCACAGAACAGGCCCTTCGGCCCACGATGTTGTGCCGAACCTTTGTCCTAGATTAATCATAGATTATCATTGAATTTACAGTGCAGAAGGAGGCCATTCGGCCCTTTGAGTCTGAACCGGCTCTTGGAAAGAGCACCCTACCCAAACTCAATACCTCCACCCAACACCAAGGGCAATTTGGACATTAAGGGCAATTTATCATTGGCCAATTCACCTAACCCGCACATCTTTGGACTGTGGGAGGATACACTTGAGTAAACTTTACCCACACAAGTAAATTCTTTAAAGAGATTTGGCACCTTCTTATCAATCACCTCTTGATCAGGCTGTACAATCTTTTGTACCTCCTTCGTTTCACTTTACCACTTTAACACACCACACTGTCTTATCCTGTTTTACCACATCAGCCTTCCCAGTGCTTTTCTTCAACCACCAACACTGTGATTTTACATGGCCTAGTTTATTACAGTGAAAACATTTGAAATTTTTCATTTCTTTTCCACCGTCCTGGATTTCTTTTTTAATCTGAGGTCCACTCTCCTTATTATCGCCCATCAGATCACCTTTGCATCGACCACTTGAGTATTTCTCATGTCCCCAGTTTCTAACCCTCACAGGCTGAAACTGATGTCGGAAACCAAGCTTTGACTTATGAACTAATTCATAATTATCTGCCATTTCTGCTGCCAATCTCGCAGTTTTAACCCTCTGCTCTTCCACATGAGTTCTCACTACATCAGGAATTGAATTTTTAAACTCTTCCAAAAGTATAATTTCTCTCAGAGCTTCATACGTTTGGTCTATTTTCAAAGCCCTTATCCACTTATCAAAATTACTCTGTTTGATCCTTTCAAAGTCCATGTATGTTTGACCAAAATATTTCCTTAAATTTCTAAACCTTTGTCTGTAGGCTTCAGGCACCAGTTCATATGCACCTAAGGTGGATGTTTTCACCTCCTCATACGTCCCAGCTACCTCCTCCGGTACTGATGCAAACACTTCACTAGCCCTACCTACCAGCTTTGTTTGAATCAGTAATACCCACATGTCCTGTGGCCATTTCATTTGTTTAGCTACCTTCTCAAATGAAATGACAAAAAGGCTTCCACCTCCTTCTCATCAAACCTTGGCAATGCTTGGACATATTTAAATAAATCCATACCGAGCCTGCAACTATGACGCTTTTTCTCACTATCCTCATCACTATCATCCAACTGTACTTTTCCCTTTACGTCTGCCAATTTTAACTGACTGTCATGTTTCATGGCCATTTTCTGAAGTTCAAACTCTCTCTCTTTATCTTTTTCCCTGATCTGTATCTCCCTTTCTCTTTCTTTTTGTTCTGCTAGAGCCATTCTTTCTTTTTTCTTTTCTTCTCTCTCCTTTTCTTATTCCTATCTCTCGCTTTTGGATTCAAGCTGCTTTAATTCTTTCTTATGTTCCATTTGTTTAAGTTGCAACTGAATTTTTGCCATTTCCAATGAATCAAACTGTATCTCAGGAAACTTTAAATGCTTAGCCACCACCATAATTACCTCATCTTTTCGCATTTTGTCAGGTAATGTTAACTGCAATGTTTTTGCCAAATCTAACAGTCTACTTTTAGTCTCTGTCCGTAAGATACTGTGTGACCGTCTCCACCTCCAAAAACTTCAGAGCCTCTGAAAGAGCCATTGTCCACAACACACTCCCCACCTAAACTAAAATACCACACCTGAAAAGCAACCACAATATGCTCACCCCTCACTGTCTTTAAGTTCACTAAGCCAATCAAATAGATGGATTTTTATCCCCCTCAAGCCCCCAATTTGTTATGGGCACGGGTTTAGAGAACCCCAAAGTGTATCATGGAGTTCACCTGACCCACAACTTTTAATAGATTATGGTATGGGGAGCACACAACCCACTCTACAGGTGTGGTACAGCAGAAATGGAAAAGTATTTTTTAAAAGCAAAACAATGTTTATTCAATGAACTCAAGTTAACCTTTTTAAAACATACAGTGAACATCTTAGCACCCATCAATTCAAATACAACCCCCAAAGAATACAACACTAAGTAATCCTTTAAGCTTTCCTTTTAACATCCATACGACTTAAAACACCTTTTACCAGAAGCACATAAGGTTAAAGTCACTAATGTTATTAGTTTTAAATCACCAGGATCGATTTACAGTCTTTAGATTACAGAGAGAGATTCATACACCTTCTGGCTGTGACTGCAGCTATCCAGCTCTAAAAATGAAATTAAAACACACCCTGCAGCCTGCTCAAAAACAAAAGTAAAAAGCTGACAGACAGCCCAGCACCACCCACTCTCTGACATCACTGCAGTAATAAACACCCATTTCTTAAAGGTACTCTCACTACAGATATTTATATACACACCCATTTATAAACACCCATTTTTTAAAGGTACTCTCACATGACACCACCCACATGGAATGGTTTCTCAAATGTTAATGAACTCACCCAAAATAGTCAAAAAGTTAAGAAGATTGGCTAAATTAAGTGCCTATGTGTTTTCATGCCCTTTCACATAATATGTGCTATGTTTGTCCATGTGATGAGGATTGAATTCTGATTGTGGCCTGTCCTACATAATCCAATTCCACTTCTTGCATTTTTTATTTTATGAAGTTAGGATGCAATGAAATGGGGAAGCACGGTGGCGCAGTGATTAGCATCACGGCACCGAGGACCCGGGTTTGATCCCGGCCCCGAGGCACTGTCCGTGTGGAGTTTGCACATTCTCCCCGTGTCTGCATGGGTCTCACCCCCACAACCTAAAGATGTGCAGGGTAGGTGAATTGGCCACGCTAAATTGCCCCTTAATTGGGGGAAAATAAAATTGGGCACTCTAAATTTTAAAACAGAAGGATACAATCAAATGAGCATTCTAAAAATGGTTGAAGGAAAGGATTGGTGGACTAAATTCCAATCTAACATTCAGCTGGTGCCTGCCAGTATTTTAGGTACAAGTGGTATTTCTCCAGCGTTTTGAGGTGCCAGCTGTAATGATCCACGTCTCTGAGCCATATAAGAGAGCAGGTATCACTCCTGCTCTGTGGACCATGAGCATTCTGCCAGACCTGAGGTCCTGGTCTTTAAATACTATCTTTCTCAGGTGACTGAAGTCTGCACTGGCACACTGAAAGGGGTGTCGGACCTCAACGTCAATGTCTGCCCTTGTTGGCAATAAGCTCCCAAGGGATGGAAAGTGCTTCACGCTTTCGTGGATTTTGATAACCGAGGGGGCAGTGCTGTGCAGCAGGGCCAGGCGATAGACGACTTTTGTCTGACCAATGTTCAGTGTAAAGCTCACTCTCTCGTACAATCAGGGATCGTCAGCATGGAAGGTCATTTGTGACTAACCTGATTGATTCTTTTTCAGGAAGTAAAAAGGAGGTTTGATGAGGGGAATGCTGTTGATGATGTCGTGAATTTTAACAAGGCTTTTGACAAGGTCCCCCCAAAAATAAAAGTCCATGGGAGCCAGGGAAATGCAGCAAGCTTTACCACTTTGTCACCATCTCACCCTACTGCGCGTAGATTATTTTAAAATACAGGATACATCCTGATCCTGGCTATATTTTTTGAGTGATTTTACCATAACATCTATAAGAAAGGTTTTATGGTGATAGTGATTTTCTTTTGGCATTTTAACTAGTTTAGCGGGTCATTAATTGAGACATGTCAAAGCATCATTCAATCGCAGCCCTTTTCCACGGCGAAAATCGGAATTTATGACACCGCCCTTCTAAAGGTCACACACACTTCTGTGGTTTTAATAATAAAATGTAAATGTCGCCACAGTGCCAGAGGCTGCTCTCCCCTTTGAGAGCTGACTGGAGGTGATTTCACCTGAGGGTCACTACAGCTCAGGCGAGGGACAAGGTTGAGAAGGCGGGACCTTCGTGGATAACCTCAGCCGGTTCGGGATTTGAACCCACGCTGTCGATGTCGTTCCAGATCATAAACCGGCCGCCCGACCAACTGGGCTACCCCACGTGCGACAATGAAGAAAGCATTATTAAGCATTTATACAGTAAAGAGGAAAATATAACCTTCGACTTATCAAGATGATTTTTTTTTTTAATGTCCACTCCAGAGATGCTTAATTACACATTTAACAATGCCACTTTGACCTCGTTCCTAACAGATTGGGTTAATTTAGGCACATTATCCTTGCCCGGGGAGAGGTCTTGTAACACAGTGAGTAGCGTCCTTGCCTCGGAGACAGAGGCTCCAGGTTCTGGCCCCATCCCAGGATTGATGGCCAATTAAGGTGTATTCATAATACGGCCAAAAAGGGTGAGTTTGGCAACCTGCAAATCCTTCTGACACACCAATGACAAGCGGTAAGAGTGGGAGAGACTCCTGGTCAGCCACTCTTGATGTGGATTGGCATTCCTCGAACCTCTAGAAGGTGGCATAGTGGTTAGCACGGCTGCCTCACGGTGCCGAGGACCCGTGTTCGATCCCGACCCTCGGTCACTGTCCGTGTGGAGTTTGCACATTCTCCTCATGTCTGCGTGGGTTTCACCCCCACAACCCAAAGATGGGGCGGCACGGTGGCACAGAGGTTAGCACTGCTGCCTCACAGCTCCATGGTCGCAGGTTCGATTCCGGCTTGGGTCACTGTCTGTGCGGAGTCTGCACGTTCTCCCCGTGTTTCCGTCCGTGGGTTTCCTCCGGGTGCTCCGGAGATTCCTCCCAGTTCAAATATGTGCAGGTTAGGTGGATTGGCCATGCTAAATTGCCCTTAGTATCCAAAAGGTTAGAAGGGGTTGCTGGGTTACAGGGATTGGGTGGAGGCGATGGCTTAAGTAGGATGCTATTTCCAAGGGTTGGTGCAGACTCAATGGGCCGAATGGCCTCCTTCTGCACAGTAAATTCTATGTGCAGGTAGCTGAATTGGCCATACCAAATTGCCCCTTAATTGGGAAAAAAAGAATTGGGCACTTCAAATTTTTAAAAAAGTTATCAGCCTCTGGTGACAGACTGACGATCTGCTCCAGGCTATGGAGACAGACGAATGTGCCCCTTGGTACAACACGAGGTGCGGGCAGAAAATTTAAATCATTGTCTGGGATTTGTCCTGAATTCACCTCCATCACATATTTTATCTATTTTAAGAAATCCTGACCATTTTCTAATCTTGCCCTTTGGTAATAACATAATTATCTCCTCTTCCATTCCAGATAATAGCTGTTTATTACCCCTAGCCCGCACCTTATCTGACCATTTCCATATGTCTACCATTTTTAAAAAATTTAGAGTACCCAATTCTTTTTCCCAATGAAGGGGCAATTTAACGTGGCCAATCCACCTACCCTGCAGATCTTTGGGTGGTGGGGGTGAGACCCACGCAAGCACGAGGAGAATGTGGAAACTCCACACAGACAGTGACCGGGATCGAACCTGGGTCCTGGGCGCCGTGAGGCAGCCGTGCCGAACGTTGCCCCACTGTGCCGCCCTCCACCTGTCTATCTGAGCACAAAGTTCAGAAGTATTGCAAACTGTGAGGAGGCTAGTGATAAATTTCAGGAAGACATAGGCAGGCTGGTGGAATGGGCTAATAAACGGCAGATGAAATTTAATGCAGAGACATGAAAAATAATTAATTTTGGCAGGAAGAATGAGAGGAGACAGTATATCATAAAGGATAGACTTCTGAAGGAAGTGGGAGGTTGCATGAACAGAGGAGCCTGGGTGTACGTGTTCACAAATCATTGAAGGTGGCAGAGTGGGTTGAGAAAGTGGTGAATAAAGGGTATAGGATCCTGGGCTTTAGCAATAGGGGCATAGAGAACAAAAGTAAGGAAGATATTATATACCAGTACAAAACACGAGTGCAGCCTTAGCAGGAGTATCACATTGAGTACTGGGCACTGTCGTGTTATGCACTCATGGGATAACACAGGTTGCAACTGGATGCAGCTTTAACCAAAAGATACTCCAGACCTTGAAGTTAATTCAATCTGATTTATTGAACCAGTAGCACAGTTAGCACAGTTCTCTATGAGTTCGCCTCTCTGCTAACCTAAGTGTGGTTACTCTGTCTGACTGAACCAGACTAGCTCTTAGCCACGTGCTGGAGGTGTGATACTGTACATACACCCTGACTCACTCTGTAGATGTACATCAGTGGAAAGAGGTGGAGTGTGAGCGCCTCGTGCCTTTTGTAGTGAAATACCACCCCTGAGTGTCCTGCCTGCTCATTGGTCATGTCCTGTTCTCTGTTGTCATTAGCTGCTTGTCTGTATATCATTATCTGCATGTCTGCACATCATGACAGGCATCACACTATAGGAAGACATCAGAGAGGGTGTAGAAAGATTCACGAGGACGGTTCCAGGGAGAGGAATTTCAGGTTGGAGAAGCTGGGGCCGTTCCTCTTGGAGAAGGGAAGAGCAAGAGGAGATTTGATTGAGGTGTTCAGAATCATGAGGAGTCGGGACGGAGTAGAAAGAGAGAAACTGAGGGCGGCATGTGGCGCAGTGGTTAGCACTGGGACTGCGGCGCCGAGGACCCGGGTTCGAATCTCGGCCCTGGGTCACTGTCAGCGTGGAGTTTGCACATTCTCCCCGTGTCTGCGTGGGTTTCACCCCCACAACCCAGAGATGTTCAGGTTAGGTGGATTGGCCACGCTAAATTGCTCCTTAATTGGAAACAGAAAGAATTGGGTACTCTGAATTTATTTTAAAAAAGAGAAAGAGAGAAACTGTTCCCAGAGGCAGCAGGCGCCAATGCCAGAGAACACAGATTTACACGCGATTGGTAGAAAAAGTAACAGCGACTTGGGGAAAAGTATTTTTCACGCAGCAAGTGCTTAGGACCTGGAATGCTTTGCCTGAGAGCGTGGTGGAGACAGATTCAATTGAGGCCTTCAGAAGAGAACTGATTATTTATCTGAAGAGAAGAACTAGCGGGGTGACAGAGATAAGGCGAGGGGAGTGGGACAAGGTGAGTTGCACTTGCAGAGTGCCGGCATAGAGGCTGAATGTCCTCCTCCTGTGCTGTAACAATTCTACCTGTCATTTCCCGACTTTATTGTTCTCCTTTTTGCCCTTTGCTCACTCCTTTTTCACTTTCTGCGTCAGCAGTTCCACTTGTAGTGCAAGTTGCGCCCTCCCACACCACGCCCCCCCCCACGCCCCCTCGCAGCACCCCCACCCCCTGCACACTCCTCCCGCCCTCAACCTGGGCACCAGTGCAGGACAAGAATAAAAAGAATTTGGTCATTTTTCTGCACTAGCAGCTGGCGAACACTCTCCAGCCTTGTTGAGGTATGGCCCTCGAGGATAAACAAGAGCATAAGGCATGAGGTCGACAGCACAAAGTTGTGCATAACAAAAAGAAAAATGCTTCCTCCGCGCCATAGAATCATAGAATTTACAGTGCTGAAGGCGGCCATTCGGCCCATCGAGTCTGCACCGGCCCTTGGAAAGAGCACCCTACCCAAGCCCACACTTCCACCCTATCCCCGTAACCCAGTCACCCCACTTAACCTTTTTGGACACTAAGGGCAATTTAGCATGGTCAATCCACCTAACCCGCACATCTTTGGACTGTGGGAGGAAACCGGAGCACCCGGAGGAAACCCACGCAGACACGGGGAGAACGTGCAGACTCCGCGCAGACCCCAAGCTGGGAATTGTACATGGGACCCTGGAGCTGTGAAGCAACTGTGCTAACCACTGTGCTACCGTGCTGCTTCTGTGCACAATCTGACTGTCCAATGCTCTAAAACAAAAATAAAGATATTCCCATCTGTTTCCTAACATGGTGTGCACATAGCCTTTTGAGCAGTTGGAGTTTGGACACTTTTATCACAGATAAACTGGCAGTGTAGGTAGCAAGATAATATGATTACATGCGGGAATCGCTCATTAAAACCTCATTTGGAAGCGCATGGGAAGCGTGATTTGTGCAAATAACTCAGTTCTTTGAAAAGGCTATCGCAGCATTAAACTACTAATCTTAACTGTGCTTTTATCTATCTACATAATCCGTAAGCGCAATCTACCAAATTCATTTTAAGTGCGGTCGTGAGTGGGAGCTGTGTGTGTTTCCCGATGCCTGACCCGGCAAGGCTATCACCGATAGCATGGCCAGCTCATTGTACACCGCCATCATCAAAATCCAACATTAATTAGGCCACTTAATGAGGCCCCATGGGCAATTAGCTGCAAATGACTGTCCTGCCAGCTGATTCGCCGGGACTGCGCCCAGCAGCTCCCCGCTAACGAGGTGGAGCAGCACTTAAACTGATCCCGCAGAGGGCACCCTACACAGCACGCAGCCATGCCACCGCTCAGACCCAGCCGCGATTCAGGAATGCCGATCTGGCCAGACTCATGGACGTGGTGGAGTCTAGGGGGGGGGGTACCCTGTTCCCCGAGGGGTTCGGGCGGTCCGACACAGAGCAGCCAGTGCTGCCTGGCAGGCAGCGGCCGTCAGCTCGGGGAGTGTGACCAGGAGGACCGCCACCCAGCTCAACGACCTCCCAGGACGCACGGGTGAGTTGGCATTGGCCCCTGGTACCGGTCCCGCCTGCAATCCCACCCTCCCGTTAGCTCAGTGCCTGGCACCCTCCCTACCGACTCTGCACCTGGCACTACCCCACCAGCATAATGCCGTGCCCGTGTCCCAGTAAACTATGGCATCCACCAGCAAACCTCCCCCCCAGGGACTACGCCCCCGGGCCATGCCTGTTCCCTGCCATGATCCTCCCACCCACCCGTGAAACATGCAGCGTTCAGCTCACGCTGCCCCCGTCTGTGTTTCTGCAGGAGAAGTTGGCAAGCAACGGGAAAGGGCCCTGATGGTAGCGGGTTGCCAGACCTCAGGGTCCTCACCCCCTTCGAGGAACAAACCCTGCCGATCGCAGGGGTGGCCGAAGACAAATCGGTCACCGAGGTCAAGCTTGGCCTACGCTGCAGAGGTGAGTATCCACCTGCCCCCACCCAGATAACATTTTCCTTGTGCGTTGTTCATGTCAGCATGGCGACCCTTCCCTCTCACTGACTACATGTCCTTTCTCCCACAGGATCTCCAGCTGGTGGTACCAGCCCATCCGGGGTGCCTGGCCCCTCACATCCCAAGAGAACACCTCAGAGGACAACTCTGGGAATGCCACCATCAACGCGTTATGACTGTCACCCCCACGCTCCACCAATGCACCTCACATTTTCATGTGCATATCAGGTGGAGGCAGGAACGTCCAAGCTGTGTCCCCGTGTGATGTTAAGCCTGTGGACCAGGCTATCCCAGAGCAGTCGATAGGGTGCGGCCGTCAGATTCTGAGGGGGATGTCAGTGACACTCCAGCAGGGCCATAGCCGATCGGAGATGTCCCAAAGGTTACGGGCGCAGAAGATTGCGCCTGTAATGCGTGGCATCGAGGACAACACTGCTGGGGTGGCGGTCGCACGAGAGAGCCTGGAGCATGACATCAGCACCATGAGTGGAGGTGTCCGAGATGTTGCTCAGTCAGTATTGGCCATGACTGAGCGCCTTGACAACTTGCCCCAGGTGCTTGGGGACGTGTCCTTGACGCAGGTGGACCTTTCCAAGGCGCTGCAGAGCATGGCCGCTCACAGAGAGGCATCACGGAGGGCATCGGCACCATGGTGTGGCCAGTGAGGAGCTGCCAGGGCTGGCAGAGACAGGTGACGCAGTGGCATCCAGAGCTCAATCCAGCTGCGCCTCCGTCCTGACATGATCCCCAGCCTACGGGCACAGATCGGGAGGAAGGAGCGCTGTGGAGGCCGATCCGGAGCCTCCAAACAGGGAGATGATGGCAGTTGCCAGCTCTCCCGATTCCACGGCCAGGCATGTGTCAGTAAGGGCCCTCTGGCCCCAGGGCCTCCAGAGGACGCCCGCCAAGGGCATCAAAGGCCACAGGGTGCACTAAACAGCATGCTGCCTCCACCCCTGATGTGCACCTTGGGGACACACCTAGACATAATGGTAGAGCACGGAGGGCTAAACACATTGAAGATCACTGATAGGGCACCAGGGGTGGGTGGGGGTAGGGGGGGAGGGGGGGGGGGGGGGGGAGGTGGAACCATCAGAAGCAAGGGTCACTCTTGTACTTGCACACCATTAAAACACGTTACACCAGAGACACGTGAAGCCTTCGTCACCTTATTCTGCATTGCGGGCCACCCTGCACCTCCCTTTCCCAGTTGTGGGTGGGGGCAATGGGCTGGATGGGCAGAGGGGGTGCGATGATAGACAAAGCCATGTCCAATGAGTAGCGGATGAGACGAGGGACTCCCTGGTCCTCCGGGCATACCAGGCCCTTTGCCTCCATATTCTCCTCCATATTCCGGCTGGTCCTGCAAGTCTCCCTGGGGTTGTCCTCCAGCCCTTCGCGGTGTGGTTCCTCCTCGGAGGTGGCCGCATGTTCCTCCTGGCATCATTGGTCAATGACCCTGACTGCCTGATTTCCAAGATGGCTACTCACCTCCTTGGAACCTTGGGAGGTGATTAAATCATGGGTGGCCATTTGATAGGGGGTCCTGCCCGTTAATGGTATGGAGATTGAACATAATTGGTGATTATTGGTTCTCGCCACGGCAGGATCTCACCAACGGGAGCAGGCCGGTTAGATCGGAAACCAATTGGCACCTGGCATAGTTCCCGTTTTCAGTCTCGCCCTCTATCTAACCGGCACACTCGTTTTCGCGCCCGCGAGTCGAGGTCAGTAGGTCGCACTCTATATATCTCCAATGAAATCGATCTCTATAATTTCTTCCCCAACTATCACAGTGACGGACTTGAATAGGAAATAAGGGAGATAAAGAGGCAATAAAAAAAAGTTCGTATTTTTATTGCAGGGGCTATAATGTAGCCACAAAAGCAGTCAGATTATCAGGAGCATTGTTCAGAATCTGATCTGGGAGGATGTCACCCTCCAAAGCAAAAGGGAAAAATGAAATAAAATAATCGGAAACAAAGCAGAGCACTTTTTAATATATAAATTTAGAGTTCCCAATTCATTTTTTCCAATTACGGGGCAATTTAGCATGGCCAATCCACCTACCTCCACATTTTTGGGTTGTGGGGGTGAGACCCACACAAACATGGGGAGAATGTGCAAACTCCACATGGACAGTGACCCAGAGCCTGGATTGAACCTGGGACCTCGGTGCCGTGAGCCAGCAGTGCTAACCACTGTGCCACCGTGCTGTCCTCAAAGCAGAGCACTTTGGCTGACAGAGAGAAAAGTCAGACATGATTGGCTCCATTTTCCCAGCCCCGGGACAGTGTCCATGTGGGAGTTTGCACATTTTTCCCACGTCTGCATGGGTCTCACCTCCACCACCCAAAAATGTGCA
The DNA here is from genome assembly GCF_047496885.1 of Scyliorhinus torazame. Taxonomy (NCBI): domain Eukaryota; kingdom Metazoa; phylum Chordata; class Chondrichthyes; order Carcharhiniformes; family Scyliorhinidae; genus Scyliorhinus; species Scyliorhinus torazame. Next base: position 21,006,715 of record NC_092721.1, on the reverse strand, counting down.
GGGTAGGTGGATTGGCCACGCTATTTTGCCCCTTAATTGGAAAAAAAAAATGACCGCCTCTATTTGAGCAGATAATGGTAACTGGATATTTTGCATTGGAGATAAATGTTTAAAAGACTGACAAAGTACAACCCATACTAGGATTAGCCAAATTCACAATATTACCCTAAACACTTGTACTTCCGCTCGCTATTTTCCATAGGATACTTATTATTGCCCAACAGAAAAAGATAAAAATCGTAAGTAAACCTCAATAAAAATGAATGTCAATGATTCTTTGCCGATGATTAACTGAAGTGGTAATGTTTTTATTAATCTTTACATAAAAAACAGTTTGGTTATAGGTGGAGTTGGCAAATAATTTCTTCCTTATCCTGAAAAGGTTGTCACCTTTAAATATTGGAATAAACTGCTCTAATAAAAATGTAAAATATTATTGTCTATTTCTACCTTTTCAATTTTGCAGTGCAATGGTCAGTATAGATGACATCAGGACGTCTTGCCAGGTGGAATTAATAATCTAGTCAATGTGTGAGAATAGACACGCACACACACTTCCACCCACACACAAACACGCACACACATCTGCATACACAAGGACACGCCCCCACACACATAAACACACACAGGGAACACACACAAAAACAAACACTCATATAGGCACCCCCCGTCCCACACGCATGCATACCAAAACAGACACACATGCGCGTGTGTACAGGCGTAGACAGCCGGTCGCACCCCAAACCCCCTCCCCACCACCTCACACACACACACACTGATAACACAGAAAGACTTAGGCACACACAAGCACATGCATACACACACAGACACGCATACACACACAGAAACATGTAAACCGGTACAGCCAAACACAATCAAAAAGAGTTAAAGTTGATTAAAATTGAAATATGTTACCATTGTTGACATTAACTTGACTCCTCCACATTATCAGGCTCAGGGTTAAATGAATAGCGAGTGAAAAGAAGTTTCTTTTATTTTCTTTAAAAAAAAAAAATTTAGAGTAGCCAATTATTTTTCTTTACCAATTAATGGGTAATTTAGCATGGCCAATCCACCTAACCAGCACATCTTTGAGTTGGGACATGAAACCCATGCAGACATGGGGAGAATGGGCAAACTCCACACGACCCAGGGCCGGGATTCGAACCCGGGTCCTCAGTGCCGGAGTCCCAGTGCTAACCACTGTGCTACATGCTGCCCTTTCTTATACTTTATGATGTTAAACAATACATGAAAACAAATTCAAATTACTACCAATTTATGATGATTAACAAAACACTCAAATTGTTAATATGCACATCTGCACAGTTAATAAAGACAACATTTGGATAGGTTCCTTCAACATGTACATCCTTTAATGATTAGAATCCACAGACAAGTGGCGGTAATTCGCAAATGAGTGAACAAAAGCTTTGAGTTTAAGGAAAGATGGCAAATACCTTGATCAACAATTTAACGTCTGTCTTTATTGATCTTGCTTTTGTTTGACCATAATTGCCTATCTATAAATCACCTGGGCCAATTAGATGTCAGCTAATGCCTACACTGATTCTCTTTGAAAAGAAAATTTATGAAGTTCGGGCAATCTGCTTTTATCAAAACGTACATAGCAAAGCTTTCTGCTCCAAAGGTTAAATACAAGAATTGTTTGCGCAGTTCATGCTAAGCATGGACCATAAAAATTCCATTTAAGTGATTGCAAGTGAGAAAGTACACATTATTCACCATTCCGCACTTCTTGATTAGTTCGAGAGTGATGCAATGGTGGGTGCTGAGGCATTGGCCCTGATTCTCTGGTCAGTGGTGAATCACCGGTGCTCACCTGTCGCACTTACAGCTGCCCACAGACATTGCCACACCAATGGCCTGTGGAACTCTGGTACAGTGCAGCTCTCTCTCGGGGATTTGCATGAACAGGGCAAGCCGGTCTGAATGTTGCCAACAGACACCGGGCTTTGAGCCCAGCTCTCGCAGCCGACCTGTAGATTACATACGTTGGCAGTGTGGCAACATGATGGATCTGTTGTTTGAGAACTTTTTAAAGTTCAGTTTTCTCCTCATACCCCTTCTCTTGAAAATAATAGCTTCTCCATCAATGGTTGCACACATTACACCCAAATTAAAAACTGTCCTTTTTGTTCAGACCTTCTCAATTCTGATTCTAGCCAGGAGTGGCAAGGCTGAAAGATCATCGGACCAAGGCAATCGTTGTACGCTTTCTTTAAGGCCATTGTATCCAAAATATTCTGTGTGCTGCTGCCACATAAAAAGGAAGTTAGAGAATTTTGTGAGGGCCCCCTCGTTGCCAGTTTTGTGAGGGCCACGATTAATCCAGCAAGTGTTTGTCAAGTTAAAATTACGACAATATATGCACAGCAGTAGTTCCCCACTGCTTCCTTCTCCAGTACCACACTGGGCAGTTCTATTTATACAGCTGCAACCACGTGTGACTGCCCCCTCTCCCTCATTTGGGAAGCTCATATACCTCGAGAGTCATGGGATAACCAATTGTCCACAGCCAATAGGATTCCGGCAGGTTAAAACAGAGGAAAACCCCTATCTTAAAGGGAAAATAAGGAGGAGAACGCAGACCTCGACAACTTAAAGGTGGCTACAATTTCTTGGCTGCAGTTAGTACTAATCATAATTTCATTACTGGCCTCTAGAGCAAGACATTTTATCCAAAGGAGATTCCTCCAATAGAAAGTGGATTGAATGCAGCCTCAACACTTATGCTCCCAAAACCATCTTACATGTATCTGTTACCACTCTACTTGACTATTGTTTTCAACATTGGATGTGTGTTTTGGGGGCAGAGGTTACAACACCTGGTGTGCCTGATACCCTGACTCAAGCACAGAGTGCAGTTGGGGCGGGGGGGGGGGGGGGGGGGGGGGGGGCAGGTCACAATTCTCTATGATTGCTCCTTGGGAATGGCATGAAAAACCTGCCCAGGGCACCTGGGAGGTGCCTCTCCACAGGTACCAGAGTGTTGAATGACCTCTAGCTATCAGGGAGGAGAGCATGGAAGGCCAGCAAGGAGTGCATTGGAATAGTATGATGATCTGGTTAGGGATGACTAACTTTTGTTGTAAATTAGGTTATATTTGCATTCTCTGGGATTTACTAAGAGAAGAAATCACAGGATTCTACGTTTTAATCAAACGGAGGATTTTTTTTTACTATGCAAGAGTCAACAAAAGCAAACAGTCAGTACAGTCCATTTTATACTCTTAACATCCAGAATTAACATGGGTAAACATGAGTTAACAGGCAAACTGTGGTCAAACATACCACGAAGCGCACGTTAAATGGTAGATGCAATGAAGATTGGGGTGAGCAGCAGCAATTGATGGCGCCACGCTCCGGGGAGCAATGGCAGGTCTGTGCTGCTGGGGCTCAAAGAAGCCTATGGGCAGTGGCTGATTGGTGCAGCTGGAAGCTAGGGCACAGAAAGCCCATGGGGAGCAGTTGTCAGCTCAGTGAAGCTGCCGTGATTGTCTGCTCCATAAAGTTTTTTTTAACATTTAGAGTACCCAATTCATTTTTTCCAATTAAGGGGCAATTTTAGTGTGGCCAATCCACCTACCCTGCACATTTTTGGGTTGTGGGGGCGAAACCCACACAAACACGGGGAGAATGTGCAAACTCCACACGGACAGTGACCCAGCGCCAGGATCGAACCTCGGACCTCAACGTTGTGAGGCCGCAATGCTAACCCACTGCGCCACCGTACTGCCCTGCTTCATAAAGTTGAGAGTTGGAGCAAAGAAAAGCCCATGAACAGTGGTCACCTGCTCAGCACAGCCGGGTAGCTGAGAACGTACTGGTGATTAGATGTTGGGGTGCAACCTTGAAAACACAGTGGGATGCAATCTCAAGAAAAGAGTTTGGGCAGCTTGGAGGTGACCCGTTGTTGGGACATTCTAAGTTTGATTCCTGTTGCCTGACCATTATTTGCAGACAGAAGAAGCAGGAGGGTCTACAACTTGAGTGAGGTTGCCGTTGAAGAGAAATCAGAGGCTAAGCCCTCAAAGGAGAGGGCCTGAAATGCCTCATGAGGAAAACAGGTTTGCAAGGACTTTGTGACTGACAGTGATCACTGACATTTGAGCAGGTCACTTGAGTAAATTCATGAGATTTGTCTTGGTTGTGTCTGTTTAATGCACAATCTTCGGTGTGTTCCATCACTGTTTGCCTGTTAATTCATGTTTAACTCATGTTAATTCTGGATTGTAGGATATAAGAGAGGTAGTATTGACTGCTTTGTTGGCTCTTGTATAGTAAATATTCTTCTATTTGTTTTAAAACCATAGACTCACGTAGTTGCATTCTCTTAGTGAGCACCTGGATTTCAAATTTCCTTTAATTTACAACAAAAGTTAGATCCTTAACTGGCTCATAATAATAATATAACACTGTTCCAACACACTACCAGCCAGCCTTCCATGGTCTGCCCTCTGTTAACTTGAGAGGCCATATAAAACTTTGCTGCCTGTGCTCTAACTCACACCAAGTCATATTCACCCATCACCCTGATGACCTCAGACCTACACTGGGTCTCAGTTGAACCACTGCTTGTCCAAATGATGCCTTTGAAACCATTCAATACTTCTGAAAGTAAAATGGGGCTGGATTCTCTGATTTTGGGGCTATGTCCGGATGATCCGTGGCGTTTTTTGTGGGAAACATCGGCGAGGGCCCAGCACCGATCCTCCGACCGGTGAGGGGCCATCAGCCACGTAACGTAAAACGTGCGGCATTCCCAATATAAACAGCCAGAGAATTACCGGGACCGTGACCACGTGTGTGCATGCCGTCGACCTGCTGCGGTCGCGCCATACAACATGGCGCTGGCCATGCGTGGACCCGACCTGCCAGATAGTGCTCCCCTGGACACCCCCTCGCAACCGCCGGGTCACACCCACCAGATCCCCCCTGGCCCTCGCCGAAGCCCTCCTGCCCGACCAGCAGCACGGCTCCCGCCTGACTGCAGCGGCGCCGGAAACAGTCCGCAGCCGCCATGCCGGGTTCCCGACCGCTGAGACGACACGGGCCCCGCGAGGTCGGGAACTCGGCCCATCGGGGGCAGCTCATCGGGGGGAGAGCCTTCAGGTAACATCCTGAAGTCGTCCCAATGGTGTGCGACGTACTCCTCGATGACGATGGTTTGGAGGGGTCGGAGCATCCGAAAACAGGCACCGCCCCCGAATTGGCCGTTAAAAGGGATTCTCTGCCCGATCACCGATTAAGAAATCGTCATCGGCAAGCGGAGAATCCCGCCCATGGTCTCTGACATTCTCAGATCGTCAGGCAGATAAAAAATAGATTCCATTGAATGGTCAATAATAAACTGGCCCTGTCGAGATTAACTTAACTCTTGCAGATTGTACTTTCCGCATATTTTTTTTTGCAATTAACCTAAAGCATGGGTACCTTTCTGCACTAGCCAACAACGTTGTGGTATTATAGGTATTACGGTACCTGAGAGGCTGAAGTATCATTGGTAAAACCTATATGCTTGCCATTGGCTAGACTGCATAATAGCTACTCCCTGATAGGCGGGGTATAAGAACCCGTGCCGTCCCAGCAGCCCTCATTCTGTACCTGAGCTGCTGGGGGAAACATCAAGCTTATTAAAGCCTTCAGTTGGACTACAACCTCGTTTTAGTGGTCATTGATCGTGCACCAATTTAATAAGCTAGATTTTAAGAAGAAAGGATGGAGCTTCGAATTAAGCCGGAGTGTCTGCAACTTAGCCCCCACGCAGCAATCTCAGCGGCGATCTTTAAGCACTGGCTGGCGTGTTTTAAAGGGTACCTCGAGACAGCAGAAAATGCACCCGCGGGAGAGCAGAAACTGCACGTCCTGCACTCAAGGGTGAGCCCGGAGATCTACACCCTCATCGAGGAAGCGGAAGACTTTGATGCAGCAATCGATCTGCTAAAAGGACACTATATTCACCCGGTAAACCAGGTCTTCGCCCGGCACCTGCTTGCAACAAGATGGCAAACCCCTGGGGAATCGTTGGAGGAATTCTACCGCGCACTCCTGGTGCTGGGCAGAAGCTGCGGCTGCCCGCAAGTTTCGGCGAGCGAACACACGGAACTCTTAGTCTGGGACGCTTTCGTGGCAGGTATGCTTTCATCACAAATCCGCCAGCGCCTGTTAGAGAAAGATACCCTGGTTCTCAGGGAGGCACGGCCCTTGCAGGCTCCCTGTACGTGGCTTCCAGGAACGCCCGCGCCTACGTTCCCAACCGCGCGGCAGCCCCCTGGGCAGCGTGGAACCCCGCAGCGGCCAACCCAGAGACTTCCCCCGTTCCCCCGCAGAACTGCGCTGCAAGGCGGCCTGCCAACCCCGAAGGGCCCCGCTGCTATTTTTGCGGGCAGGCCAAGCACCCCCGCCACACTGCTCGGCCCGTGCATCCACCTGCAGGGGATGCGGCAAAAAGGGCCATTTCATGGGGGAATGTCAGGCCCGAGCGGTGGCCGCAGTCTCCAGCGGTGACTCTGGACCGCCACCACAAACTTCTCCACGGGCCCCTTATGGCCAGCGGTCGCCGCCACCCCCATATCCCAGGGCCACGTGCAGACCCCGGGCGCCGCCATCTTGTTCCACGGACGCCACGCTTGAGGGACGGGCGCCGCCATTTTGTGCACCCCCGGCCATGTGCGACCAATGGGAGATGCCATCTTGGATGGGACCCCAGGACCCCAGCTCGGCCGACCACACACACTGCCTGAACAGAATTCTCAACTACTGCAATTGGCCTCGGTGACTCTGGATCAATCTCGACCTCGTACACTCTCGCTACGACGACTGTTTTCATCAACGGCCACGAGACGTCCTGCCTAATTGACTTTGGGAGCACGGAGAGCTTCATACACCCCGACACGGTAAGGCGCTGTTCTCTCCTCATCCACCCCGTTAATCAAAAAATCTCCCTGGCTTCCGGTTCCCACTCAGTGGAGATAAAGGGGTTTTGTTTCGCAAACCTCACAGTCCAGGGAAGGGAGTTCAAAAATTTCCGTCTCTACGTTCTTCCCAACCTCTGCGCAGCTACACTCCTTGGTTTAGACTTCCAGTATGAGCTTCAAAGTCTGACCTTCCAATTCGGCGGCCCTATATCCCCCGTTACTGTCTGCGGCCTCGCGGCCCTTAAGGTCGACCCGCCTTCCCTGTTTGCGAACCTCACCCCGGATTGCAAACCCGTCGCCACCAGGAGCAGACGCTACAGTGCCCGGGACCGGATCTTTATTAGGTCAGAGATCCAAAGGCTACTGAGGGAAGGGGTCATTGAAGCCAGTAACAGCCTCTGGAGAGCTGAAGTAGTGGTGGTAAAGACTGGGGAGAAGCATAGGACGGTCATCGACCACAGTCAGACCATCAACAGGTTTACGCAGCTGGATGCGTACCCCCTCCCCCGCATATCCGACCTGGTAAACAGGATCGCGCATTATAAGGTCTTCTCCACGGTGGATCTCAAGTCCGCCTACCACCAGCTCCCCATCCGCACTAGTGACCGCACATACACTGCCTTCGAGGCAGACGGGCGGCTCTATCACTTCTTAAGGTTTCCCTTTGGTGTCACTAATGGGGTCTCGGTCTTCCAACGTGAGATGGACCGAATGGTTGACCGGTACGGTTTACGGGCAACATTCCCGTATCTCGATAATGTCACCATCTGCAGCCACGACCAGCAGGACCACGACACCAACCTCAGAAAATTCCTCCAGACCGCAAAGATCCTTAACCTAACGTATAATAAGGATAAATGCGTTTTTAGCACCGACCGTCTAGCCATTCTCGGCTACGTAGTGCGAAATGGAGTTATAGGCCCCGACCCTGAACGCATGCGCCCCCTTATGGAGTCCCCCTTCCCTCACTGCCCTAAGGCCCTGAAGCGCTGCCTAGTGTTTTTTAGCTACTAAGCTCAGTGGCTCCCCAACTACGCAGACAAGGTCCATTCTCTGATCCAATCCACAGTTTTTCCCCTGTCGATAGAGGCCTGCCAGGCCTTCAGCCGCATCAAAGCAGACATTGCAAAGGCCACGATGCACGCCATCGACGAGTCCCTCCCGTTCCAGGTCGAGAGCGTCTCCCGTACCCTCCATGCTTCTGAAATCCGCCACTCCTCATTCGAAAAGAAGGCCCAGGCCATAGTAGAAGCTGTGCGACATTGGAGGTATTACCTGACCGGCAGGAGATTCACTCTCCTCACGGACCAACGGTCGGTTGCTTTCATGTTTGATAATGCACAGCGGGGCAAGATAAAAAACGACAAGATCTTGCGGTGGAGGATCGAGCTCTCCACCTACAACTACGAGATCTTGTATCATCCTGGGAAGCTAAACGAGCCTTCTGACGCCCTGTCCCGCGGCACATGTGCCACCGCACAAGTGGACCGCCTCCGAGCTCTCCAGGAGGACCTCTGCTCCCGCAACCTGCCCTACTCCATCGAGGAGGTCAGGACAACCACCAGGGACTGCCAAATCTACGCGGAGTGCAAACCGCACTTCTACCAGCCAGAGAGAGCGCACCTGATAAAGGCTTCCCGTTCTTTTGAACGCCTCAGCATGGACTTCAAAGGCCCCCTCCCCTCCACCGACCGCAACCCGTACTTTCTGAACGTGATTGACGAGTACTCCCGGTTCCCATTCGCCATCCCCTGCCCAGACATGACCACCTCCCCCGTCATCAAGGCCCTCCATAGCATCTTTGCACTGTTCGGGTTCCCCGCTTACATACACAGCGATAGAAGGTCCTCCTTTATGAGCGATGAACTGCATCAATTCCTGCTCAGCAAGGGCATCGCCTCGAGCAGGACGACCAGTTACAACCCCCGGGGTAACGGACAGGTAGAGAGGGAGAATGGAATGGTCTGGCAGACTGTCCTACTGGCCCTACGGTCCAGGAACCTCCAAGTCTCCCGCTGGCAAGAAGTTCTCCCGGATGCCCTCCACTCCATCCGGTCACTACTTTGTACAACCACCAATCAAACACCTCACGAACGTCTGTTGCTAACTTTTGGTTGGCTCTTAATTCGTAATTTGCTCTGTTTGTTTAACCTTTGCTCTAGAGTCGCCAGGTATCTTTATGATACCGCCACGAGGTTCAAGTTCAAGTAATGATCAATAACTCAACACACCAATTAGTAAGATTCAAATCAAAACACATTTATTATACAGTAAATCATTAATCATGCATAAACTCTACTTTTTAGACTATTCCTATCACTAACAGGCCTATACTTAGCTTCGGACTGGCCCACCAGGTCAGGGGAACAAATGGCCTTTTGTTCAGGTCCTGAGTCTGCAGGATTCAAAAGCTGGTATGGACTGGTAGCTAGGAGCGCCTATCTCGTAGCGAGCATTGACTTGAGACTTACTTGTTTGGCGGCCACTGGACAGTTCACTCTCAGGGGTTGCTTCGCGTTGCTGAGTGACCCTGTCAAGAAGAACGATTTGAACTTGGGGGCTTTAGTTTATAGTCCCCAGGGGCTTCCCGCCCTTCGGGGCGGGCCCCGTACCTGGTTCCAAGTGATTGGACTGCGTTCACTTGGATCGATTTCTCCAATACGGGAGTTGTTCCCTGATCGCTGGGCGGTCCCTAAATGTCCGTTGGCCTTCCTTTGTCTTGGCTCCTGCTGGCGCCGAGAAGTCTGGCTTGGCTTTATTCACCTTAACTGTTGCAATTGTGCCTTGGAATTGCTCATTACTATGCAGATGGCTGCTGGTTTCAGTGCTGTCTGGTTTCTTACAGGTTTCAATACACATGATTTCTGTATTTGCTAGTCTTTGTCTGTGTTGGCTGAATTTCCCTTCAGCCTTTGCGGTTCTCCATTTTAAGTCGGGAAGTGGCCAACCCAGGTGGCTACACGAATCCTTGTCTTCCCCAGGATGTCCTCCTCTGGGACCTCACTCCCGACCTGGCTGGCAGTACCCGGACCCATCCTGCTCCGAAAACACGTGCGGGCGCACAAGTCGGACCCGTTGGTCGAGAGGGTCCATCTGCTCCATGCTAACCCCCAGTACGCCTACGTAGCGTACCCCAACGGCCGACAAGATATGGTCTCCCTATGGGAACTGGCGCCCGCCGGACCTCGGCGTACATTCCAGCCACCAGTCCCACCCTCCCCTCCACTGCAGCACCTTACAGGAGGATCGGTCTGTCCGCCGCCCCCATCTAGGCTCCCCACCCACCAACGCCCCCCGCAGGCGCTCCCTTCCCAGGTCAGCCATTTTCCCCACCAGCGCCGTCTAGGGGTGACGAAGCTGCCATGGAGATCGAAGCCTCGCTCCCGGAGTCACAGACGCCCGAGCTTCCACCAGAGTCACCACCGAGGCTCCGATGATCACAGAGGACGACCAGGGCCCCCGATCGACTGATTGCTTCATTTTAACTGTAATCTGTAAATATAAAACATCGAATGTACATAGCTACCAGACTTGTAAATAGTTACTAAACACTGTACGGGGGTATTACGGTACCTCCATAACTAATTATACCATGTTGTTATGTTTTGTAGTTGCTGGCCACCACCCCCACCGGACTTTTTTTAACAGGGGGTGAATGTGGTATTATAGGTATTACGGTACCCGAGAGGCTGAAGTACCATTGGTAGAACCTATGTGTTTGCCATTGGCTAGACTGCATAATAGCTCCGCCCTGATAGGCGGGGTATAAGAACCCATGCCATCCCAGCAGCCCTTATTCTGTACCTGAGCTGCTGGGGGAAACATCTAGCTTATTAAAGCCTTCAGTTGGACTACAACCTCGTTTTAGTGGTCATTGATTGTGCATCAAACGTACTGTGAGCTGTTCTGGTCTCCACATTATAAAAATGATATCAAAGCACTGGAAATGATTTACAAGGAAGCTACCTGAGCTGAGAAGCTATTTATACTTGGAAAGAATCAGCAAGTTGTGGCTATTTCCTCAGAAAAGAAAAGGCTGACAGATGATCTGACAAGAGATCTTTCAGATTCTGCAAGCGTTTACTAGTGTTGTAACGACAATATGAATATCTGAAGCATGACAGACACCTGAGCGACAAATATAATAGAAGAATAAATATAATAATAATCTTTATTGTCACAAGTAGGCTTATATTAACACTGCAATGAAGTTACTGTGAAAAGCCTCGAGTTACCATATTCTGGCACCTGTTCGGGTACACGGAGGGAGAATTTAGAATGTCCAACTCGCCTAACAAGCACGCCTTTCGGGACTTGTAGGAGGAAACTGGAGCACCCGGAGAAAATCCACGCAGATGCAGGGAGAACGTACAGACTCCGCACAGACAGTGGCCCAGCAGGGAATCGAACCTGGGACCCTGGCGCTGTGAAGCAGCATTGCTATCATAGGAGCATAGATTGTTTAGAAAAAATAAAATGGACAGAAAAAGATATGGTGAACTCCTATATTTTAGTGAGACTTGGGAAATAAAAGTAGTTCATCTCGTGGGAGATAGAAGGTTCACAAGCCCCTATTAAATTGGAAAGAGTCTAACATGGCGGACAAATAGAAAAAGTGTAACAATTCGATACAAGTAACTACCCATCCATTAGGACTAGTTGAAACAACAATATCTTATATAGATATGGCACCTTTAACTTAACAAAACATATCAAGGAGCTTCACAGAAGCATCATAAAATAAAATGTAACAATGAGCCACATGGGCATATTTGGTGGCGCAGTGGTTAGCACTGTTGCCTACGGCACTGAGGACCCGGGTTCTTCCCGGCCCCTGGTCACTGTGTGTGTGGAGTTTGCACATTCTCCCTGTGTCTGCGTGGGTCTCGCCCCACAACCCAAAAGATGCACAGGTTAGGTGGATTGGCCACGCTAAATTGCCCCTTAATTGGGAAAAAAATAATTGGGTACTCTAAATTTATTAAAGTCAGAAAAGCAAAAGCTTGATCAAAGAGGTTGTTTTCATTATATCTTATATTATTCAAATACGATTTAGGAGCTATAATGTGATTTGCATGTAAATATGCATATCCAGGTTGCCACATCACTCACTACTGCACAGCAGTCTGTGTATTGTTATAATTCTCATGGAAATCTGGGGAAATACACTTGATGATATTAAGTGTGATCATTTCAAACTTCTGGAACCACAAGACGTAACAGATTATAAGGAGTGCCTTAAAGGAGGAAAGCAAGATAGAGAGATGAAGCAAGAGTGTTCCAAACTACAACTTAAGGTATTGTATAGGGCTCACCTGTCTGGGTCCAAGATAAGTTGGTTCTTCGCAAGGGCTGAACAAATGTGAGCGCTGTGCAGGGCGTACAGCCAACCATGTGCATACGTTCTGGTTGTGTCCCAAACTTGTGGGTCTGGGTCTCCTTCTTTAGCAGCATGTCGGCGATTCTGAAAATAGAGCTGGAACCCTGTCCGCTAGTGGCCATATTTGTCGGGTCGGACTGGCCGGAGCTGCAGACGGGCGCCGATGTGGTGGCCTTTGCCCCGCTGATTGCTCGGAGGCGAGTGCTGATGGGGTGGAGGTCAGCTGCTCCACCCAGTGCCTCAGTGTGGCTGGGAGATCTGATGGATCTCGAGAAAATCAAGTACATCGTGAGGCGAGCAATTGGGGGGCTTTTACCGAAGAAAGCAGCGGTTTTTCGTGTATTTCAAAGAGTTGGTCACCATTAGTTGCTAAGGGAGGATGGAGGAGTTAGACGTTAGGGAATAGTAGGTGGGATGGGGGGGGGGGGGGTTACTCTGTTTTGTTTTGTATTATGTATAAAATAGACAAAAGTTGAATCAAAATATTTTTTGAAAAAGAGTAATCCAAACCTTTTTTTCAAAAATAAAAATATATTTAGAGTATCCAATTCATTTTTTCCAATTAAGGGGCAATTTAGCGTGGCCAATCTACCTAGCCTGCACATCTTTGGGTTGTGGGGGCAAAACACACGCAAACACGGGGAGAACGTGCAAACTCCACACGGACAGTGACCCAGAGCCGGGATCGAACCTGAGACCTCGGCGCCGTGAGGCAACAGGGCTAATCCACTGCGCCACCATGCTGCCCCAAGTAATCCAAACTTTAAGGCCTTGGCAACAGAATATGCTGCCACCAACAGAGAAGCAATTAAAATTGCGGAAGCAGAAGAAGTCAGAATTAGAGGGGTGCAGATGTCTCAGTAGGTTGTGGGGTTGGAGAAATAGGGAGGCCATGGGGAGTTTCGAAAACAAAGATGAGTATTTTAAAGACTCAACAATGTTTAACCAGGAGCCATTGCAAGTCAGTGAGCACAGGGGTGATAGGGAAACAGGACATGGTGTAAGTGAAGATACAGGCAGCAGAGTTTTGGATGAGGCTAGATTTATGGAGGGTAAGGGCAGCACGGTGGTGCAGTGGGTTAGCCCTGCTGCCTCACGGCGCCAAAGTCCCAGGTTCGATCCCGGCTCTGGGTCACTGTCCGTGTGGAGTTTGCACATTCTCCCCGTTTGCGTGGGTTTCGCCCCCACAACCCAAAGATGCGCAGGGTAGGTGGATTGAACAAGTTAAATTGCCCCTTAATTGGAAAAAATGAATTGGGTACTCTAAATTTATTTTTTAAAAAGATTTATGGAGGATAGAATATGGGAGGGCAACCTGAAGCTTGTTGGAATAGAAACCCATGAGAAATAATGAACATTATTATTGGGCGTTAGCTTGAAGACTCTGATGTACAATAACGTCATAGTCAACAGCAGTCAACACCGATTCAGAAGGGGAAATGTCTGTCTGGTCAAGCTCCAATGGAAAAGTTTAATTTGACTGTGGTTATCGCTACAACACGTAACACAGAACTACAGGCCGAATCCCACAATTCCGCATCTAAAGTTCTCAGCGCCGCAGATCTGGGCAACAAATGGTTCAACAAATTACTTGCTCTACATGGTGAACTTTTGTGGAAATATTCCTTACATCTTGAATTCTCTGCCCAAAAGCAGGTCCAACCCACAGCACTGTGATCCCGACCATGAGTAGGGCCAAGAGGCAGGTTCCATATCCACAGCAGCCAGCACGGGGATCAAACCCCTGTGCTGTTGGTACAGATTATGATCCACACTGGCCATCCAGCCAACTGAGCCAGTCAGCCCCCCGGGGAGTCCGAGCTACAGTGGAAACATGCATTTTTACATGCATGCCATAGTCCGGAGCTATGATTGGTGACGGTAGACACTCCAATTTTCTTTCCATCTCATGAAAAGCTCTGATTGTCTGCCATTGGCGTATGTTGAAAGGATTTGCTGATCAATACTCAACCAGTTTCTATTGGCAATCAAGTCCTGGAGCGGGACTCGAACCCGGAGCTTCTTGCTCAATGGCAGGAGCGTTACCACTGCACCAAAAGACTGCCTCGCTTTTTTTTTTTTAAATTTGGAGTACCCAATTCTTTTTTTTAACCAGTTAAAGGATAATTTAGTGTGGCCAATCCACCTAGCCTGCACATCTTTGTGTTGTGAGGGTGAGACCCATGCAGACACGGGGAGAACGTACAAACTCCATACACACAGTCACCCAAGATGGATTCAAACCCGGGTCCCTGGCGCTGTGAGGCAGCAGTACTAACCAGTGTACTGCCCATGATTATCATGAATATATCATGAATATAATGTTACGGGACATAGCACAGGTGTGTAGAAATGACTCAAGATTCAGCATGCATTAAGACAATTAAAGCTTTCAAGCTGATTACATGTCATTTGAAATGTGTATATTTGTGGTTTTGAAGCACTATTACATTAATAAAATGTTTAATTGTGTCTAATTGGTGTAATGAGTTAAATGCTCTGCAGTGTGGCATCAATGACAATCATCTGAATAATTTAAAATGATTGGGAAACAATCAGGTCGGTTAGGTTTTAGAGCAAATCAAACACAGTTTAGACTGGTGGCAGTGTGCAATATCATTCCCTCCCCCGGTACATAAATTCCAATGTTAACTGCTCTTGTTGGAAGTGGTCACAACTGGATAATCAATAATGGGTGTGCTAATTGGTGATTAATGTAACCAAGATTCATTCAGTCATAATCTGAGCACTAAACTTCTATAAGATCTATACCAAAACCTAGAACAATAGAAATATATTTTGATTCTTTAAACCTCTTATCTTGATTTTCACAATATCATTTTCTTATTGAAAGGCACACCTAATGTTCCTTAATGGTAACCAACTGCAAACTGTAGACACTGCAAAACGTCATCTGCTTCATAAAAGTTTTCCAGGATATTTCACTGTTCCTTCATTGCTGGATTTAGACTTCAACCAAGTGCAAATTCATAAGTCCATAAGATATAGGAGCAGAATTAGGCCATTCGGCCCATTGAGTCTGCTCAACCATGGCTGGTATGTTCCTCATCTGTTACCTACAATGCTACAGACCAAGAGCTGGATTGCAAAATCAGCCAGAGTATCTCCTCCCTAGGAGCAGGAGTTGGCAATTTAGTCTCCCGAGCCTAAACACCTTCAATGTGATCATGGCTGATCCCATCATGGCCTCAACTCCACTGTCCTGCCCATTCTCCATAATCCTTCAACCCATTACCAATTAAAAATCTGTCCAACTCCTCCTTAAATTTACTCACTGCCCCAGCACGTACCGCACTCTGGGTTAGAGAATTCCACAGATTCACAACCCTTTGGGAGAAGTAGCTTCTCCACAAATCTGTTTTAAATTTGCTTCCTCTTATTCTAAGATTATGACCGTTCATTTTAGAATGCCCCACAAGAGGAAGCATCTGCTCCACGTCTACTTTAGCATCTTGTATACCTCGATTTGATCTCCCTTCATTCTTCTAAGCTCTTGAGAGTATAGGCCCAAACTGTTCCATCGCTCCACATACGACAAGGAAATTCTCCAAACACCAGAGTGGACACATCTGCTCCAGTTATTTTTTAAAGTTCCCCTTTTCAAAAAAAAGATAGAGAGAGAGAGAGACACAGTTTTTATGACTTTCAAAAATAATTATTGCTATCATTTAAGAACCAAAATAATTGAGGCAAGATGCAACAGATAGGAAAACAATTATCTGACTAATAATATCAATATAAACAAAAGTGCAACAAGAGCAAGTCAGAGGTTAGGAATTCTGCAGCGAGTAATTCACGACCTGTCTCACAAAATCATAGAATTTACAGTGCAGGAAGAGGCTATTAGGCCCATCGAGTCTGCACCGGCACTTGGAAAGAGCACCCTACCCAAGCCCACACCTCCACCCGATCCCCGTAACCCCACCGAACCTTTTTGGACACCAAGGGCAATTTAGCATAGCCAGTCCACCGAACCTGCACATCTTTGGACTGTGGGAGGAAACCCGAGCACTCGGAGGAAAGCCACGCAGACAGAAGGAGAAAGTGCAAACTCCGCACAGACAGTGACCCAAACCGGGAATTGAACCTGGGACCCTGGAGCTGTGAAGCCAGTCCCCGAAGCCAGTCTATCAACTCCAAGGCATAAATCAGCAGTGTAACAGACTACACTTCACGTGTTTGGATGAGTGGGGTTCTGGCAAAGCTTAAGAAGCTCCACATTATCTTCTTGACCGGCACCCCATCCACAACCTTTAATGTTCACTGCCTCAAGTTCAACATTAGGAATATCAAAGTTGTTGTCTTTGGTTTGTCATGTTGGGTGTCCTGATGCACAAATGATCCAACACGACTGTCGATGGTACAACTCAGTTTTATTGTCTAAACAACGGTAACAACTAACTGCTGGCTTGGGTACGTGCTTCACCAGCTAACCTGTGGACCCAGCCCTATCATTATCTTAGTGAGGCACTCAGCACACGGTCTATGTCTGAGTGGCGCGCTGTGAGCTCTGTGCTCTGAGCTATCTCCTGGTAGAATGAGCGGGAACTGTGGTGTTCCCTGTTTTATAGTGCGTGTGCTCTCACTGGTGATTGGCTGCGATGTTATGTGTGCTGGTTGGTCTATCTACCTGTCCATCAGTGTGTGTGTGTGATTGCACATGATATGCTGATGTGGATATCATGACATGGTTCCTTGCAAATACTTGGCCTACATTTTATGCTCACATGTCCCCTTTATATCCTCTTTCCCCAGCTCTCCACCCCCTCCCCCCCCAAGTGTCCCCTATCCTCCCCTGACCAGGACCCCTACCCCTAAGGAAGGCAGTTTATTTGTGGTATTGTCACTGGACCAGTAATCCAGAGACCCAGGGTATTGCTCTGGGGACCTGGGTCTGAATCCCATCATGAGTCAGGTTTCAATCCCACCATGGCAGATGGTGCAATTTGAATTCAATAAAAATCTGGATGACCATAAAACCATCGTCGATTGTTGTGTAAACCCATCTGGTTCACAAATGGGAAGGAAATCTATTGTCCTTACCTGGCCTGGCCTACATGTGACTCCAAGACCACAGCAATGCGGTTGACTCTTAATTGCCCTCTGAAATGGCCTAGCAGGCCATTCAGTTCAAGGGCAATTAATGATGAATAATAAATGCCAGCGACGCCCATATGTCATAAACAAATTAAAGAAAACACTTTCTTGGTTTCCACGTCCTGACACCTAGTCCCAGACACGTTGCTGCAGTGCCTCTTCCGACCACTGCAGTGCTGTGCCTGGAGGGCTTGGCGAGCTACCAGCCAATCTGATTGGTCAGCAGCTTTCCACATCGGGATTGCCTCTCTGTGACAGATGGAAATCCCATCTGCTACCAATCAATGCTTGTTAGAGTGTAAAATAACTGCAGGCTCATTGGAGTCGGCAGAGATAGGGTCAAGCCCCTGCCATAGGAAAAGCTCAGACTCTTTAATTCCCTTGCCACGAATCCCACCCCCCTTTCCAGCCATTGTCACAGGTTTACCAGACTGCTCAAAATCTCGGTATTCTATTCACCCCTGAGCTGAGCTTTTAACCAATATCCTCTCCATCTCTAATGCAATCAACCTCCACTTCTTGAACATCTCCTGCTTCCATTTCGGTCTAATCCCATCCACTGCTGAAACTATCTTCCATGTTGAATTATTCCAATGCCCTAACTGGCTTCCCATTCTCCATGAACTAAGTTTCTGCTGCTTGTATAATGTTTTGTTTTTATAAATTTAGTGTAGCCAATTCATTTTTTCCAATTAAGGGGCAATTTAGCGTGGCCAATCCACCTAACCGGCACATCTTTCGGTTGTGGGGTCGAAACCCACGCAAACTCCACACGGACAATGACCCAGAGCCGGGATCGAACCTGGGACTTAGGCGCCGTGAGGCAGCAATGCTAACCACTGTGCCACCGTGCTGCCCTTGCTGCTTGTGTAATATTCCTTTCACCCATCACACCTGTCCTCCCCAACCTACACTGACTTCTGGGTCCTCAGTGCTTCCAATTCAAAGCTTTCATTCTTGTGTCATGGTATCATTGAATGGCAGAGCAGACTTGGTGGGACAAATGGCCTACTTCTGTTCCTACATCACATGGTCTCAATCAGTTCTTGGAGTTGCCGCTCCCGATATCTAGAACGTCCTCCATCCCGACATGTCCGAGAACACTCTGTTGCTCAGCTCAATCTTTTCATTCCCATGTTCTTGCCTGTGTCTTCAGCTGTCCATGCCGCAAATTCTGGTATTTCCTTCCTAAACCTCCCTACATTCTAGTACTTTTAAGGTCTCCCTGTAAAACCCATACCTTCGACCAAATTGGTTTGGTTACCTCTCCTGAAATCTACCTTAACCGGTCTGCGTTGGAGTGGTTCTCCAGCCTTTAAAGTTCCTTTGGTCACTGAACAGTAGGAAATTCTATATTGTGTGCTCATATACTTTTCAAAAGGCTGCCGAATCTGCATGTGAGCTGGCAGTAGTAGCCGTAATGCCAAGAATAACTTTGTTCGATAGCAATAATAGCTGTATTGCCAATAATGGCTTGAATCAATAGCAATAGAAGCCGTATTGCCAATAATGGCTTGGTCTGATGGCAATAAGATGATCAACTCCATTGGCAACTAATCATGTTGCTTAGTGAACTTGACTAGTAACGGCCTGTAAATGCAACTAAACAACTGTGATTTAAAAGTTGCCAGGTGAAAAACAAAGAAGTTGTAGCTCTATAGGACAGGATTAACTGCTTCTACAGTGCTAAAGCAAAGACAAGCAATGGATAGAATTCATCACGAAGATTATCAAGTATAAAAATAAGAGCTCATTCTTCCATAGAAGCTTTGGACATATTCAGCTATAAACATCCTGGGCCTACCATTGACTAGAAACTGAACTGGGTCAGTAATATAAATATTGTGGCGGTCAGAGGCTAGGAATCTTGTGCAGAGTAATTAATCTCCTGACTCCTCAAAGCCTGTCCACACGGCACAAGTTGGGAGTGTAATGGAACACTCTCCACTTACCTGAATGGGTGCAGCTCCAAAGACACACAAGAAGCTCAACACCATCCAAAGCAAAGCAGCCCCGCTTGCTTGGTATCCCTTCCACCATCTTACCTACTCACTCCCTCAACCAATGCATAATGGCAGCCGTGTGTACCATCTACAAGACGCACTGCACCAACTCACCAAGGCACCTTCAGCAGTACCTTGCAAACCCACAATCTCTACCACCTAGAAGGACAAGGGCGGCAGATGCATGGGTACATGATGACTTGGAAATATATCGCCATTCCTTCACGATAGTTCGGTAAAAATCCTGGAACACCCTAACAGCACTGTGGGTGCACATACACCACAGGGACTGCAGAGATTCAAGAAGGCAGCTCACCACCATATTCTTCAGGACAATTAGAGATGGGAACAAATACTGGCTTAGCTAACTATCCAGTGAAAGATATTTTTAAATAAAATTTCACCTGGAACAATTCCACAGTTTTGCCCTTGACTAAAAATAAATAACTTGCATTTATATAGTGTCTTTCATGACTTCAGGACACCTCAAAAGGACTTTAGTCAATGGAGTATTTTTGAACTATAATCAATGTTTTAAGTCACCTGATGCTAAAAACCATTCCAGGTATTAATAATTCCGCACAACTGCTCTCCAGCATCAGTCTGAAGTTGCCCTTTACGAATTTGTACCTACTTTCCCTTGTCCTGAAGTTGCAGCCCTCAGGTGTTACATTCTCTATCCCTACTTAACATTTTTTATACCTCTATACGGTCACTGCTCATTCAACCCTTTTTAATGCCAAATTCCTCGCATCAGCCTTCAGATATGGAGAATCATCCTTTAATCCCTTCTCTGCAATACTTATGAGAGTTGGGATTTCTCCTGAGCTTTGGTGATACAGGAGTGCAGGTTTTAAGGTGACCATACTGTTATGTAGTTTCAGCACGACAACTTCCGAATTAAACAAGAGTAATGTGGGAAATGTCATCCTGCATTGCATGTGCTTTATAATTGCTACTTTTGAGTAAACTGGACAGGGTTGGACTGATTTTAACCAATAGCAGTAGCCTGAAAATGAGAGCCCCCTGCCGTTTCAACTTTGGTCAAAGCTGCCGGGTGTGCTAGAATCCGTTGCCTAGTGGGAGGGCCACGCTACAGCATGCATCAAAATTCATGGTAAACCATGAATGGTTGATGTTCCACAATATGCCTCTCACCTGGGAAGCAGATTCCTCCATGTAATAATAATAATCTTTATTGTCACAAGTAGGCTTACATTAACACTGCAATAAAGTTACTGTGAAAAGTCCCTAGTCGCCACCTGTTCGGGTACTCAGAGGGGGAATTCAAAATGTCCAATCCACCTAACAAACACGTCTTTCGGGACTTGTGGGAGGAAACCGGAGCACCCGGAGGAAATCCACGCAGACACAGGGAGAATGTCCCGCTCAGACAGTGACCCAAGCTGGGAATCGAATCCTGGACCCCGGTGCTGTGAAGCAGCAGTGCTAAGCACTGTGCTGCCGTGCTGCAAATGGGTCATTCCACCACCACTTTTGAATGAACTCGCAAAATGTATTTAGCAGCCAACCCACTGAGCCTGTTCTACCATTCAATAAGATCATGATTGGTCGGTGCTTCAAACCCAATAAACGCCTTTGGCGATCTTGAAAATTTCAATTCATCTTAAGATTACTATTCCTCTCATTGCTAAATAATGGCATTGGACTGAAAATAACTCTAGCATTGTGACAAATCTATTTTATAAGAAAGAGTCCAACTTTCTTTGCATTTAAGGGCCTTGGAGAGCTGCACAAAGATCACTAATTCTAGACTCTGAGCTGGAAGAAAGGCAAATCTCAGTTCGATATAGTGTGCTGCTGCTCTTAATTATGTCCCTCCAGGGTAGAAGGCATGGGGTCATTCATTGGTCCCCCCGTCACGTTTCTCAAATGAGCATCGCTCGCTGGCGGCGAGATTTGCTACTCCCGCTGCTTGTCAAAGGGATTTCCATTGAAACCACCCCACACCCCCGGGCAACCCATTGGTGTGGGTGGGCTGCCTGCAGGAAAAGAGAATCTCAACCACTGGAGAATTCCAGCCCAGATTGAAAGGAAACTTACTCTTTCACATACCTTTTTTCCAATTAAGGGGCAATTTAGCCTGGTCAATCCACCTACCCCACATCTTTGGGTTGTGGGGGGGGGGGGGTGAGACCCACGCGGACACGGGGAGAATGTGCAAACTCCACACGGACAGTGACCCAGAACTGGGATCGAACTCGGGTCCTCAGTGCCGCGAGGCAGCGTGCGAACCACTGTGCCACCGTGCCGCAACATTTTTTTAAAAAATTAAAACATAATGCAAGGAAACAATAGATGTCCTTAATTTGACACCTGCACATGTAGCGACCCATCTGCAGTGACTGGGATTATAAAAAGACTTCCATTTCTATAACCATTCACGACTTCAAAGTGCTTTTCAGCCAACTATTTGAACTATCTTTTGAAACACATTTACTGTTGTAATAGTAGGAAACATTGACAAGTGGCTTTTTTAAAACATTTTATTACTGAAGTTTTACAAAAAATTTACATTTAACCCGCCCCCCCCTCATAAACACAAACCTTCTCATTCTATTAAATGCATAGAAAGTAATATACAGCCGCAACAACTTCAGGGAAATACAACATAACAGAAAAAAAATCAAGCTGAAGCAAAACTGATGCAGCCACATTTGCCCCTTTGTTCAAAGTATAAACTTTGCAGAATCTTATAAAACTATATACATCTTTTAATGCTATTTACATGTTCTCGCTGTCTTTCTGCGTCAAGCCATCACAATGAAGAACACTATAATTTAACAGGTTTGTAAACGATCCAGTTAGAAAGGCATTTTATGATTAGAAATAAATAAAAAATGATAATCATCTTAAACAGCATTTTCTCTTGCTTGACAGAGTCAGCCCCAAGTAAAGATTAGCTTTTTACTTCAAACGCCTTCTTTAAATCAGCCAGCCCAAGCTTACACAGTCCATTATTGACAATTTCCACACCTCATAAATGCATAATATTCCCATTCAGCTAGGAAAGCATTTGACAATCATAGAATTTACAATGCAGAAGGCCATTCGGCCCATCGAGTCGGCACCAGCCCTTCGAAAGAGCTCCCTACTTAAGCCCACACCTCCATCCTATCTCTATAACCCAGCAACCCCACCAAACCTTTCTTTTTTGGACACTTGAGCCCTTAGTTTAGAGCTGCAGCATTACAGCACATAAGTTGGGGCGGGAAATCTATATCGTCGCCTCATCCTCGTTCCCCCCCCCACAGAACATAACAGCGCAGTCGAAAAGGACCTCTGTAGGGTTAAGATCTGGAGCTCCTTACGACAGAAGTCGAGTGTTATAACCTGCCTACTTACCATTGGCTGGGGTCTAATGACAATCCCACAATCCTGTGGGAGTATGAGCTTCCCCAATGAGGGGGGCGGAGAAACCATTAGTAAACTCCTAGTATAAATAAAGCTGGCCAGTTTAGGAACCAGCAGGAAGGAGTGTGCAGCAAGGGAAGTTGCTGCTGCTGTATATATATATATATATATATATATATATGTTATTGTAAATTATTTATTGTAAATAACATATAATATATATATGTATATATATATGTGTGTTATTGTAAATTATTTATTGTAAATAACATATAATATATATTATATATATGTGTATATATATATTATACATAACAGCAGCAGCAACTTCCCTTGCTGCACACTCCTTCCTGCTGGTTCCTAAACTGGCCAGCTTTATTTATACTAGGAGTTTACTAATGGTTTCTCCGCCCCCCTCATTGGGGAAGCTCATACTCCCACAGGATTGTGGGATTGTCATTAGTCCCCAGCCAATGGCAAGTAGGCAGGTTATAACATCGAGGTTTCCCTTAACAACTGCCCACATATGCAAAGAAGAGATATCTGTCGATTTGAAGCTTTCAGCTGACAAAGCTGATCCTGAGGCTAAGTGCGGTTAGACTAAACACCTCAGGTCCGTGATCAGGCCTAATGCAGAAGAGAGGTGCATCAGAAATAAAGTCATGTTTTTAAAGGAACAAAAACGTTTCAAAAACCGTAAAAAGAATAATTCTGCTATGTTTAGGTGCTAATGAGCATTTAACTCAGCTGTACAGTATACATACATATATATATATATTTATATAAATATTTTTCTCGCAGCACTAGTTTCAATTTGGAATGGGAGTGCTAAAATAACTATAAACTTAAGTGTCAGCCTTTTGGAGAATTAATCCAATTCCACAGGGCATTGGGAATTTCCAATGCATGTCAAGGCTATTTGTGGTCACATTTGCACACCAGCTTTAGCTTCGCGTTGATGCTAAAATTGAAGTGTAAATATCAAGTCCAATAAGCAATGGCATTCCTGATTGCGCTTGGGGCTGGAAAGGAGACGTCCAGAAAGTGGCGCTGGTGGTGGTGGGGGGGGCAAACTCCTCTTCAGTAAGGCGGACAGCCTTGTAACACCAGGTTGGAATGTCACAGGGCTCGGAAAGCTAATTTCAGAGAGAGGCTGCAGCAAGGGGACTTCGGCACGGACAGAGTAAACTAGCTGGCCAAATCCTCAAAAGCAATTTGGTTTCCTGTTCACGGGCGATAGAAAAGCTCCCCGATTGTATGCCGATTCTACCCTCTTGTCTTATTAAATTCAGAGTTAGTTGCCTTAGCCCAGGTAACCCTTTCGTAGTTATACAGTTAAATTCAGCACCCCGCATCCTGCTGTTGAGAACTTCCGTAAAGTGATTCGGCAACCTCAAGTATTAAGTAGGCTGAATTCCCTTTGTGTACAGTAGAAATTATTACCTGCATTAGTCCACATTGTGCCCTCTGTGGGATTTATTTTTTCAATGTCTTTGGCTACATTTACTAAACACCATCAAAACTATACAGTGCTTTGGTCAAAACATGAGAAAAGGTTTAACGCTGTGAACTTGGCAGATGCAAATGCCAGCACTAACCAACTATACACTGTAGTGCAAGTGTGTCGATCAAATGGACGTGAGCTTAGTTTATACATAAAGCAAACCTAAAATAACCAAGAAAAGTCCAAACCCCCTTTTATAAATTTCATAAAGCTTTCCTATTAAACATAGCTCTTAATTCCCAGTGAATATGTACAAAATATACAGGATTCCAGTTGAAAAACCTTAAGTCAAGGTTGTGTGTTTCATCAAAACTTCTTTGCTCTACACAGAGGTCTGAGAAGGTTACCATATACACAATGGCCGTCTGGTATTTTGTTTGGGCAACAATGTCGTGTTTGCATAATGAACACAAGCCTCTGGGATGATCCAGCTTTTAGTTCTGGTGCCTTTTCATGTGCAGGGCTAAGTGGTCGGAGCGCGAAAAGCTGCGGCTACACACCGTGCATTGGAAGGGTTTCGCCCCGGTGTGTTTCCGAAAATGACGGGTCAGTTCATCGGAACGTGCAAATCTCCAGTCGCAGCCTTCCCAGGTGCACTTGTACGGCTTCTCTCCTGGAATGAAAGGATGCAGGCATTAATTACTTGATAGCAACGTTACCAATATTTTGCTTGGACAACACAAAGGTGCACACATTCTCCTTTTGCACCACTTTATTGCAAGCATGTCAGCAGTTACTTCGTTTGAAGCCTACTTGTGACAATAAGTGATTTTCACTTTTTCAGAAAAGGCGCTACTTGTCAAAGGTAACTTCATTTCAAAGAGCCTGGAGTTGAGGGACTCAGGAGTGATGCAAATCAAGACAGTCCCCTGATAGTATGAATGCTTGGGACATTTTCACTTTTGATAAGATATTGCACAAGCTGGAAATAAAAATAAAAACGCACAAGTCAGGAAGCATCCGTTATAAAAGAAAAAGTCGGGTTAATATTTCTGGTCTGGACCTTTCGTCACAATTACTAATTTATCATTCAAAGGAATTGCGCAAGTAGCTGAAAAAGCAGAACATGAAAATGACAGTGACCGGCTAAGGAACTTGGATCCAAGTAGACAATTCCTGTTAAAGAGTTAGCATAGGACAGGGGTAATGAGGCAGATGGCTCCTTTTGTGCGCTACATTTTGCGATTCTAAGATTCTCAGAACATTCACAGTGGCAGCCTTAATGATTGTAGATTTCACAGAATGTGATCCAGGAAACAAGCAATGCCTTCACCTTGAGATAAGACAGTCCAGAGTGTACACGTTTTCATATTCCACCAAAACTGCCTATGGGCCTGTAAACAAACCAACAGATCTAAAAGCTTGCCAATCAGTGGACCATGATCAATCTCTTGGACCCCATCCCACAAGGAACTCCCCTGCAAATTAGCATTGCTGTCACTAATAATTGACCAGGAACCAAGGGATAATCAATTGTTGAATAGTGTGCTAACTTAAAAAAAAAATCCAGTATTCACAGAGATGAAGAATAATGCTTTGAAACTGGTTCTTCCTAGTTTATGACCTTTCTTTCCATGCTTTGGAATATTCCCAAATGTGCTGTTCTTGCAATTTCCTCTACAAGATTAATGCAGAAATATAATTAAGTTTGCTTCTACCTCAATTTACATGCAAGATTACTATTTATTTTATAAACATGCCCACTTATTTTATATTTATTACCCTTTCGTTTTCAGGTCTCACCACGTCAACCATACAGAAATTCATTATGAAAAGGCAGGGAGCCACTTTACCTTAAACAATACCACTCTTAAACTCGATACAGAACAGCTTGGACTGATTTCCCACATTTTTCTTCAAGGGCAAGGCGATGACCTTTACTTAGTGTCTACTAGAACCCTAACCCTAATATTATGTTGCAACACAGACTAGATGAGTGAGACCCCTTTGTTCTGTTATTCAAGTACTAATATACTATACTTCCCAAATACTCCTAAACTTTCTTTCAAAAATAAACACTCAGTAACAAAATTGTGCTGCATAATGTTACTTATATTCTCTTCATGACTTTGAAGTACAAAAAAAAGTGTGCAGTTAATAATAATATAATAATCGCTTATTGTCACAAATAGGCCTCACTGAAGTTACTGTGAAAAGCCCCTTGACGTCACATTCTGCCGCCTGTTCAGGGAGGCTGATACGGGAATTGAACCCGCGCTGCTGGTCTTGTTCTGCATTACAAGCCAGCTGTTTAGCCCACTGTGCTAAACCAGCCCCTTCACAGCATTTTGACAGGCAAATTATCATACTCCATTAAGGTACCCCGGTAACACATAATCGGATTGAAATAGTGAAGCACAAACAATATTAAGAAGAAAGAATTGTATTTATATAGCACCTTATCACAAGCTCAGGACATTCCAAAGCTCTGCATAATCAATGAATCACTCCTGAACAGAACCCATTGTTGTGTAGGCAAACACAGTTGCAAGTCTGCACACTGCAAGATTTCACTAACAGGGAATTATATGAATTATCAATGAATCTGTTTTTGATGGTGTTGGTCAAAGGTGAATAGGTGACCAATTTAAAAGGATAACCCTCTGCTCTTTAAAATAGTTTGAGACCACCTGTCCAGGTGAATGTAAGAGTTTCAGCGAAGTACACAAATAAGACGCCTCAGACAAAGATCCGTTGTTTCTCCCATCCCCCCACAGCCTGTCCAAAAACCCTTTTTTAATGTAAATTTAGAGTGCCCAATTCTTTTTTTTTACAATCAAGGGCAATTTAGCGTGGCCAGTGCACCTTCCCTGCACATCTATTTGGCTTGTGGGGGTAACATTCACGCAGTCACAGGGCGAACGATCAAACTCCACGCGGACAGTGACCCAGGGCCGGGATCGAACACGGGTCTTCGGCGCAGTGAGGCAGCAGTGCTAACCACTGTGCCACCCTGCTGCCCCTCCAAAACCCTTGGTGAGTACGAATGGATTGGTTGAGAGAATTCTGGCTTTGTTTAAAAAAAACTCGTAGCATGCAATGATCTCATGGTGTTTCATGATGAACCTTTTAGCTGCTAAATTACAGGCCAACACTTTGGTGGAAATATCACTCATTACAAACCAAGTCACAAATCGTTATGGAATCAGATTAGGGCAGTACAGAAAAATTGACGTATTCAGTTGAATTGCTTAAGCTTCACATTTGAAGGATTCAGTGGGCGGCAGGGTGGCACAGTGGTTAGCAAAGCTGCCTTACAGCGTCAGAGTCCCAGGTTCAATTCCCGCCTTGGGTGACTGTGTTGAGTTTGCACTTTCTCGGTGTCTGCTTGGGTTCTCTCGTCCAAAGATGTGCAGTTTAGATGGATTGCCATGATCAATATGCGGGGTTTCGGGCATAGGATGGGAAAGTAGGCCCAGTTTCAGTGCTCTTTCAGAGGGTCGGTGCAGGTTCAATAAGCTGAACATCCTCCTTCTGCACTGTAGGGACACTATTCTATGAACAACGATACTCTGTACGCTTCACCCAATGTCTATGTATTTATATTGCGTATTTATCGTATGTCCTATGTTTTTCATATATGGAACAATCGGTCAGTACTGTACAGATTTTTCACTGTACCTCAGCAGATGAGACAATAAATCGAAATCTAATCTGCATAAAGCAACTGCAAATTAGACTGATTTTAAAGATAGCATCTTGAAGTCACTCTGAAATTTGTCACCAGGCAGATTTCTAGGACTGGAGCCTTATTCCACAATCAGAACAATGAGACATCATTCCGAAAATGGAATGAGGATTGCTTCCACTTAAAAGTGGCCAAGTAATGCCGATAAAATAATTTAGGATACCAATTTACCTCTCTAGGTTAGAAAAAAGTTTCATTTTCATAACTAAGCAAATTTAGATGAAAGGTTTGGCTCATCTCACTGAACACAAAAATGCTGTACTTCTAAATCAGAAGATCAGGGAAAGAAAATTACAGATGCAGGAGACCAGAGAGTTAATCCTGGTTCAGCCGCTCAAAGATCCAACAGTCTCATTAGAGTGTCCAATTGCCTCATTAAAATTCTGGGCTACTGCTTCCAATAACGTTTCTGGAAATATAATTCCATTGAACCGTCGTCACCTTTTGCGAAAAGAAAAGATTTGGCAAGTTCAACTGTTAGCAATCCACTCTGATGGAAATTTCAAAACCGGGATTTGCGAAAGGGGCTACAGGTTTGCTCTCACCCATTTTACACAAACACAATGTCAAAATGGTCAGATGCCGAGCGGGGGATAAAAAATATAAATAAAAACAAAACGGTTTCTATAGATCAATGTATTAACTTCCATGTTGGTTGACTGAAAGAACATAATAGAAATTTTTACTTCACAGTCTAAGCACACTGCAGCCATGTGGAAACGAGGTGGAAGATAGCCTTCCGTGGATGAGGACCAGCTGTTACTCATTTTATTTTTCTGTGCTAGCCCACAAATGACCAGTTTAGTAGAGATCACCCCCCAGCTCTGTGGGGTTTCAATTCTGGGTTGCAAGGACAGTATCACAGCCTACGCTACCGGAACCCCGTGAAAACATCACAATCAAATATACCTTTGGTACAACTGTAAGGATGACTGCATTTCTTGCTGATGACTTTATGATTATAGCGGCTGGAAGGAACACCTGTGGCATTGTGAATACAAAATGCATGATTCAGCGACCACAGAAACACCCACCACACAGTCCTTCCCCAACCATTTACATGAGACTTTGGTCGAGAACAGATGTTCTTACCACAAGTGGTAATGGCAGATAACTCCATATCAGTGCACAAGAAGGTTGCAAAAGTTCCTTTATTAGATATTTCTAGATGAAACATTTGAGTTCATTTCCATTAAGGAAAGTCTGCAAGAGCAAAACAAAGCCTGCCAATCTTTTGTGGCCATGCAAAACAAAGACTGCAGTGTCATAAATGTTTTGATTGATGAAAAATAGTTGGAAACTCTACATTTTTACAACAAAATGGAAAGAAACATTCCCAATGGCATCTCAACATCATATGCCGACAGCCTTTTTAAAAATAAATTTAGGAATACCCAATTCTATTTTTTTCCAATTAAGGGGCAATTTAGCGTGGCCTATCCATCTACCCTGCACATCTTTTTGGGTTGTGGGGGTGAGACCCACGCAGACACGGGGAGAATGTGTAATCTCCACCCGGACAGTGACCTGAGGCCGGGATTTGAACCCAGGTCCTCGGTGCCGTGAGACAGCAATGCCATCCACTGTGCTGCCCCCTATGTGCTAACAGCCTTAAAGACTGAACTGGTTTTAATTGTACAGTGGTGTTCTGCAAAACTCCAATCAGAAGCCCCTTTAATGTTAATAATTTCAGTCAATACCAATGGGTTAGTTTGGGATCTGTTGGCCAGCTGTCTTTCAGCTTAAACTCTCAAACAATAAGAGTGTGCCTTGGGAAAAGACCAACTGTACCCCCACCCCCATCCCCTAGACCCCCCAACAAGTCTGTCCCAACACCCCTTTAATGTTAACCATTTTGGTGAATACCAATGGATTGGTGGAACGAATTACGGCATTGTTTTTTTTTAAAAACCTCATAGTCGGCAATGATTTCCCGAATACTATTTCAGCAACTAAATTATAGGCAAACACTTCAGTGGCAATCTCGAGACTGCCATTCATTATAAAACTGAGCCACAAATCAATACTGATGGAATCGATGTGTTTATAATTAAGTTGCTTATGCTTCAATTCATGTGCAATCACAAACAGCATTTCAGGAAAAATGTATTAATCGGTGCAACGTGGTGTAATATGTTAGGCTGGATGGCAGTGCGCTCATTCCAGGTGCTTTGATGCCATGTAGAGCACGGAAAGTGCCTGTTTGTTGTTCTAACAGTGAACAGCAAGAAGGAAATGTCTGACTTTGGAATTGTTTCCTCCAGTACCCCGCTACCTAAATGCCAACGACTGCAGAGTCCAAGTTGCTGAGCACCAGCTGCAGCATAGGTCTTTTTTTTTCAAAATCTCAGATTTATTTCTTTAATTGAATTTAAATTCCCAGCAGCTGTGGTGGGATTTGAATTAAATACTTGTATAAAGCTAGGTGGTTCAAATATTGTGCTTTCAACTTCTTACGCGGAAGAAATTGAGTACTCAACCACAAGCATATTTTTTTTTTTAAATACCGCTGCAGAAAGATTACGTATGTAAAATAAAATCTATATTTAGCACATGGCCCATTGCATGGCCGAGTGAATCAGGGAATATAGTTTTGTAACAATAGGGGCATTAAAGTGATAAGCGTAGTGAGTGCTACAGTCAATCAAGACTTAGATTATGGGCGCAGATGCGTAAGACTTTCCTACATCCATATTATATAATATTCCTTCCCAAGTATCGGGCTCAGTGTTGCTTCTACAACTAGAATTACATTAGAATTTACTGAACAAAAAAGACCATTTGACCCAGCTGATCGATGCCAGTGTTTATGCTCCACATAAGCTTCATCCAACCCTATTATACTGTGGAAATGTCACTGTTCCTAAAGCCTGTTTGCTGCTCCTTTAATAGCCAAGATGCCATCAGCACTAGTTATTGAGGCAGCAGAAACTGTTGGGAGCTTGAAGTACACTGTTAAAAGACAACCCGTTTCACGAGCGGACCAACAAAGAGCAAGACCGCCCCCTCCCCCAGAATATTGAACACCTATTTTCTTCTCTCCACAGATGCTGTCAGAGCTGCTGCTCCTTTCAACATTTTCAGTTTTTATTTCGGATCTCCAGCATCTGCAGCATTTTGCTTTTGCACTTACATTTATATCACGCCTTTCATGACCTTAGGATACCTCTCAAGTGCTTCACGGCCAATTAAATACTTGTGTCGCCGGGCACGGTGGCGCAGTCGTTAGCACTGTTGCCTCACGGCGCCGAGGACCCAGGTTCGATCCCGGCCTCGGCTCCCTGTCCGTGTGGAGTTTGCACATACTCCCAGTGTCTGCGTGAATCTCACCCCCACAACCCAAAAAGATGTGCAGGGTAGGTGGATTGGCCACGTTAAATTGCCACTTAATTGAAAAAAAAAAATTGGGTACTTTAAATTTATTTTAAAAATAAGTACTGGTGTTGTGCAGGCAAACATAGAAACCAGTTTGGGCAAAGTAAAGTTCCACAAAGAGCAATGATATGACGAACAATCTGCTTTAGTGATGCCAATTGGAGGCTAACTGTTGACCAAGAGTTTTTAAATAGTCCCATGTGGTTCACCGGAAGGGGGAAATGGGATCTTCAGTTTCATGTCTCATCTGAAAGATGGTGCGTCCGAGAGTACAGCACTCCCACACTGCTGCACCAAAGTGTCAGCTGAGATTCTGTACTCAAGTCTTGAAGTAGCCCACAACCTTCCGACTCAGAGGCAGGAGTGAGGCAAACCCAGCCAAAACTGATACGTTAAACAAACATAATTGGAGTTGCCAGGATATGACCCTGCGCTGAGAAATCTTGAGGGATTTGTAGCATATCATCTTAGTAATTACCAGGTGCCAAGCAAGGGTTTTCAATTTGGACACTCTTGGCTCTGTCATAATACTATCACTGTTGCTTGCATAGTAAGGTACCTCTAGTCCTAACCTCAGGTCAGAACCAATGCAATAGGTTTTACCTATTTACCATAATGGGCGGGATTCTCCGACTCCCCCGCCGGGCCGGAGAATCGCGCCCCCACCGGCTGCCGCATTCTCCAGCGCCGGGGTTTTGGCTAGCAGCGCCGCCCCCCCCCCCCCCCCCCCCCCCCCGCGATTATCCGGCCCGTGATGGGCCGAGCGTCCCGCCGGCGTAAGTTAGACCTGGTACTTACTGGCGGGACCTGGCTCTGCGGGCGGCCTCCGGGGTCCTCAGGGGATCTGGCCCCGGGGGGTGCCCCCCACGGTGGCTTGGCCCGCGATCGGGGCTCACCGATCCACAGGCGGGCCTGTGCCGTGGGGGCACTCTTTCGCTCCGTACCGGCTGCAGTGGACCTTTGCCATGGCCGGTGCGTAGACGAACCCCCTTGCACATGCGCTGGGATCACGCCAGCGCACGCTGGCGCTCCTGCGCATGCGCCAACTCGCGCTAGCTGGCGGAGGCCCTTCGGCACCAGTTGGCGCGGCGCCAAGCCCCTTCTGCGCCGGTTGGAGCGGCGCCGTCATAACCCCTGAAGGTGCGGAGGATTCCGCACCTTCCGACCATCCCGATGCCAGAGCGGTTCATGCCACTCCTCGGTGCCGGGACCACCCGCCCCGCCGGGTAGGGGAGAATCCCGCCCAATATTTTTAATAAGATGTGACAAAATTGTCCCCAAGTACTTGACACTGGGCCGCTGATGTCAAATATTAAAAGAACAGTTTGCAGTGATGACCAAAGATAGAATAATGAAGGGCAGCACAGTGGGTTAGCCCTGCAACCTCGCTGCGCCGCAGTCCCAGGTTCGATCCTGGCTCCGGGTCACTATCCATGTAGAGTTTGCACATTCTCCCAGTGTTTGCATGGGTTTCGCCCCCATAATCCAAAAATGTGCAGGATAGGTGGATTGGCCACGCTAAATTGCCCCTTAATTAGAAAAAAAATGAATTGGGGACTCTAAATTTTTTTTAAAAGATAGAATAATGAAGAGGGGTTTTTGTGGAGACTTCAAGGTAAGGAGGGGTAATAGCTTGAGATGGGGGGGCTCCTGGGTCTGCCATCCTGGCAATGTGCAGGAGGTAGGCTTGCACGAGGTCTGTTAGGGGAGCCAAAGAGATGATCTGCGCCACCAACCTGGTGGAGCTTGCAAGAGATCATGTGGCAAGACTATAGAGGGATTTATGAAGAGCGGGCAGGGATTTTTCAATTCAGTTCGAACTTACATCTACCATACATTGGTCTGTCTCAGCAACAATACCAAATTATTGACGAATCACAGCCAACATTGCACCGCGAGCACATTCTTGCTGACTGCTGGACTTACTGTTCGTTTTGAACTCAGATGTTGAACAGTTTTGCTAAATTCGCCGGCTGTCCCTTTCCACAAGGGAAATCTGACTTTCCTTGACATTTCACTGTGCAATAATGGTGGAGTTTCTAAACTCACCCTCAGGAGAATTGGTTATCTGACAGTATCCACACTGCCCCTTCCAATGCATACCACCTTCTGAATTTCTTCTTCCGAGAAGAAAATTAATTCCCAAAATGAAAATGCAGTAGAGAATACATCAAGTTGAAATGGTAGTGTAGTTCAAAATAGAATTTTTTGAAAATCTGTGGTGGTCCCATCGTTCATTGCTAAGAAATATCACTCGTGGCTTGACATTGTTGCATACTTTTGTAACCAAATGCCAAACTACATTTTTGTGTTGAAAGACAAATGCACTATTTCAAGTCTGTACTGACAGGTGAGTTATGCTTAAAGGCCTTGTGAAACTTACTTTTTGGTTTGTGGGGAGCATGGAATGCAAAATCCAGACACTGAACAAGACATATTAAAGACTGCTGACTTAACACATATCTGCAGGTAACTTTTGCCACACATATTCTTAACTTGTCACACACCTTCTCTATTTTCCACCCTTTTATAAGGGGCTTGTGACAAGTTTTAAAAGGCTCCATAAACCAAACATTGACAAAAGATCAGATACTGCACTGGGCAGTTTAAGTTCAGGCTCACGCCATAGGTCTCCCATTTCCTTACACTTTCGCCTTGCGAAAATCTGAACTCGAAGGTTTTTGAATGAAATTGAGCCTCGTTCTCGAAATTTCAATCCCCTTCCCCGAAGTTGTGCATCGCGTCAGTGATTCAGGCCGATTCATCAGCACTGTAAGAGCTCCAAAGTATTCCTCTGCCTCCAGCGTCACAATCAATTCCTGCCCAACATTCACTCTTGACCAGATAATTCTACAGGAGGGGACAGAAGCTGCTTTGCAAATTTAACCAACCAGTTTGACAATCCCAAAGCTAAAAACCCACCTGAAGGCTTTCGGAGACAAAAGCAGAGTCATGCAGACTGTTTAGACTGCAGGCGATTGCCTCAAGGCCCTTTTCACAATACTAAGAATAACACGGATCAGCTCAGAAGACTCACAACACTGTACTTTGATAAAGATCTTCTAATGCTTACTCCCACCAAAAGCCTTAATTAGTAGCAAACTGGCTTATATATAGAGACTACCCAGTGGTTCCCAGAATTGGTTTGGCTTCAAATCCTCTGATGAGTAAACTTGTGTTACACATTTAGCTACCTTACATTAAATGCGGAGGATAATATATCACGAGGTTGAAAAGTACAGATATTTTAAAAATGTCTCTATTGCGGTGCCCCCCCTCCCCCTCCCCCTCCTCCTCCTCCTCCACCCCCCCGTCCCACTCCGCTATGAACAAAAAGCTGCACATCTCCGGACAGTCACTGAAAATTTCACACTTGTGATCAAACGTTTTAGTTTAAATGCCTCTTTTTATTTTGCAAAGTTCAGCTCAAAATTACTTCGAGCTGAAGGGCGTTACCTCCGCCTTGTTTTTCTGGTTGCTACGGATCAAATGAATGCCATAAACATGCTAGCAGGACCACACATGCCCTTCCAACCTACACAACGTTTTCCCTCAGCTTTTGTCGCGGAGGTAAGAAGAGGAGAAAGAGGGAGAAAAACAAACGTACTTTTAAAACTTGCAATGATTCCCCCCCCAAACTTCAATTAAAAAATAGATTATTTCCCCTCCCCAGAGACCTGGAAAAAAATAGTTTCCCCCCCCCCCCCCCCCCCTTCCCCACCCTCTATTTGCCCACAAGGTCAGGTCATTTTCAACATGTTAGTGAAAATACAAATTGTAGCCTGTCACAAGTCAATTGCGTACAGTGGACCTCATGCAGAGCCAGAATGATATATAATTGGCACTTGCTTGTACGAAGGATTTTTAAAAAGAGGTACGATAGGTAAGTTATCTCTACTTGTTTTGGACTTCAGTCAAGGCACACAAAAATAGTGCTTCACTTTGTGCCATGAATAGAAATGAAAGCCAAACCCATACAACATCAAAAGCTGCCTAATGCAGAAGTTACAAGAATGTATTTTCTCGCCCTCGTTCACACACCAAACGTGCACATACGGGTATAAAAGTTGGTTGCATGTCCATGCCAAGGACAATAATTTACTGTCCTATGCTTCAACCAGCAGTACGGTGGCACAGTGGTCAGCACTGCTGCCTCATAGCACCAGGGTTCCGGGTTTGATTCCGGCCTTGGGGGTGACTGTGTGGAGTTTGCACGTTCTCCCCATGGCAGGGTGGGTTTTCTATCACAGTCCAAAGACGTGCAGGCTAGGAGGGGTTACAGAAAGAGCGTGTGGGAGTGAGCCCAGGGAGGGTGCGCTTTTTCAGGTTCGGTACAGACTCGATGGGCTGAATGGCCTCCTTCTGCACTGGAGGGATTCTGTGGATAAGCAATGACTGACTTTGTGCGGACAATTCTAAATCCGCTTGTCTGTAGTACTCTGAGCTAGCAGACTGAGTTAAACAATGATAACTACCCCATTTACCCAAATTATATTTCCGTACTAATATCCACCCGGAGGTGAAACACTCTCCAGCATAATTCAACATGTCAAGCCAGCACTGAAAGTTTTCAAATGCTCATTGCTCAGCTGGCTCTGCCTTCCAGTTGCTTGCACAACATATTGCATTAATTCATCCCCATGTGTTCACCAAGTCTACTTTCGAATCATCACCATCTTACTAAATATGGCCGGCACAGTAGCACAGTGGTTAGCACTGCTGCCTCACAGTGTCAGGGACCCGGGTTCGATTCCCGGCTTGGATCACTGTCTGTGTGGCATCTGCAAGTGTCTGCGAGGGTTTCCCCCTGGTGCTCCGGTTTCCCCCCCCACAGGACCCGAAAGATGGGCTTGTTAGATGAATTAGACATTCTGAATTCTCCCTCCGTGTACCCGAACAGGCGCCGGAATGTGGCGACTAGGGATTTAAAAAATTTTTTAGAAATAAATTTAGAGTACACAATTAATTTTTTCCAATTAAGGGGCAATTTAGCATGGCCAATCCACCTAACCTGCACATCTTTGGAATGTGCAAACTCCACACAGACGGTGACCCAGAGCTGGGATCGAACCTGGGACCTCGGCGCCGTGAGGCAGAAGTGCTAACCGCTACGCCACCATGCTGCCCATGACTAGGCATTTCACAGTAACTTCATTGCAGTGTTAATGTAAGCCTACTGTGACACTAATAAAAATTTGTATTATTATAAAAAAATGTGGCAGGTATTTCCAGAAAATTGGGGAAACAATTTCTGAATTGACAAATTCAATCCCATAATGACAGTGTAGATTGATAGCTGAAAATAAACCCTGTAGCTCAGTGAAGCGTTAAAGATGAAGCTTTGTGAGAATTCTAAGTTGAAGGGTGATATTATTTCAGAATTAATGACCAAACTTACAAATTGAGCTGATGCCTGGAGTTGAGCAGCCAGTTGAACATTAAAATAATCCGCTTGTAGGAATGAAGTCAGGAACATGGGCCATGATAGGAAAATTGCTAGTTGTTTGGCATGAGTGATCATAATGGTTGCTCTGTTTCCATGATTATTTTGTCACTGTTTGTTCACAACATCTATATATATTTTTTTTAAGTTGCAAGGCTCATGATGTCTTTGCTACAAAGGCTGTGGTTTATACAAATGCCCATGGCTACAGATAAATATGGGCAAAAATAACTTGGCCACTTTATTAATATTTGGGGTTAAGATCTTGT
Organism: Scyliorhinus torazame; assembly: GCF_047496885.1. NCBI lineage: Eukaryota > Metazoa > Chordata > Chondrichthyes > Carcharhiniformes > Scyliorhinidae > Scyliorhinus > Scyliorhinus torazame. Next base: position 20,969,619 of record NC_092721.1, on the reverse strand, counting down.
GCAGAGATATTGTAAAAAAACACAGCAGGTCTGACCCCAAGTGGATCACGAACCCGGGAGGGGAGTTTACTTTTCAAATTGCATTGACTTGGGACAACATATAATGGTCAAATTGAAACAATTATTCGGAGACAAGTGTAGTAGTCTATATTTGTGAATTAACCAGTCACATTTCATTACGTATCACAGTAACATCATGGGCTGATATAATGTCATATGTTACACAATGACGTCAACGCAGAGCGGTTTGCGAATCATCTTATGAATAAACCTCTTGCACTAAGTGGTACAAACTCATTTTTTTCCAATCAAGGGGTAATTTAGCCTGGCCAATCCACCTATCATTCACATCTTTGGGTTCTGGGGGTGAGACCCGCGCAGACACGGGGTGAATGCGCAAACTCCACTCGGACATTGGCGCGGGGCCGGATCGAACCTGGGTCCTCGGCGCCGTGAGGCAGCCATGCCAACGATGGTGCCACCGAGCTGCCTTATGCTATCCAAACTCAATGTGTGCCATCTCCGATCCTCTCGCTTTGTGGCAACAATAAAGAACATGGCAAAAGGGGATCTGGGGGCAAGATCTGGGCCGTACACACAAAACGGGAGGAAGACAGCTTTCAACAACGATTTTTGAGAGCCAGAAGGAGAGGCAGGCCCACATATCAACGGGAAAAATATCGTCGGCTTCCAAGGTGAAATCAGCATTGTGGCAAGGAAAAATAACTCTCTATATTTGAACGCGGCACAGTTCGTAGAGAGGCGTCAGCAAATCACCCAGTTGATCGCGACTGCCACTAGTGCAAGTGAAAGGGTTTTTCTAAAGCTAGCGGACAACTGCGAGTTACTAGGGGCTTACTTCAAACGGAGGATCAAAGGTTTCAGTTTACTTACCGTTGTAGTGGGGCAATGCACGAGGCAGTGAAACGGACCACAAACTTAGGGGACTGCCGATTCAGCAACCTTCTGCCCAGGAATCTATAATGATGCACAGAAACAGCTAGCCTGCCTGTGCGCTGCATGCTTATCTGCTTTAAACAGAGAAAATAAATGGCAGGGGAGACAGGCGGAAGGCTGGGCGCATACATCAGGGAGCTGCAATCCAAAAATGGCAGGAAGCAAAAGTGCCATGGACGTGTTTGATGAGGAGGAGGAGAAATGGGACAATTATGGCAAAAGGTTCCAGTCGTTCCTTCAAGTCAATCAGACACCAGCTGATCTGCATAAGGGCAGCACGGTAGCACAGTGGTTAGCACTGTTGCTTCACAGCGCCACGGTCTCGCTTGGGTCACTGTCTGTGCGAAGTCGGCAAGTTCTCCCCGTGTCTGACTGGGTTTCCTCCAGGTGCTCCGGTTTCCTCTCACAAGTCCCGAAAGACGTGCTTGCTAGGTGAATTGGACATTCTGAATTCTCCCTCTGTGTACCCGAGCAGGCGCCGGAGTGTGGCAACTGGGGAACTTTTGCAGTAACTTCATTGCAGTGTTAATGTAAGCCTACATCTGACACGAATAAAGATTATTATTCGACTGCGACCTTTCTCAGCTCAGTTGGGAAGAAAACGTTCTTGTTGTTACACCCAGCTAAACCTGAAAACATGTGATATGATGGTGTCTGTGAGAAGCAGGGCCACCATGAACCTACCATGTCATCGCTGCAACCAAGTGGGACATATGGCTAGAGCAGGGAGGGAAAAAATGCAGAAATTTGTGGTAAAGCTGGTCTCGTTCGTCACACCAACCTTGGTCAGCACAAAAGAAGTGCACCAAAATGCTGCAAAGTCTACAGGGCAATTTTAGCAGTTGTGATCCATCCAAAGCGTCATGTCAGCTTAAAGATTTAAGCTCGGTGTTCTAGCAGTACAAGGAGACCAGCAATGATTTTCGGTCTATTCAAAATTAAATGGGAACACTATTAAGATGGAAGTGGCTATGGGCCCTGCAGTACCACTTATACCTAAATCGATATACCATCAGAAATTGACGTATCTGCCAGTACAACCATCTGATGAGATCTTGAGGACATATACAGAGGAGGTTGTGTCACTTAAGGGCTTCATCAAGGTAATTGTGTAGGTTAACGAGCAGAAAGTGGAATTGCCTCCTCATATTGTTGAAAAGAAATTTCCCAGCATTGTTTGGGTGATCATGGTTAAGGAAGATTAAGCTAAATATGGTAGTCGTGAACCAACTTGTTGATTCTACAAACGGTCTTCAACCAGTATGCAACGGTATTCGAGGAGACACTTGGATCCTGGACTGGAATCGAAGTGAAACTCAAGATCAATAACCCAGAGGCCTTCCACCTCCTGACCCCAACCTCTAGGCAGCTTTTATGGGATGTGGGCATTGCTGGAAAGGTCGGCCATTGCTGCCATCCTTAATTGACGAGTGACTCATTAGGCAGTAAAGAGTTTTTTAAAAGAAATTTAGAGTACCCAATTTTTCTTTTTCTAATTAAGGGGCAATTTAGCGCGGCCAATCCACCTAACCTGCACATCTTTGGGTTGTGGGGGTGAGACCCACGCAGACACGGGGAGAATGTGCAAACTCCACACGGACAGTGACCCAGGGCCGGGATTCGAACCCGGGTCCTCAGCGCCGCAGTCCCAGTGCTATCCACTGCGCCACATGCCACCCTGGCAGTAAAGAGGTAACCACATTGTTGTTGATCTGGAGTCACATGTAGGCCAGAGAACAGGCAAGGGTGGCAGATTGATCCTTAGAGGGCATTAGTGAACCAGGTGTTATTTTACAATAACAGTCGATGATAGTTTCATGGTCGCCGAGACTAGCTTCATATTTCAGATTTTATTAACTGAATTGAAGTTCCACCAGCTGACAGAGTGGGCTTTGAACCCATGTCCCCAGAGCATCAGCCTGGGATTACTAACTCAGTGACATTACCATCATGCCACCATCTCCCAGAGATGCTTCACGCCAAGTCCCCGAAGTGAGATGAGAGGGCTCTTCACACGACAAATGAGGCAGCCGAGACATGACCCAATAGAGGTCTTTCAAATTATGAATGTGTTTGATAGGTGGACACGGGGAAATCAAGCCCAGTGAGCCATTCTGATCAACAGCGATAAGAATGTTTTGTGTTGCCCAGGCAACAGTGCGAAAGCTTTCACTGAACCAAGGTAATCAATTTTACAAAATTTACATCAGTGAAAGTTAAATCTTTCAGTGAGGCCCCCGCTGTTAATAACAGGCCAAGCACCCCAGATGCATCCCTGCAGGGGATATTTTCAGCGTTTCCTCAATTTTCGCGACATTGGAAATGCAGCATTGTTGGATATTAATTCCTGCTGTAGCGCTATAAACAGAAACAGTCAAAACAACTCAAAAATGTTTTCAATTGAATTTGAGCACAGACGACATTCTCTCTCTATCTGATTTCTTCCTTTATTTTTCTCCTCCCCCCTCCACCGCCTAGCACAATGACATTCTCTGTAACGTGCATCCAACCAAAACCTTGAAAGAATTTAGTCTTACTGTAGTTACACATCACTGGACAAGGATAATTCCGAAACAGAGTGCTGCTTCGACTACAAAGAGTGCACCAGGCCTATTACGGATCATTTCTCCGAGAAGTCGCTCACCATCCTGTTGAGGAACTATAATCGCTGTTCCTTCAGTGCTGCTGGGTCAAAGTATTGGAACCCCCCCTGCCCAACATCATCGTGTGCGCACCTACACCACAGGTCCCGTAGCGGTTCAAGGTGAGAGCCCACCACCACCTTCTCAACGGCAATTAGGGATGGGTAATAAATACTAGCCTAGACAGTGATGCCACATCCTATAAATGAACTTTTTTTTTAAAAAAATCACCCATCAGTATTTCTGGCGTCGCTTTTAATTTCCTACTGCCGCACTAGTGTTTACGAGTTTTGCCCTTAAATAACATGCCAAGCTAAATCAAAACAACGTGCGTTCAGTTGTCAACCATCTCTATTTTAAACTCAACCTTACAGCATACTTAAAAACAGTAAACAGCATTTTTTTAAAAAGTTCTTACCAGTGTGAGTTCTCAGGTGTGCTTTTAAGTGGGAACTTTTGGTGTACACTTTAGAGCAACCTAGGAAACAGAATGACAGACGGTGAAAATGCATGTTTCGGTTACGCGCTAAAAATATGATGGTGCACTTTTAACTACTGGAGCTCCATCTTGATCATACAGCACCTGTCAAGTTTTATCATGTACATCTATTGACTGCCCATTAACATTGTTTACAAGTGCACCAGACAATATCACTTCCAGCACTTTGATGGCAAGTTGCACCTGCATATATTCAGTCACTTTGCCAAATGTCACTCTATAGCCAGGTACTGTTAAATTACCAACATAACATTTTCTGAGAGATTTTATCACACATCACAACTCGGAAATATCAGAGAAATCTCTTTTAAAAAATCAATGGTGTTATTTTCTCCTTCATTGCAAGCACGAAGATTAAAAGAACAGGCTTGCATTTCAATAGTGACTTTAGGTGTAGCCCTGCTTAACACAGGCAATGGAAACAGACCTTTGCAAAGAATCTTTCACAACCTCAGGGGATCTTATAGAAACATATCAAATTATGAAGGGACTAGATAAGATAGAAGCAGGGAGGTTGTTTCCACTGGCAGGTGAAACTAGAGCTGGGCGCACAGCCTAAAAATAAGGGGGGTGCAGATTAAAGACCGAGTTGAGGAGGAGCTTCGTCAACTAAAGGGTTGTGAGTCTGTGGAATTCCCTGCCCAGTGTGAAGCAGTTGAAGCTACCTCACTGAATGTTGTTAAGGCAAAAGATGAATAGATTTTTGAACAGTAAAGGAATTAAGGATGAGAGGGCGGGTAAGTGGAGCCGCGTTCGCAAAAAGATCAGCCATGATCTCATTGAATGGCGGAGCAGGCTCGAGGAGCAGGATAAAATTCTCCTGCTCCTAGTTCTTACGCCCCAAAGCATTTTACAGGAGGTACATGCTGGTCAGAGCATTAGAGAGAACTCCACTGTTCTCCTGACAGAAGGGATGACACAGGAGCTCAGTACCTATCCAAAAGTTGCCACCTCCAACGGGGCAGCGTTCCCTCAGTATTGCACTGAAGTGTCAGCCTGGATTGTACACTCAAAGTCTGAAGTAAGGGAATATACTCACAACCTTCTAATTCCACAGCCAAGAACACGACTAGTGGGATTTCAAATCTAAGCAAACAATCGCTTTCACATATAGGCTAAATTATTCTTGTTATTTTCAATTCTACTTAAAAGGGCTTCTGTTTTATTAGCCTTCTGTTTGTAACAGCGGAAAGATGAGGAGCGACAAGGCCTGATAGGATTGGCTCTCAAGAGTTCTTGCAGCATTCGATTTCCTCCTGGGAATGTTGCTTTGAGAAGAGAGCAACCCAAGACTTCAATTCAGCGATGCTCGGCCTTGCTTTGTGATCTGTGTTCAAAGTGAAACCTGTTCTGCTCTGCTGCAAACACAATGGCCGCGCAAGACCCTAGAATCTGCCAGCAAGGAAATAATTTCCTGGTTGGAGCGACAGATTAGGACTACAAACTGGTACAGTATCCCAAATCTGTCTTGTATAACCAAACCAACCCTGGTCATTGAGAAGAAAGCCCAATCACAAAGATGTGCATGAGTTACCAGTTCTATCAACAATACTGCCAAAACCAAATTCTACTGCTCCGTTTTTATGCGGCAATCTTGCCACTTCATAGAACATAGAACAGTACAGCACAGTGCAGGTCCTTCAGCCCACGATGTTGTGCCGACCATTTATCCTAATCTAAGATCAACCGCACCTACACCCCTTCAATTTACTGCTGTCCATGTGCCTGTCTAAGAGTCGCTTAAATGTCCCGAATGACTCTGACTCCACCACCTCTGCTGGCAGTGCATTCCACACACCCACCACTCTCTGTGTAAAGAACCTACCTCTGACATCTCCCCTATGTCTTCCACCAATCACCTTAAAATTATGTCCCCTCGTGATAGCCATTTCCACACTGGGGAAAAGTCTCTGGCTATCCACGCCTCTCATCACCTTGTCCACCTCTATCAAGCCACCTCTCTGCCTTCTTCACTCCAGTGAGAAAAGCCCTACTTCCCTCATCCTTTCTTCATAAGACATGCCCTCCAGTCCAGGCAGCATCCTGGTAAATCTCCTCTGTACCCTCTCCAAAGCATCCACATCCTTCCTATAATGAGGCGACCTGAACTGGACACAATATTCCAAGTGGGGTCTAACTAGAGTTTTATAAAGCTGCAGCAAAACCTCGCGGCTCTTAAACTCAATCCCCCTGTTAATGAAAGCCAACACACCATACACCTTCTAAACAACCCTATCAACCGGAGTGGCAACTTTGAGGGATCTATTTACATGGACCCCAAGATCCCCCTGTTCCTCCACGCTTCCAAGAATCCTGCCTTTAACCCTGTATTCGTCATTCAAATTCGACCTTCCAAAATGAATCACTTCACATTTATCTAGGTTGAACTCCATCTGCCACTTCTCAGTTCAGCTCTGCATCCCGTCAATGTCCTGTTGTAACCTGCAACAACCCTCAACACTATCTACAACTCTACCAACCTTCGTGTCATCGGCAAACTTACTAACCCACCCTTCCACTTCCTCATCCAAGTCATTTATAAAAACCACAAAGAGCAGAGGTCCCAGAACAGATCCTTGCAGGACACCACTGATCACCGACCTCCAGGCGGAATACTTTCCATCCACTACCATTCGCTTCCTTCTTTCAGCCAACCAATTCTGTATCCATACAGCCAAATTGCCCTGTACCCCATGCCCCCTAACTTACTGAATGGTTTCATGGGGAACCTTATCAAATGCCTTACTGAAATCCATATACACCACATCCACTGCCCGACCTTCATCAATGTGTCTCGTAACATCCTCAAAGAATTCAATGAGGTTTGTGATGCATGACCTGCCCCTCACAAAGCCATGCTGACTATCTTTAATCGAACTATGTTTTTCCAAATAATCATGAATCCTGGGCGCTATTCGCCCCCCCGCCGCCTCCCCACGCCGGGTAGGAGAATCGCCGGGGCGCCGCGCGAATTGCGGCACACCGTCCCAACCCCCGCACGCGATTCTCCCACCCACCCGGAAACCAGCGGTGCGCGATTCGCACCGGGCCGCTCGGAGAACCGGCGGGCGGCGATTCTCCGGCCGGATGGGCCGAGCGGCTGCTACGACACGAAAGGTTCCCGCCGACGCCGACAATCCCTGGTCGCTGCCGGCGGGAACTCTGCGGGAACGCTGGGGTGGGCCTGTGGTTGTGGGGGGCTCCTTCACCGGGGTGGCCTCCGATGGGGTCTGGCCCGCAATCTGGGCCCACCGATTGGCGGGCCAGCCTCTCCCCCCCCCCCCCCCCCCCGGGCCTACCTCCTTCCACGCGCGGCCCCAGAACACCGGCTCCATGTTGGTGAGGTGCCAGCGTGCGTGAGACGTTCCCCGCGCATGTGCAGCATTGGGCTGCCCCAACTGCGCATGCGTGGGTTGGCGCGGCGCAGGACGCTGGAGCGTGTGAACCGCTCCAGCGCCGTGCTGGCCCCCGGTTGTGTCCAGGCCCTGTTTGCGCCGTCGTGAAACGCGACAACGTTCACAACGGCGCAAACACTTGGCCTCAATATCGGAGAATCGCCCCCCCTGACTCTCAGAATCCTTTGCAATATTTTGCTCACCACAGACATAAGACTGATGGGTCTGTAATTCCCAGGGATTTGCCTCTTCCCTTTCTTGTATAGGGGAACAACATTCGCCTTTCTCTAATCATCCGATACGACTCCAGTGGAGAGTGAGGATGCAAAGATCATCGCCAACAGCGCAGCAATCTCCTCCCTCGCTTCCCGTAGTAACCTTGGGTATATCCCGTCAGGCCCAGGGGACTTATCTATCCTGATGCTTTTCAAAATTTACAGCACATCCTCCTTCTTAATATCAACCTGTTCGAGTCTATTAACCTGGTTCACACTGTTCTCATGGGCAACGCGGTCCCTCTCTCTAGTGAATGCTGAAGCAAAGTATTCATTTAGGGCCGCCCCCATCTCTTCAGACTCCAGGCACAGATTCCTTCCACTATCCCTAATCGGCCCCACTCTCACTCTGATCATCCCCTTATTTCTCACCTAAGTGTAGAACGCCTTGGGGTTTTGCCTAATCCTTCCCGCCAGGGCTTTTTCATGCCCACTTCTAGATCTCCTCAGTCCATTTAGGAGTTCCTTCCTGGCTACCTTGTATCCCTCTAGAGCCAAGTCAGATCCTTGCTTCCTCAACCTTACGTAAGCTTCCTTCTTCCTCTTGACTAGAAGCTCCACTTCTCGTTATCCAAGGCTCCTTCACCTTACCATTCCTTCCTCATCTCAGTGGGATAAAACAATTCAGCACTCACAGCAAGTGCTCCTTAAACACTCCCCACATTACTGTTGCGCATTTCCCCAAGAACAAATGTTCCCACTTTATGCTCCTCAGCTCCTGCCTAATGGCAGTATAATTTCCCCTCCCCCAATTAAATACCTTCCCATGCTGTGTGTTTCCATCCCTCTCCATGACTATGGTAAAGGTCAAAGAGTTGTAGTCACTGTCACAGAAATGCTCTACCACCGAAACAACTGACACCTGGTCTGGTTCGTTGCCGAGCACCTAGTCCAATATGGCCTCCCCCTGAGTCGGCCTATCTACATATTGAGTCAGGAATCCTTCCTTTACACACCTGACAAAATCTGCTCCATCCAAACCATTTGCACTAAGGAGGTTCCAGTCAATATTAGGGAAGTTGAAGTCACCCATGATAACAACTCTCTTACTTCTGCACTTTTCCAAGATCTGCCACCCAATCTGTTCCTCTATCTCTCTGCTGCTATTGGGGGCTCTATAGAAAACTGCCAATAAAGTGACTGCTCATTTCTTGTTTCTGACTTCCACCCATACTGACTCAGTAGACAAACTCTCCTCAACTACCTCCCTCTTTTTCTGCAGCTGTGGTGCACTCCCGAATTAACAGTGCCACTCCCCCTCCTCATTTACCTCCCTCCCTATTCTTCTGAAAACATCTAAAGCTCAGAACAGCTAACAACGATTCCTGCCCCTGTGAAATCCATGTCTCCGTAATGGCCACAACATCGTAGTTCCAAATACTGATCCATGCTCTCAGCTCATCTCCTTATTCCTGGCACTCCTTGCATTGAAACAGACACACTTTAACCCATTCCACTGAGTGCAACTTTGCCCTATCAACTGTCTATCCTTCCTCACAGACTTGCTGCATACTATTTCTGCCTGTTCAACAGCTACCCTATCCTCTGATCTATAGCTCTGGTTCCCATTCCCCTGCCAAACTAATTTAAACCCTCCCAACGAGCTCCAGCAACCCCCCTCCCAGGATATAGGTGCCCCTCCAGTTTAGGTGCAATCCATCCTTCATGTATAGGTCCCACCTTCCCCAGAAGATATCCCAATGATCCACATACGTCAGGCCTTCCCTCTTGCACCAACCCTGTAGCTACGTGTTCAGCTGCACTCGCTCTTTGTTCCTTGCCTCACTTGCACGTGGCACCGGTAGCAATCCGGAGATCACTACTCTGCTTGTCCTGTTCTTTAGCATCCAACCTACTCCCTAAAATCACTTTTTAGATCCTCATCCCTTTTCTTAGCTATGTCATTGGTGCCTATGTGCATCACAACTTCTGGTTGCTCCCCCTCCCCCTTAAGAATCCTGTAGACTCGATCCGAGTCATCCCTGGCCCTGGAACCCAGGAGGCAATACCTTCCGGGAGTCTCGATCGCGACCACAGAATCTCCTATCCATTCCCCTAACCATGGAGTCTCCTATCAGTATTGCTTTTCTATTCTCCCCCCTTCCCTTCTGAGCCACAGAGCCAGACTCAGTGCCAGAGGCCTGGCCGCTAGGGCCTTTTCCCGGTAGGTCATCCCCCCCAACAGCATCCAAAACGGTATACTTGTTTTGAAGGGGAATGGCCACGAGGAATCTCTGCACTGTCTGCCTGTTTGTATTCCTTTCCCTGAATGTAACCCAGCTACTCTTGTTCTGGATCTTGGGTGTGGCTACCTCCCTGTAACTCTTCTCTATTACCCCCTCTGCCTCTCGGATGATCCAAGTTTCATCCAGCTCCAGTTCCCTAACACGGTCTCTGAGGAGTTGGGTGCACTTCCTGCACATATAGTCAGCAGGGACACCGGTGGTATCCGACACCACCCACATCCTACAGGAGGAGCATGCAGCTGCCCTAGCCTCCATCCCCATAACTTACAGAATGTAGTTGCCCTGTGGACCAACTGGAACTCCGCCCTCCGACTCTGCTCCCAGTCAGCTGCACTCTCTGTAAACTCCCGGCTCCCTTCACGCTCTTTGAGGAAATGCTCCCTCCTCACCTAACTCCCTCAGTAACCAAACTCACACTATAGCACTCAAATTCAGCACTCCCTCAGTCACCAAACTCTCACTACAGCACTCAAATGCACCCAAATTCAGCACTCCCTCAGTCACCAAACTCTCACTATAGCACTCAAATGCAAATTCAGCACTCCCTCAGTCACCAAACTCTCACTACAGCACTCAAATGCACCCAAATTCCGTACTCAGTGCAACAAAGTCTGCACTGTAGCTGGCTCAACTTTATACTGTGACTCGAGCCTCTGAAAACTGGCCTAATCCAATTAACTAATTAACAAGCTCCAGCTGCAAGTAGAATCTTTGTTTAAAGCTGATTGAAAATTCACCTTCTCCTAAACCATCAATGTTACCAGTGATTCCTTACTCTTGGGATCAGAATTTTATATTTCTCCCACGCTGGTTAAATCAGATGAACATTTCAAAGAGAAGGGGAAGACAGACAGATAGACATAGAAGACAGGCAGGTGAGGGGAGAGGTGGAGAGGAAACATAGAGAGCAAGAGGTGAGAGAGACAGACAGAGTAAAGAGAAAGGGAGAGAGACAAGAGAGATAGAGTCAAACAGACAGATAAAAGGAGAGACTGAGAAAGAGGGAGAGAGACCAGACAGAGAAAGAGAAAAAGAGACAGACAGAGAGAAGGTGGGGAGACCGAGGGTGGAAATTTACTATCCTGTCTTGAGTGTAAAATGCAACAAGCCGTTCAAATGTCCATTGACTTTGCTGGGACCAGAAATCGCCACCAGCAGGTAGGACTGTAAAATTCTACCCAGAGAGAGAGACTCACAAAAGGAAGAATATATTCTTATTTATCAGCAAAAATAACATTTCATACTGGCCCCAGAAATATTAGGAAGAGGGGAAGGAAAAGAGAGAAAACCCCATCATTGGAGTCGATGTCTATCATTTGTTATAAAGTCCACCATGCCCTCCATCTTTACCCCTTCCTCCGCCTGATTATCCGAAACCTCAGCCAACTTAAGGAGCCACTTAACGGCACGAATCGAAGTAGCCCAGTAACTTTGCCAATGTTGACTCAGCCTCCTGTTGCATCAGCACCCCGGTGAGTAAAAGGAGGTGGCTGCACAACACACTTCACAGATGAAGAAAATTAAATATAACACCGGCAGAAAATAGCAATGCTGCTGACTCGCCGTATAATGTTGAATTCCTGGAGACGGAGGTCTCAGATTGTTGTGGGCCTAATGACGTCTCTGCCCTGCTTCCATGTGACTCCTGCTACTACTTGGGCCTCAGCACTGCTCCCACTGGTCACCACAAGATTGGCCAGTCACATTTAAAAAGTTTTGAGGTTTCATCGACAGCCTGTGAAGAATAATTCACCTGGTGGTACAACTAGCCTCAGTACTCCGGGGTTAAAAAAAACAGGGTGGTTATAGGCAGCATCCTGTAGAGTGCCCCCATTGTAAGAGCTGTATGTGGCTCATTCAGAGAATGGCACAATTGAGATGAGCTACTCTTTCCAAGGCTCAAATGTGAGCAATGGTGAATACGAATATAAAGAAATGATAACAGCACCCAGTTAGGAGTCTCATCTCCAGGAGAGATGAGAAGAGGGGAAATAATGTTGACCAACATAGACAGGATGGGCCGAAGGGCCTTTTCTATGCTGCATGATTCTATGACTCTATAATGTTGGAAGAAACCAGAATATAATCAGTTAGGTTACACCTACCTTGAAATAGTATAGAAACATTTTAAGGTGATTAAAAGAGTTAGAAAAAATAGAGACACACCTTGGGCGGGATTCTCTGATCCTGAGGCTAAGTGTTGACACCGTCGGAAACAGCACCAGCTGATCAGGTCATGGAATGGGCGCCAGGAGGCGCGCGCAAGCGCAGTGGGTGCGGTGCAAACCCGCGCATGCGTAGTCCCACCGGCGCCATTTCTGCGCATACACGGTGTCTTCCCTGTCCGCGCCGGCCCCGACGCAACATGGCGCAGGTGTACAGGGGCTGGCGCGGAAGAAAGGAGGGCGGGAGACAGAGAGGTCGGCCCGCCGATCGGTGGGCCCCAATCGCGGGCCAGGCTGTATCGGAGCCCCCCCCCCCCCCACCCCGCCGGGTCGGACCCCCCACCCCCCACACACAGGCCGCCACCCAACCCTTCAACGCTGAGTTCCCGCCGGCTGAGAGCAGGCGTGGATGGTGCCGGCAGGACTCTGCCTTTCCACGACGGCCGCTCGGCTCATCCCGGCTCGAGAATCGGCGGGCCGGCCGCGTAGAGTGGCCCGCGACCGGTGCCACGCCAACCACACTGGCGGAGAATCATGTGCCGGCGTCGGGGCGGCGTGGGGCGATTCGCGCCGGTCGCGGGCAATCTCCGGCCCGGCCCTGGGCGGAGAGAATCCCGCCCCCTATCCTTATAAACCAGTGAGACATAACGGCTAAAATTCTCCGGTCATTGCAATTCATTTTTCCCGCCGGCACCACACCCCCGCCAATAGGAAATCTATTGAGAAGTGGCGGAAGTATAGAATCCCGCCACCAGCGAAGGAAGCGCCGCGGAGAAACACGTGGCTGGGGAACCGGAGAAACCCGCCCAACCGGTCAGCCTTGTAGTCTGTACTATGGATAGGCAATTTATTTCTTTTATTTTTAATAAAGTGAGAACATATAGTGGCGATTACAATATATTTTTAATTGCTGAAGTTAATGGAAGCCTTTACAAAGAACATAGTCGATTTATCAGATCCCAATGTAACCAGTACGGACCTGGACTTCACGATGACAAGTATACGGAGAGGCAGACTTTCCCCTTTCCGTTGGGGATCCATACCCAGGCCATTTTCGGACATCATGATCCTGCCTCCTGTGTGGCCACGCCTGCCCATTGTATATTCCACCCCCCTTCAGAATTGGGGGCTGGCTGTATTTGGGGCCATTGCCTTTCATAAAAGATGTGCGGGTCAGGTGGATTGGCCATTCTAAATTGCCCTTAGTGTCCAAAAAGGTTAAGTGGGGTTACTGGGTTACGGGAATAGCACCTTGAGTAGAGTGCTATTTCCAAGAGCCAGTGCAGACTCGATGGGCCGAATGGCCTCCTTCTGCACTGTAAATTCTATGATTCTATGATAGGGCGGAGGCAGGCGGTTGTCAAGGTGACCAGAGATAAAGGTCCTTCTCCATTCACTGGGATATTGGCACACAACTGTAGATGAGTGAGTCAGGCCCCTTCTTTATCCCTCTCACCTACCTATGGAGCTGGTTTAGCACAGTGGGCTAAACAGCTAGCTTGTAATGCAGAACAAGACAGCAGTGCGGGTTCAATTCCCGTACCGGCCTCCCCGAACAGGCACTGGAATGTGGCGACTGGGGGCTTTTCACAGTAACTTCAGTTGAAGCCTACTTGTGACAATAAGTGATTATTATTATTATTATTATACCCTACCTAGTAGCATTATGGGCGCACCTGCACCAGATGGGGCTGCAGCAGTTCAAGGCAAGAGCTGATGACTACCTTCTCAAGGGCAGGTAGGGATGGGCAACAAATGTTGACTTTGCCAGCGAGGCCCACATTCCGTGAAAAAATGTAAAAGTCCGGGGGGCGGGATTCTCTGATCGTCGACTCCAAAATCGCGTTCGGCAATCGGCCGGAGAATCCAGTTTTACGCTGAAATCGGGGGCGGGGGGGGGGGGGGGGGGGGGGCCATTTTTCCGATGCGCTGCCCCCTCAAAAACAGCATACTCGGGGTGTACACTGCATGTCGTCGGGACGGCCTCAGGACGTCACCGGAGGGCCTCCCCCAATGGGCCGACTTCCCGACGGCGTGGGACACGCGTCCTCTTACTTTTCGTAAACCTGGCATGGCGGCTGCGGACTATGTCCAGCGTCGCTACAGTTGGGGAGGGGGGGGGGCGTTCCACTGGCGGGCTTTCTGTATCTGTATTGCCAGGTAATACTGGGGGCTTTGTGTGTCGTGGCTGCTAGCCCCTCACCGGGCGGAGCATCGGTACGGGGGTGGCGGCAACTTTTTGGTCGTTACGACCAGATGGATCCTGCGAACATAGCTGCAGAATTGGAGAATCCACCCCAAAATGTATGAGCTGCCATTTAATTGGGGAAAAAACCATAGGAGGGGGTAAATGACAGAGGCAAATCTGAGCATCAACGCTGCTCAATGCAGAAGAGCACTTCATCCATCGAATCATGTACTCTAATGCATTTTCACACTTTACCACTTCGCAATGCTGGCCAATTTAACGGTCACTTAACTTTTAAGAATGAAGCCCCATCATTAATCACTGTATTAGAAACATATCTAAACTTATCATACACCATCACAATATGACGAGAAATCATCAACACCTGTTGAAATTGTATGTCTAAAGAGTCCTGACTACAGGCTGAGCTGTCATGAACCACACTGCCTTCGAATGCCAGACCAACTCTATGAAAATAACAGGTAGTCTAAAACGTTCCCTTCCGCAATGGTCTGGCAAGGTTGGAGGTTCTGCATGAGAGCCCGCGACACGCACCCTTATCCCACATTGATCAAAATAGCTGGCAGTGGGTAATGGAGGCTGGAGTCCGTAACCAGGACCTGCACGCCTCCACTTACACCTGCCCGACGTGGGTTTGCCCCTCATTGGGGTTGGGAACATCCATGCCTGAATCTTTACCAAAATGCCTTTCGACACAAACACACACGGCGAGGTTCATTTGATCAATCATCTTGATCATTTTTGGTCTGGGATATTTAGTCAAACAGTGAGCAGGCAGATTACGAGATGCACAATCAGATTATGAGGTCAAGAAGAAGCAATGAGCTCTACTTCATTAGTAACACCAAGAATCAAAATTATCTGAACAAATTAAGGCTCATTTGGTTTCTAAAATGACAGACAGTTTAAATAAAGAAACGTTCGTCTTAAGAAATCAAATTAAATATTTTTAATGCACTTGATTTATAGAACATAGAACATAGAAAATACAGCACAGAACAGGCCCTTCGGCCCACGATGTTGTGCCGAACCTTTGTCCTAGATTAATCATAGATTATCATTGAATTTACAGTGCAGAAGGAGGCCATTCAGCCCCTCGAGTCTGCACCGGCTCCTGGAAAGAGCACCCTACCCAAACTCAACACCTCCACCCAACACCAAGGGCAATTTGGACATTAAGGGCAATTTATCATTGGCCAATTCACCTAACCTGCACATCTTTGGACTGTGGGAGGAAACCGGAGCACCCGGAGGAAACCCACGCAGACACGGGGAGGACGTGCAGACTCCGCTCAGAGTGACCCAAGCCGGAATCGAACCTGGGACCCTGGAGCTGTGAAGCAATTGTGCTATCCACAATGCTACCGTGCTGCCCTTAAGAACAAATAAATCTACACTATATCATTTTACCGTAATCCATGTACCTATCCAATAGCTGCTTGAAGGTCCCTAATGTTTCCGACTCAACTACTTCCACAGGCAGTGCATTCCATGCCCCCACTACTCTCTGGGTAAAGAACCTACCTCTGATATCCCTCCTATATCTTCCACCTTTCACCTTAAATTTATGTCCCCCTTGTAATGGTTTGTTCCACCCGGGAAAAAAGTCTCTGACTGTCTACTCTATCTATCCCCCGATCATCTTATAAACCTCTATCAAGTCGCCCCTCATCCTTCTCCGTTCTAATGAGAAAAGGCCTAGCACCCTCAACCTTTCCTCGTAAGACCTACTCTCCATTCCAGGCAACATCCTGGTAAATCTTCTTTGCACCTTTTCCAAAGCTTCCACATCCTTCCTAAAATGAGGCGACCAGAACTGTACACAGTACTCCAAATGTGGCCTTACCAAAGTTTTGTACAGCTGCATCATCACCTCACGGCTCTTAAATTCAATCCCTCTGTTAATGAACGCGAGCACACCATAGGCCTTCTTCACAGCTCTATCCACTTGAGTGGCAACTTTCAAAGATGTATGAACATAGACCCCAAGATCTCTCTGCTCCTCCACATTGCCAAGAACTCTACCGTTAACCCTGTATTCCGCATTCATATTTGTCCTTCCAAAATGGACAACCTCACACTTTTCAGGGTTAAACTCCATCTGCCACTTCTCAGCCCAGCTCTGCATCCTATCTATGTCTCTTTGCAGCCGACAACAGCCCTCCTTACTATCCACAACTCCACCAATCTTCATATCGTCTGCAAATTTACTGACCCACCCTTCAACTCCCTCATCCAAGTCATTAATGAAAATCACAAACAGCAGAGGACCCAGAACTGATCCCTGCGGTACGCCACTGATAACTGGGATCCAGGCTGAATATTTGCCATCCACCACCACTCTCTGACTTCTATCGGTTAGCCAGTTTGTTATCCAACTGGCCAAATTTCCCACTATCCCATGCCTTCTTACTTTCTGCATAAGCCTACCATGGGGAACCTTATCAAATGCCTTACTAAAATCCATGTACACTACATCCACTGCTTTACCTTCATCCACATGCTTGGTCACCTCCTCAAAGAATTCAATAAGACTTGTAAGGCAAGACCTACCCCTCACAAATCCATGCTGACTATCCCTAATCAAGCAGTGTCTTTCCAGATGCTCAGAAATCCTATCCTTCAGTACGCTTTCCATTACTTTGCCTACCACCGAAGTAAGACTAACTGGCCTGTAATTCCCAGGGTTATCCCTAGTCCCTTTTTTGAACAGGGGCACGACATTCGCCACTCTCCAATCCCCTGGTACCACCCCTGTTGACAGTGAGGACGGAAAGATCATTGCCAACGGCTCTGCAATTTCATCTCTTGCTTCCCATAGAATCCTTGGATATATCCCGTCAGGCCCGGGGGACTTGTCTATCCTCAAGTTTTTCAAAATGCCCAACACATCTTCCTTCCTAACAAGTATTTCCTCGAGCTTACCAATCTGTTTCACACTGTCCTCTCCAACAATATCGCCCCTCTCATTTGTAAATACAGAAGAAAAGTACTCGTTCAAGACCTCTCCTATCTCTTCAGACTCAATACACAATCTCCCGCTACTGTCCTTGATCGGACCTACCCTCGCTCTAGTCATTCTCATATTTCTCACATATGTGAGATTTCTGAATAGAAAAAAAAATGATAGTTCTATTTAATTCATAGCACAGATAATTCATGCCCGCCATAAGTGAAGACAGTCACACAAGATAGCAAACCTGAAGGAACTCAAATGACTACTGGTTATCAGAAAGCTGCCCTTGCAGAGTCACATTACCAAGTTCCACACTACCCAAAAAGGTTCTGCTACATGTTTGTTTCAAGATTCAAACAACACCCAATCTCTGCAACCTGAAATGTGGTCCACCTTAACACCATCCATGACAAGAACTACTTCCAGGTTACTCCTGCCTCTGCTCAACACTGCTCCTGGACAATCACAATCCACACAAAGCTGCCATAAATCTGGGGAACAGGAGCTGTAGCTGCCAAAGCCACCACCTCCAGCAGCTTCAAAGAGGACAAGCTCAAAATTCTTCACTGCTTATGCCTTACTCCATACAGCACAACGGCTGAATATCTCAAGTCAATTCAAATCAGATGAATGATAGAGGAACCACAGGAAATGAAAGGACTTGCATTTAGACTGAGTGGTGACTTGTCAGATGCCTTTACGTCTACCCTAGCAAACCCATTAATCATTTTTAAAGATGTTTCTACTCAAAGAGACAAGATCAAAACTAGGGGCCATTAATGTAGGATAGACACCAGAAATCCATGGGGCGACTCAGGGGAAAGTTATTGCCCCACCAATTCGTAAGAATTGAAATGGAGCCACTGTTAGGCAATACAACCTGTGGCCCCCATCCCTTTCGGATGGGGATCTTGAAAGTCTACAATCAGTAATAACCATCCTCACCAACTCCTAGATACTTTCTCATGCCAGCTCATTCTACCCAATATCATGCCAGCTCAGCCTACCCAATTACAAAGTTAGGATCTTATTCAATCTCCTGCCTCCTAGCAGCAAGGAGGTAGCTCTATGGACTCTGACACACTGGAATTTCCCTTTACATTTCCACAAAAACTTCTTTGAGATAGTTGCCAATGAGAGCAAGTGATGCTAACTGCACTATGGGTTAGAATGCAAAATCCTACCCACATAGGTAAAGGGATCACAGGTCAGCGTCAAGTATGCAGACTTCAGCTCGCCACCCAAGGCAGCATCACTATCCAACAAATCCCCAATTTCTCAGCCCTCTCCCTCAACACTGAGCCTCATGCCCAGGAATGATCATAGTTCATGAGCAATCAATCCAATACTGTACACAGTAATACACCTGGATAACACCCTTGTTGTGTATCTGCAAGAACTGTATAGTGTGCAAAGTGCCACACGTTGTTATATATATCATCACTTTCAACAGTAATGTAAGATGACAGCACCATCATTAGAAAGCAATTATTTTATTTATAATAAAATTAATGGGTGTTTTAAAGAGCAAAAAGGTGAGGAAATCTTTTGGGGTGCGATAAGAGGGGAAAATTATTTTAAATAGTAGGTTTCCGGGAGGCTTTTGATGTCAATGAAAAAGGCAAGATGTCAATGAAAAAGAACGGAAGGCTGTTTAATGCTGCACTCAGATTTTAAATGTAATTCTATCATGCACAAATTGTAATCTAGCCAACATGTACAACAGGCAAAAACATCCAACCCACGAACTGTTTCCAACAGGGTTCAGCAGTACAGTGATTATGCTATCCTAAATCCAAAGGCTTTCTATTCCATTCACTAGCAGCCAAGAAATCATTATTTTCAAAGAAAATTTTAAAAATGAAACCATCTGTTTATCAATGAAAAACCCGACTGTTTAAAGGAAATTCGTCAAACTTTAAACAAACAAGTTTCCAAAGCAACAGTACTTCAATTATTATTTTGAAAAGCATTGCACAGATCGTCCTGTTTTAATGATTGCATTTTAACTTAATTTAAAACTCCCATCTGAAATAAAAGCTGAAGATTATTGGCCACACCCTAAGAGAATATGTTTCCACGTGGGCGAGACCAAAGTGCCAGCTCTTAAGCTAGTAACTAATAGGGAATTCAGGAGGAACTTATTTACCCAGTGTGCAGTTAAGAATGCGGAGCTCACTACCACAAGTAGTTCAGGTGGACTGTATAGATGAACTTAAGGGGATGCTAAATCAGTAAGTGAGAGAGAGAACAAAATAGAAGGATCTGTTAATAGGGTTCAATGAAGTAGGGTGGGAGGATGTTCTTATGGAGCCTGTACACTGGCAAAGCCTAGTTAGACTAATTAGCCAGTTTCTGTGTTCAACGTAATTCTATGTAATCTCTTTTAAAGTTGTACCACATACCTGGAAAGTCACAGTGATGAATTCTTCTCTTCTCCAACTCTGGATTATTTCTCCGGTTGAACCTAGGTGGCAGCACGTTCTGTTGCGTTACTTGCAGGGTGGCTGGGAGGGCATGGGCCCCAGTGGGTGACACCAACTTGCAGGCAATCGATGCAGCATAGGATGGAGGTGGCGTCATGTTTTGCAGCAGCTCTGGTTGCCTGTCAGGGCTGCCGGGCTCAGAATTTGGGGGCGAGGGTGGCAGGTAGGTCGGCTGTTGAGGGAAGAACGGCATTGACCCAGTAAACGTGCCCGCCGTGATAGAATGGAAGTGTTTCAACTGTTGATGCACCGTGCCGAGCGTGTTCATGCCAGTCATTCCTGTCGGCACAGAAGCAATGGCGAGGTTGCCCATACATGGCACGTTGCTTGGTGCACAAGGGGTGTTACCGGGAATGTTCACCAAGTCTGGGGAACTCAGTAGCTGGTACAGCTGACCTTGTTGTGGGGAAGCAGGCAAATGCATTTCGGGAGAAGGCAGCTCCTGCTTAATGAATGCAGTGTTGATGTCTGGCGACTGTGAGGTGTTGAACACACTGGTGAACTCTGGCAAGGCCTGGGTGTTAAGTGTCCTGTTTGTCTGGGCGAAAGCAGTAACCGCTTCTGAATGGGGTTGAACCATGGATGGCCTTTGAGGCTTGCAAAGGCCAGTTCGCAGGTACGTGATTTCGGGCAGAATCACATTGATGTTGACGCTGTACGGCAAGCTCCTTTCATCCTGGAAAAATTCATCCACCACGGAGGCACTGTCCCGTCTGTACTTCTTCACCTCTGGAACTGGCAGTGGCTGGGGAGAAAGATACTTCTCCATCTCACACCTAGTCTGCATTAAAAGTAAAAGGCAGTATGTAACGAATAAGTTTTTTAAAAAAAAAACACAATTAAAATAAAATACAAGAGCCAAGTGCATTCAACTTGGTCTCACAGAAGATGATCAAGCACAGGCAAGGCAACAAGTGTCACTTCTTGCAAGGAATGGCATTTTAAAAACCTGCTAAAGGACTTTCCGACGCAGACAAAATATTTCAAATGTGTTTTGAGGCATGGGGCGGGATTCTCCGACCTCCCCCCCCCCCCCCCCCCCCTACGGAGTCCTGGGGGTGCGGGGGATCCGGCCCGGGGGGGGGGGGGGGGGGGGGGGGCCACGGTGGCCTGGCCCGTGATCGGCGCCCACCGATCTGCGGGTGGGCCTGTGCCGTGGGGGAACTCTTTCCCTCCGCGCGGACCTGTGTAAAGCTCCGCCATGGCCGGCGCAGAGAAGAAACCCCCTACGCCTGCGCAGGAATCACGGCAGCGGTTCTGGGAACACGCTGGCGCTCCTGCGCATGTGGCAACTCGCGCCGGCCGGCCGAGGCCCTTTGGCGCCGGTTGGTGCAGCGCCAACCACTCCAGCGCCGGCCTAGCCCCCGAAGGTGCGGACGGTTCCGCACCTTCCAGTCGGCCCGACGCCGGAGTGGTTCACGCCATTCTTTGGCACCGGTACAGCCCGCCCCGCCGGATACCGGAGAATCCCAGCCATGATCAGTGATGCCGAAAACGAAACTGCTTTAGCTTGGGACACCATTGTCCCATAAAGCCCAGCCTAGTCAACATTTAAAGATTTTCCACTTTGGTGTTTATACCATTACAGCATTCATAGATTATTTACCAAACCATGTTAAACATTAATAAGACTGCAGGGAGGTAAAAATTGACAATCATTGTTCGGTTTCGAAATGATTGCATTATTCCAATTAACGAAACTGATTTTATTTTAAATTTCCATTGTTAAAATATAAGTGTTTTACTTGTGGTGTTGGGGGGGAAATTCTTCAAGTTGTATATTGAATGCCGATAGGTCTCAGAACCTCAGGATTGGCTGAAAGTATATATGCATTCCGAGCTCCCTGCTCCTATTGAGCCTGGCTCTGGGAGCTTATCAGCATTCTGGCGGGAGAAACGGCATGTGCTAGACAGCCGCTGTGAAAACCAACACAACGCACAATCTAAAGGTGAGTAGTTGAATGTGGAGTCACATTTCAGCCACTCCAAAGTCTTTCCGAGGGCAGGAAACGGCAAATGGAACCTCTGGGCAACCAATGCAGCACCCAATGTCCCCGGCTGGCACAGCAGGAACTGCTGCTGCACCAGATGTACAGGGGGACCACTTTGCTTGAAATTTCAAGAGCCCCCCCTGGCTCTGAGGCAGCAGTGCTAACCAATTAATTCCGTACTGAACAAAAGCCCAACAGGTGGTTCTCCTTAGTCACTGAATATACAGTAATAGTGCCGGCACCTGATGACTTTTGATTTTCTTTTCCACCTTGTTTCCAACAGTGACTGAACGTCAAACTACTCCATGGCAGCAAAGTGCATCTGGTGTTCGCTATAAAAATGCAAGTCTTTATACTCAATCCGTAAATAACGTAACTAAGGCACTCAAAAGACAACTCCCACCACGGATTTGAACTAGCATCTTCCCGATTTCCTACGTAGGTTTCTTGCTGGTCTTACTCCGTTCTTTGGCATACCCTTTGTTCAGCTGAAGTATAGTGTCATCACTTTGCCAGTGAATTAGCAGACAACATTCAACTTCCAATTAAACCAGCAACAGAAACATTTTTGCATCACAAAATTAAACTGGTCTGAACATTATCCGGAGTGTTTTTAAAAACGCTTGCTTGAAAAATGCACTGCACAACAAAAACAAAGTCGAATATACCTTGGCCGCTAAGAGCTCCATCACTTCTTAGTTCCATCCTACTTGGGTAAAGAGCACATCTAGCTTAATCACGTTCTAAACAGATGAACAACCGCACCAGGTTTCTTCGGATTAAATTGAATTAACACGGATTAACACCGTGGACACGACATCTGCAAACCCCTGACAAAATCCCCTAAGCTTCGGACATGTCCAGAACATGTGGACATGGTTCGCTGGCCCTCCCGCACACTTTGCACACCTGTCTTCTACCCCAATGAATCTGCTCACCCGGGCCACTGTCATGTGAGCCCGATGAATGACCTTAAGCTGTATCAGGCTGAGCCTGGCACATGTTGTGGACGCCTTGACTCTACTTAACGCGTCCGCCCATACACCATCCTCTATCTCTCCTCCCACTTGTGCTTCAGCTTCTCAGTCTGCGTCTCCTCCGACCCCATAAGTTCCTTGTAAATGCCAGAGACACTCCCTTCTCCTACCCACCTTCGGCAAACTACCCTGTCCTGAATCCCCCTTGGTGGTAGGAGTGGGAAGTTTGAAACCGGTCTACGTAGGAAGTCCCGCACCTGCAGGTACCTGAATTAGTTTCCCCTCGCCAATCCAAACTTCTCCTCCAGTGCCCTCAAACTCGGAAAGCTCCCCTCTACAAACATATCCCCGATCCTCTCAATCCCTGCTCTCCGCCATCCACGGAACCCCCCCATTCATACTTCCCGGGCATTATTACAGATTGGAGACCAAACCGATGCTCCATCTGCTCCCACATGCTTCGTCCATTGCCCCCAGACTCTCAGGGCCGCCACCACCACGGGGCTGGTGGAGTACCGTGCCGGCAGGAACGGCAGAGGCTCAGTTACCAACGCCCCCAAACTGGTGCCCTTGCCAAATAACCAATTATTAACCATAGATTTCAGGTTTCAAGACGTGTTTTCTTTCCCTCCGTCTTAAAAAGCCCAAAGGTAACCCAACATCATTCCCCGACATGGGGCCACTGCCATAGGGTGGGAAGAATATGATCCGTGCCTGTAGATCTCTGGAGTGAGAGGCTCCGAACTGAACAAGGTCACCCGGGGGAAATGACAAACATAGGCCATATGAGAGATAGAATAGAACCAACATCCTACAGTAGACCCTGATTGCAGACAGTTTGTGCCGATCTCCAGGTTGCCGAGAGTAGGGGTTAGATGGGGAGGAGACCTTTTCTGTGGTCTTACCGTTCACAACAGATATAAAAGTGTTGGGATGAGAGGCAGCATAGATTCAATCTGAAGATGAGCTATACCAAGGTCTGGGGTAAAGCTTGTATTTTGGACAATGCCACCTTTGTAAATTTGGGAATTTGACTCACACCAGAGAGAGAGAAATGTTAAATCATGGCAAATTGATCACTCTGTACGGGTTGAGAATAAAGCAGCGCACTGCTCTCTCCTTGGTTGCAAATCAGGAAATTATTCCCGTACCAGCCTCCCCGAACTGGCGCCGGAATGTGGCGACTAGGGGCTTTTCACAGTAACTTCATTTGAAGCCTACTTGTGACAATAAGCGATTTTCATTTCATTAGTTTTTCATTTCATTTCTTTTCTTTAATAATGTATGGCATTTGTGGATGTAAACCTTCAGCACATTTTATTTTTAAAAATGCCACATGGCGAGTGGCAATTTAATTTAATACCGCTGAATATGCCCCATATACAAGCTAACTGCATAGTTCTGACCTCCATTACCCACCCCCACCCCACCCACCCCCACCCCCCAAAGGATTGCGTTCACAGATCAAGACTTTAAGACCTTAAGTGAGTGTAATCGGAGCTGTTTGCAAACAACAAGCAGACCTCAAGGAAAATAGCTGCTATTATTTTCCATAACAAACAACAGAATTTAACAGAAGTTTGGAGCTGAAGGGAAATGCTTGATGGTCAGGCTCTTCAGAATTAAAGGATATTACTGACACCGTAGAAATTGGAGGTCTCTTCACCCTGTGAAAGAATGACTAATTCCATAAAAGAACTAAAGCACTGTTTGAGCCCAATTTATTGTTTTTAAATCAAACTTCAGAAAATATTTAACACTCTGCCACAAAGCTTGGCATTGGGGTGAGTTTTCAAAGCAAGCTGCTTCAAAATTGTTCAAGTAAAATTTCTAAATATCCTTCATACAATGGCAGCCGTATCGAGACAACAATCTTTTTTTAAAAATAAAACTATTTCACTTATTCAACAATACTCGCATTTTCTTTATATAAAAACCAACTGGTGGATTGCATCATACAGAAGGCGGCTAATCTTATTTTTTTTTCTGACACAACAGTCAACTTCATATGTACAATTCCCCAAAGAGTAACAGATAGGAATAATTAAAACTATTATGGGTTTTGATTGCTCACCTTTCCGACTTTTTCCCTTAAGATATGCAGGTAGCTGGAACAGAGTTGGTCTAATTTTAATTCTGCAAACAATTTAGACTGGAGAATAAACTTTATCTGTCCAGGTGCAGACACTTAAGAATGCCATGAACTGTATTTTAAGCGTTACTGCATGTGAAAGTTAATGTTTAACGAAGCTGATACAGTTGCAGGAACAAAAACAATGAAAGAATAACTTAAAATGATGAATGTGCTAATGGTTTGTAAACCCATGGGTCACAAGAGAACATTGGCTGCGGGTTCTCTTCAAGCTTTAGAAGTCCGTTCTAAATCAGAATCACAGAAGGAGGCCACTCGGCCTATCAATTCTATGCCAGTTCTTTCGAAATGCAATGCCTTCTGCCCTATGACGACACCCATGTTTTTGACCCTATATTGCGTTTTTTTAAAATTTTATTTTTGAAGTCACGGAAACCTCGAACAAGCTTATGGTATTGGTTATTAAATATTTCAGTTAGGCTTAAAAGAGTGTACAACATCTGGATTGAGACAGAGATCAAGGGCAAGAAAGCATGAACGAGGCAACACATGAAAGCAAGTGAGATTTAAAAGTAAAAAGCTTTTCCAGTTTCGACCGACTGAAATTTGTTAAAGCTAATTATGTCATAGACGGTATTCAAAAATCTCAAGCATTCATTTGTGCCCTGACTTACAGTAAAACATCAACGATTTCTCATATGTTATAGCCACTTAAGGCTGTCGGGTGGCTTTATTACTGTGCTTTGGATCATTAATGGGCAACTAAGAAGAAAGATGAGAAATCAAGGAAATGCCTGACCATCTTCCTTGTGTTCAGTATGACTAAAAGATTATTTGAAGGAAACATAAGCAATTTCAGCTTTAAACACAATGTTCAGTAGTGCTGGAACTGCACATTTACTCACAGCCCCCTTCCATCGCAAGAGTAAGCAATGTTTTTTTTAAAAATGTATTAAAAAAATACATTAAAACCCAATATTTATCTAGACATTCTCTGTATAATTGTCATTTAGAAAATTATTACTGGCTTAACGAGAACCAAAATTTATTTTGTGAATTGTGAACAGAAACAATAATTACACAGGTTATAAAATTAGTTTCTGGCAGTGTTGTTTAGCTATTCTGTGAAACAACCTATATTCGTACTGCATTCGCACATATGCAACAGGTGTGATTAACATGTACATGTGCAAGAGGAGACCATGCCCATTAACAGATGCACACAAACTATTACTGGAGTTACAGAAACATTGGTTGTCGTTGAGACGAAGCAGTCATGTTAGCCCTCCTGAATATTTCAAACATTCACCAACGTTACGTTTTGAAGAAAAGTGAAACATTAAATGCAATGGTGAGAATGCTGAAATTAATCAGAGCACGGTCACCACTCGGGCTATCTAAAGGTTGTTGAGCTTGGTTGTGGCACATTGCCTTCAAGATTGAACGAGTGGAGAAGGGGAACAAATAGAGCAAAGTGGAACAATATTTGCTGGACAAACATTTGAATGCCATTAATAAAAGCGTTCTCTCGGTATGGTTTCGTACCGCCATGCCAATTAGATTAGGTGCTCCCTGTTGCTTTTGCTAAGTCATCAGCCAATCATCTTTTCACACAATTGTGTGAATGATCTTTAGTTAAATCTGTTAGTCACTCGAAACTCAATCACTGGCTGTAATGGTTATTCACTACATCAGAATTCTAATCATGATCATGACCAGTGGAAGATA
This sequence comes from Scyliorhinus torazame, assembly GCF_047496885.1. NCBI lineage: Eukaryota > Metazoa > Chordata > Chondrichthyes > Carcharhiniformes > Scyliorhinidae > Scyliorhinus > Scyliorhinus torazame. The sequence goes on along the minus strand of NC_092721.1, from coordinate 20,943,001 downwards.
TATTTTCTCTCTGCTTACTTCAAACCAAAATTCAATTTATCCCTGATAATCTCTTTTTTAAAGTAGAGACAGATATTCTGTAATGATCTACTTCTTTCAAAGCCTAAACAGCTGCCTCTAACTCCTTCATCGACCAACAGCTTTAACATGTAACTTCATAAGCCTGAACTGAAATATTCATGTCTCCGTGATAGTTCAATTTACTTTCCTACTTCTTCTCAACATCTATTAGCTGTCTACAAATGCCAAGTTTTATCTAAAGGTGCTTTATATTTAATTTGTTAACCTTCTCTATAACCAGTTATTATGGTAGCACAGTGGTTAGCACTGTTGCTTCACTGCGCCGGAGACCCGGGTTGGGTCACTGTCTGTGCGGAGTCTGCACGGTCTGCCCGTGTCTGCGTGGGTTTCCTCCGGGTGCTCCGGTTTCCTCCCACAAGTCCAAAAAGACGTGCTTGTTAGGTGAATTCGACATTCTGAATTCTCCCTCGGTGTACCCGAACAGGCGCCAGACTGTGGCGGCTAGGGGATTTTCACAGTAACTTCATTGCAGGTTAATGTAAGCCTACTTGTGACAATAAAGATTACTATTAATAAATGTCACCAGTTTTCCATCACCCAGTGACACACAAACAATCATTTCATTTGGGTTTCCAAGTCTGCCCCTGAGCTACCGAAAACCTAATGGCGGCACGGTAGCACAGTGGGTAGCACTGTTGCCTCTCAGCGGCAGGGTCCCAGGTTCGATTCCCGGCTTGGGTAACTGTGTGTGCGGAGTCTGCACGTTCTCCCCGTGTCTGCGTGGGTTTCCTCCAGGTGCTCCAGTTTCCTCCCACAAGTCCAGAAAGACGTGCTGTGCTGTTAGGTGAATTGGACATTCTGAATTCTCCCTCAGCGTACCCGAACAGGCGCCGGAGTGTGGCGACCACAGGGTTTTCACAGTAACCTCATTGCAGTGTTAATGTAAGTCTACTTGTGACAATAAAGATTATTATTATTCAACAATATAAATGCCAGGACACATCTCATTGATTCTGTGATCCCTGCGTCAGAGTTGAAACAATAACGGAAAAGCAGCCTTTGACTTCAAAACATGTTGCTATCTAGAACAGCTCAAACACAATCCTGGACAGTTGCAAGAAAACTTATTTCTTGATAGACAAACTCTCACAACTAGCTTCCAATCTTGTTCTCAACTTCCTTCATTCATCAATATGCCGAGGACCAGTGACTCTCTGAGCTTCACTCGATGGTCCTTCCAAAGACCCAACGATGTCTGGAATTCTCTGATTGTTGCGATTCACTTTTCCTGCCGGCAGCGCATCCATGCCAGTGGGGTTCCCGACGATGTCAGGTGGCTACAATGGGAAATCCCAATGCCATATCGGAGGGTAGATAGAACCCCGCCGCTGTCAGCGAACGGCGAACGGCTGAGAAACACGCGGTTGGAGAACGGGAGAATCCCGCCCACCATGTTACACCTCGCTTCCTGCTCCCTACATCCTAGTGTGTAGGAATAAAGACTCATCCCACATTCTTCCTCCTTGGAGCCTCAAAATGATGACATTTTTGACATGTCTCAATCTTTTCTTCCACCTACCCTTTTAAAACTTAAGGCACCAAATCGCTACATCCTGATTTATCTTGTATTCTTTGGGAACTTCGCCTGCATTTGGTTTCTCCAATAAATTTTAAATACAATTTAAAAACCCAATAATGAATTTTTTTTAATGAACTGGAATAGTATTGAATGTCGTACGCAGGAGGATTACTAATTAGCCAGCTCCAGGGGCGACTAGGTGGCGGTGGTTAGCACTGCTGCTTCACGGCGCCGAGGACCCCGGCCCCGGGTCACTGTCCGTGTGGAGTTTTCACATTCTCACCGTGTCTGCGTGGGTCTCACCCCCACAACCCAAAGTAGTGCAGGATAGGTGGATTGGCCACTCTAAATTGACCCTTAACTAGAAAAAAAACAGAATAGGGTAAAAAAAAAATTTACAACTAATTTACCAGCTCGAACTAGGTTATGTTAAACAGAAATTATCCTTTCCAACAACTTGCACAATGGTTAGCAAGGCTGCCTCACAGCATCAAGGACCCGGGTTCAATTCTGGCCTTGGGTGACTGTGTGGAGTTTGCACGTTCTACCTGTGTCGGCGTGGGTTTCCTCCGGGTGCTCCAGTTTCCTCACAAAGTCCAAAGATGTGCAGGTTATGTGGATTTGCCATGCTAAATTGCCCTTTAGTCTCAAAAAGGTTCGGCGGAGTTATAGCGTTAAGGCGGGAGCGCAGGATGGGGTGCTCTTTCGGAGGGTCGGTGCAGACTCGATGGGCCGAATGCCCTTTTACTGCATGGTAGGGATTCTATGATTCAACAGAGTCAGGCAATCCTAAAGTCGTTCACAGAAGCATTACCCAGTAACATTTGACTCCAAGCCACAATAAGAGATATTAGGACAAGTGATTCAAAGAGATGGGCTTAACGGAGGATCTTAAAGGAGGCACAATAAATGGCTGGGGTTTCAGGTAGGAGCTGCACTCGAGGGAAATGCACAAGAGGATAGAAGGTGTGGGGCACAGAGATGCTGGAGAATGGCAGGTCTAGGGGGGGGTTAGAGAGTTTGGAAGGTGCTGAAAGGGGTGGGGGGAGGGGGGGGACAATGGCGGGATTTGAACTTTAGGATGAGAATTTTCAACCCGCACAAACACTTTTTTAAAAATTCATTTACAGGATGCAGGCATCGCTGGTTTGGCCAGCATTCATTGCCCATCCCTATTTGCCCGTAAGGTGGTGGTGGTCAGCTGCCTTCTTGAACCACTGCAGTCTTAGTACAGGTAAACCCACAGTGCTGTTAGGGAGGCCGCTCCGGGATTTTGATCTCTACAGGTAGCCTGTAATGAACTTTTTAAAATAACCTCTCGAGGACCAGATGTAAGTGTTTCCAGCAGTCGGTGGCTGAGAGGGGAAAGGATCAGACCCCCACTCAGTGCCGATTGCTGAAAACCAAAATTTCCACCCTGGAGATGCATAATCACATGTCTGCGAATTCCAATGTTTGGAGAAAATGTGGAAGTATTTTAAAAACATACGACAGAATTTTCTGTTTTTGAGACTTAAAGTGCAGTGGTGGGAGGATCCGGCAGCACCTTTCCCACTGGTCAAAATTCCAGGATCCAGGGCAGCACGGAAGCGCAGTGGTTAGCACTGCTGCCTCACGGCGCCGAGGTCCCAGGTTCGATCCCGGCTCTGGGTCACTGTCCGTGTGGAGTTTACACATTCTCCCCGTGTTTGCGTGGGTTTCGCCCCCACAACCCAAAGATGTGCAATCTAGGTGGATTGGCCACACTAAATTGTCCCTTAATTGGAAAAAAAATAATTGGGTACTCTAAATTTATTTTTAAAAAAGAACTTCAGACCTTTGGATTGGATTTGTTTATTGTCATGTGTACCGAGGTACAGTGAGAAGTATTTTTCTACGAGCAGCTCAACAGATCATTAAGTACATGGGAAGAAAAGAAAATTCATAATAGGGCAACACAAGGTATACAACGTAACTACATAAGCACCGGCAGCAGATGAAGCAGACAGGGTGTAGTGTTAATGAGGTCAGTCCATAAGAGGGTCATTTGGGAGTCTGGCAACAGCGGGGAAGACGCTGTTCTTGACTCTGTTCGTGCGTGTTCTCAGACTTCTGTATCTCCTGCCCGATGGAAGAAGTTGGAAGAGTGAGTAAGCCGGGTGGGAGGGGTCTTTGATTATGCTGCCCACTTTCCCCAGGCAGCGGGAGGTGTAGATGGAGTCAATGGATGGGAGGCAGGTTTGTGTGATCGACCGGGCGGTGTTCACGACTCTCTGAAGTTTCTTGCGGTCCTGGGCCGAGCAGTTGCCATACCAGGCTGTGATGCAGCCCGATAGGATGCTTTCTATGGTGCATCTGTAAAAGTTGGTAAGGGTTAATGTGGACATGCCGAATTTCCTTAGTTTCCGGAGGAAGTTTAGGCGCTGTTGTGCTTTCTTGGTCGTAGCGTCGACGTGGGTGGACCAGGACAGATTTTTGGAGATGTGCACCCCTAGGAATTTGAAACTGCTAACCATCTCCACCTCGGCCCCGTTGATGCTGACAGCGGTGTGTACAGTACTTTGCTTCCTGAAGTCAATGACCAGCTCTTTAGTTTTGCTGGCATTGAGGGAGAGATTGTTGTCGCTGCATCATTCCGCTAAGTTCTCAATCTCCCTCCTGTATTCTGACTCGTCGTTATTCGTGATCCGGCCCACTATGGTCGTATTGTCAGCAAACCTGTGGATGGAATTGGAACCAAATTTTGCCACGCAGTCGTGTGTGTATACAGGGAATAGAGTAGGGGGCTAAGAATGCAGCCTTGCCGGGCCCCGGTATTGAGGACGATTGTGGAGGAGGTGTTGTTGTTCATTCTTACAGATTGTAATCTGCTGGTCAGAAAATCGAGGATCCAGTTGCAGAGTTGGGAGCCAAGTTCTAGGTTTTGGAGCTTTGATATGAGCATGGCTGGGATTATGGTGTTGAAGGTGGAGCTGTAGTCAATAAATAAGTGTCTGATGTCGGAGTCCTTATTATCGAGATGCTCTAGGGATGAGTGTCGGGCCAGGGAAATGGCGTCTGCTGTGGACCGGTTGCGACGGTATGTGAATTGCAGTGGATCAAGGCGTTCTGGGAGTATGGAGGTGATGCGCTTCATGATCAACCTCTCGAAGCACTTCATTACGACTGAAGTCAGGGCCACCGGACGGTAGTCATTGAGGCACGTTGCCTGGTTCTTCTTTGGCACCGGTATGATGGTGGTCTTCTTGAAGCAGGTGGGGACCTCGGAGTGGAGTAGGGACAAGTTAAAGATGTCCACGAACACCTCGGCCAGCTGGTCCGCGCAGTCTCTGAATGCACGACCAGGGATCCCGTCCGGGCCCGTCGCATTCCGAGGGTTCACTTTCAGGAAGGCCGATCTGACTTCGGAAGCTGTGATGGTGGGTATGGGTAAGTTAGGGGCTGCTGGGGCACTCTACAGCGGATTGTTGGTTACCTACTCGAACTGGGCATAGAATGCATTGAGTTCATCGGGGAGGGGTGCGCTGCTGCCGGAGATACTGCTCGGCTTTGCTTTGTAGCCCGTTATGTTGTTTAATCCTTGCCACAATCGCCGAGAGTCTGCCTGTGACTCTAGCTTGGTTTGATATTTTCTCTTGGCATCTCGGATGGCTTTGCGGAGGTCGTACATGAATTTCTTGTCCAGGTCAGGGTCGTCTGACTTGAACGCCTCAGATCTGTCCTTCAGTAGGGAGTCAATCTCGCGATTGAGCCATGGTTTCCGGTTGGGGAACGTACGTACTGCTTTCTTTGGAACGCAGTCGTCCACACATTTACTGATGAAGTCCGTGACGGTGGTGGCATACTCATTTAAGTTGGTCACGGAGTTCTTAAATATGGACCAGTCCACTGTCTCTAAGCAGTTACGTAAGAGCTCTTCTGTTTCCTCGGACCAGCACTGCACGACCTTCTTAGCTGGATTCTCCCGCTTGAGTTTCTGCTTGTATGCCGGGAGAAGGAGCACCGTCTTATGGTCTGATTTCCCAAAGTGCGGTCGGGGGATGGAACGGTAGGCGCCCTTGATTTTTGAGTAGCAGTGGTCAAGAGTGTTGTCTCCCCTGGTGGGACAGGAGATGTGCTGGTGGAATTTATCTCTGAGAAAAGATTGGATAAGTTTGGAGTTGTTTTCTTTTAGAATAGAGGAAACTGTGGGAATTATGAGAGACCTAGATAGAGTGGACAGAAAGGACCTATTTCTGTTAGCACATTGTAATTCCTGGCAGCATTTCTTTCATTATTTCTTGGGATGTGGGCATTGTTGGCGCGGCCAGCATTTCTTGCCCATTCCTAATTGCCCATAAAAAGGTGGCAGCATGCCACCTTCTGAAACCACTGCAGTCCATCTGATATAGGTGCAGCCAAAGCAGTGTTAGGAAGTGAGCTCCAGGACTTTGCCTCCGTAACAGTGGAACGATGGCAATATGGTTCCAAGACAGGATCGTAAATCTCCACTGCACCCCATCTAATCTCTTCACATCCTTCCTGTAATGTGGTGACCAGAACTGTTCGCACTCCTCCGTCTAACTAGTGTTTTATACAGTTCTAGCATAAGCTCCCACTTCTTACACTCGAGGCTGCAGCCAAGAAAGGAAATTCTCCCACAAGTCTTCTCGACCACCTTTTCTACCTGTCCTGCTGCACTGAGGGTTTTTTTTTTTAAACTCCTCCGCTCTTCCTTCCAGCATTCCTTACTCCCACAGACACTTATTTGTCCATGGGGACACTTATTGCCAACATCACTATTAAGGAGAAGTTTAACTTCAAATTCACAATATCTGCACTCATGCCAATGAATGCTCTTCGCTGTTCAGTTCCTCACAAATTCTGGAACGAGAAACCGGCAACAGCAACATGAGACAATGATTGTGCAATCCAAAACTAAACCCTGTACCATTGGACAAATTTGCAATTACTGCCAAGGTTTTAAAACTTATGGTCGGAAGTTGCAAGGTTAACTTTGGGACATCCACCTTCACAATTAAGTTAGATTTACAACCAAGCAAATGAAGAAGCTTAGCCCTGAGTAAGCCTCAAGCAACAATTAGATCGCACAATCCATAACATTCTTGAAACTGGTGGCTGTTCCTGACAAGGCAGGCGTGTTAGCGGCATCAAACAAACCTGGTTCCACTGATAGCCAAGTGTTGTCACAAGAATTTCTTTTTTGAAATAAATTTAGAGTACCCAATTATGTATTATTTTTTCCCAATTAAGGGGCAATTTAGCGTGGCCAATCCACCTAACCCGCACATCTTTGGGTTGCGGGGGTGAAACCCACACAAAGACGGGGAGAATGTGCAACTCCACACGGACAGTGACCCAGGGCCGGGATCGAACCTGGGACCTCAGCGCCACAGTCTCAGTGCTAACCACTGCACCGCATGCCGCCCTCTGTCACAAGAATTTCCGTGGAATAATGGTGGGCATGTATATTTTTATACCAAATCCACTTGGACTGTTCAGAACAAACTTAGCAGCAATTATTGGGTTGTATGTGCACCAAATGAGTTATATGCCAGCATGAAGTACTTAGGCATACCAGTCATCCACTTTAGATTTCACTTTCAATTTAAACCAAGTAATGAATTAACAGTACCACACCAATTTAGTACACACTGCCTTAAGCACAGCTTTTCATATTCAGTAAGAATACCACAATCATTTAACAGGGGCCCACATCTTTAACAGGGGTCTGCCATGCAGATGAACTTTTAGTAAGCTGGCATATCTAGCCATTCATTTGATTTGGGATAGGATTGTAGAGTCATCCGAAACTGGTACCAGGAATTAGCAGCCACCTCCAGCATACCAGAAACATTTCACGGCACTCTCACAACAGCAACCCGATCCTGCTGCTTCTTGTTTCTTTATGCGTTTTGCCCTGGTCATCTGAACTATTTGAGCACACAAATTTTAAAATAAGAGAGGCTTAGAGCTTTACGCAACACACCCACATTGCTCGGCACTTCAAATAAGCAACTACTAAATATTGAAGGAATATGGGGTGGGAATTACCATGTGTGGGTTATCATTTGAGGTGAAGCAGCAGGCTGTTGCACTCTACTGAGATTTTAAGGTTATAGACGAAACATTCCATTGAAATACCGTAACTTTACAGCATACAGGAGGAATAAGGTTATATATTCCTTGCAAGTTCAACGAAAAGTTGCAACAAAACTGCAAGGGAGCTGCTCCAATATTTCCCAAAACAAATCAAAATATCTGGAATAGAAAATACCAATGGGCAATAGCTGACAGACATCAACACAGCCCTGGGGGTGGTGAATATTCAGAGTCATGAGGGGAACATTCATCAAGCAGACGCTGCAGTTGAAGATACCAATGCTACATTCCCCCTTCATCTGCAAAAGCTCCACATAATGCCAAAATATTTGAGGGCCATATCTGCCCACCTCCCCAAGGATATCAGCTGACTAATGGAAAATCTGATCAATGATTGGACTTGCAGCGAATTCCAATTCCATCCAGCCCCCCACCCCCTGAGAGAGGGTGGAAAAAAAAGTTGCAAAGTTTGGTGCTGGCCACACATTTAGAGTTTTCTGATTTTAGATCCTCCAGCTGTCGTCGGCATATTTTCAGTGCAGTGGCTGGGAAGTTTTTTCTCGTCTCAATGACTCGCTCTGTGGGCGAGGGGCAGAGTCAGATGCTCGAATGGCAAGTGCTAAACCAGCTGCAGCCCTCGCCCAATGGCCAAAAAAGAAACATCATTCAAAAATAAAAATTGCAACACATCCTCGCCCTCCGCCACCCCCCCCCCCCAAAATCGCCTGATGCATACTGAACATTGTCTTTCGTCTGAGGGAGATCGAGCCCCAATGTGCACCCCCCCCCCCACCTAAACCCCTTCCAACAATGTCACTGTGCAAGACTGAGCCACTCCCACCTGTAACTGGGAGGGAGTAGAGATGCAATTCATTGCCTGGGGAAGCTCTGCGCATTTTCAAGTCAATTAAATTATAAGTTACTATATATATATATATATGCACACACACACTGTATAATCCTGGTGTAAGAAGGAGGGGAATAAACACTCAATGAGCTCCCCTTCCTTGAAGTTTTAACTCGAGATATTAGGCAGTATGAGGACTTTGGACGTTGAGGGGCTGGGTGACCTAGAATCATAGAATTTACAGTGCAGAAGGGGGCCATTCGGCCCATCAAGTCTGCACCAGCCCTTGCAAAGAGCACTCCACCTAAGCCCACACCTTATCCCCATAACCCCACCTAACCTTTTGTTTTTTGGACACTCAGGGCAATTTAGCTTCATCAATTCACCTAACTTGCACGTCTTTGGAATGTGGGAGTAAACCAGAGCACCTGGAGGAAACCCACGCAGACACGGGGTGAACGTGCAGGCTCCGCACCCAGCGGGGAATGGAACATAGGACCCTGGAGCTGTGAAGCAACAGTGCTAACCACTGTGCGACCGACCTGCATCTCCCAAACTACTCGCCTGCATTGCAATGGTTGGAATTCTGACCTGAGACAGCGGGATCCACACCCACCCATTCACCCTGGCGGTGTTTACACGCGTCTCCTAAGCGTCGCTTTTCATTCACAACAAGCAGCTCCCCCACTGCCCAAACTTTCAGTAAACACTGTGATAGAGTGGATTTGGGGAGGGGAGGAGGGGGTTAACCCTTCCCCTTCTTGTGCAAATAAAAAAAACAAATAACGTTTTAGGGACAAGGGGTAATTGTTAAAAGTTTGAAGCCGGGAGGTTACAAAAGACAAATGGAAAGGGAAGTCGTTGCAAATCAGAAACAAAAGTCTCTCAAAAAAAAACACTGTGCTTGGGGGGGATCCCCAAACTGATGCGAGAGGAGTGGCGGGAACGTCTCTCGCGGACGGGATTGTTTACATTCGCAAAAGTTGTGTAAAGTTGGCAAACTTTTTCAACAGTAAATAACTTTTGTGTGGAGTTGAATGAAGTTTGACTAATTTTGCAGCGAGATAATAAAACAAGGAGTGTCTGTCAGTCAGTCGGTCGGTCGGTCGGTCAGTGGGATGTTCTCCCTCTCCGGAGTCATACCTGGGCCAGGTCGTCCGCCCCGAGCATCCTCACCGCCGGTCCCTTCATCCCCGCGAACATCGCCGCCGCCGCCGCTTGCTCCTCCGACTGGAGACTCACCGGTTTGAGCTGCGTGAAGACGGGCTCGTCCGCAATGCCGCCGCCCAAACTGCCCCTCATCGCACCGCTGGCCATTTGCTTCACAGTCACAGGGATGTGTGTGTATGGGTTGTGTGTGTGGCGGGATTTAACACCAGACGCGCATCTGCCCCGCTCCCCCAGCACCTTTCAATCACGCCCAGCCTCTGTCGACGGTCCAAACATTCTGGCACTTTTTCCTGACACCCTCCCCGTACCCACCCACCTTCCCCCTGACTGACGGGCCGGCCCGCCAGTCGCCGAGAGGGAGCAGGGCGGGCTCTCCGACAAGGGCTTGAGGCATCAGGTTACAGGTCGGAGAAGGCAGGGGATGCGCTGAGGTGAGCTTCAACCTGCCGCTCCCACCAGGGAAGGAGGGGCAGGGAGAGTAAAAACAACCCTCCCAGTTGTCCCAAAGCCAAGTGGAAAGTTTGCTTTTCCTCATCTTTTGGACAGATTGTCTGAGTGTGGCAACTGTCCCTATTTTTTTTCTCCTCCTCCAAAGGACAATTCTGTGAAAGTGCATTCCAAAACATTTCCAATTCAGAGTTACAGAAAATGCAGTTGCATTGAACTTTCTTCCAACCCCCCCCCCCCCAAGTCACTCACCATCCTGACATAGAAATATACCCCCCTATACCCCCCCCCCCCTTCCTTCATCGCCACTGGGTCAAAATCCTGGAACTCCCTAATGATGTGCTGAAGGATTTATTTTCTGCTGCAGGGAAACTCCAGGGCGATGATTATCTAGAGTCTGCCCCGCTGCCCGCGAAGACGGAGAATTTGGGCGGGATTCTTTACCCACGCCGCTGGGATTTCCCATTGAAACCACCCCACTCTGTCAGTAAACCCGCGGGGGGGGGGGGGGGGGGTCGCTGTCAGCCAGACAGGAGAATACTACCGCCAGTCAACGGCTAGAGAAACCCTATGACTCTAACTGCACTTTGGATGTACCTACTATTTCCTGATTTGTCCTTTTTAGATTTTGGGAAAGGACTTATTGGTTTGTCGAGGGCTCTTCCAAGAACTGCAGCGGTTCAAAAAGGCAGCTCATGATCACCTCAAGGGCAATTAGCGATGGGCAATGATTGCTGACTTTGCCAGAGATGCCCACTTTCTGTAAATTAATTTTTTGAAATGTTTTGATTCTGAGGTGCCTCGATACAATTTAAATACTCTTTTTTTTTTAAATTTAGAGTACCCAATTAATTTTTTCCAATTATGGAACAGTTTAGCGTGGCCAATCCACCTACCCTGCACATCTTTGGGTTGTGGGGGCGAAACCCACGCAAATATGGGGGGGAATGTGCAAACTCCACACAGGCAGTGACCCAGGGCCGGGATCGAACCTGGGACCTCGGCGCCGTGAGGCAGCAGGGCTAATCCACTGTGCCACCGTGCTGCCCTTCCAATTTAAATACTCTTGCTATTTACAATATGCATTGCATGACAGGCATATAGTCTGAGGGGTTCTACACAGTTTCCAGCCACGCAGTGTATTATGGCTGAAAGGACTTAGACAGTGACCTTGACCCATTCTGCCTCCAAGCTTTAGTGTGTCCTGCAGCATATAGTGCAACTGTACTTTTACCTTAATAACAAGAAAGAAATGTGGACCAGGGCTTCAAAGAACCTCTTCGAGTAAAAACCTTTGTGTGTTGGTTATTTATTTGTTAGGTTTCCTGGTTGTTCTCTTTTTGGTTTTGGTTGTGTTTGATGTATATATATATATATATAAATGCCGCAATAAAAACAATTTTTAAAAAAGAATAAAAACCTTTATCTTTGAATGGAGTTTGATAAGCTTTCTTGAAATATATGTGCTCGTTTATTGAAATAAGTTTCAAGTAACTGAAATTAATAGATATTATAGACTGGTTTAGGATTTTATCCAAAAATGTGGTGACAGTTCTTGGAAGAGCCCTCGACAAACCAATAAGTCCTTACCCAAAATCTAAAAAGGACACATCAGGAAATAGTGCAGGGTCAGGTGAGGTTCAATGACCAGGCGACACAGCAGTCTAAGGACCATATTTAGGTCACAAATTTCAGCTTAAACATCCTGCTGTTCATCTTAGAGATAAATACAAGCTGGAATTTTTAAAAGGATACAACATCTGAGAGATCATATGATGTTGATAAACATCTTAAAGTTTAACTTTACCACTGTGTTCATTGGCCCACAGTCATTTCCAATTCAACAAGGTATCAATTTGAATGCTTTTACCCTTATTTTAAAATCCCTCCATTGCCTTGCCCCTCCATATCAATGTAACCTTCTTCAGCTCTGCAACACTCGGAGATATCTTCTCTCTCCAATATCCAATATCTTGAGCATCCCTGACTTGAATCACTCCACCACTGGTAGCCACGTCTGCAGCTGCCTGGATCATAAGCTGTGGAATCCCCCCTAAACCTCTTTGCCTCTTTATCTCTCTCTCACATTCCTATTTTAAGAGACTCATTTGCCATCATAATATCTCTTTATGTGGCTCAGTGTCAAATATATTTGGTAATTCTCCTGTGAGTGTTTGGGAGTGTTTCGCTACATTTCAGACACTATATGAATGCACATTTGTTGTTGCAAAAGGACACCAGTCTGTGAGCAACCTTGCACAATACATACAATACTAACTTTTAGAGGTTTTTTTTAACCAGACCAAAGCAAGTAATTATCCTGCCTCAAAGTTGGTAGGTTCCCATATTTATAAGTGCTATATATATATATAATATATATATATATTATACATGATTTATGCTGCAGTGCTATTGCACATAAGGGATCAGGCTACATGGTAAGTGTATTTTAATTCATAGACTATTAAAAGCAACAGCATGACTTGCATGCATTATTATGTGTTTTAAAAAAGTTGCTATAAAGTTGGTTTTGGCTTGGAACATCTACTGCTGTCTCCAACAGTCTGCCATAATTAGCAGGGATAATTTAAGTTGGCATTATGATCTATCAGGTTCCACTGATTGAGCCTGGTAAATATGACCACCTCTTGCCCAAAGATAAAAGGTCTCCACAACATGGCATTGACATATAAATATGTTTGACAGTTTTTTTTTTAAATTCCACACAAATCAAAGGAATCCCTTTCCAAAAAAAAAAATCCCCAACAAGTTCATATTTGCATTGTGTCTTGTTGTGTCATAAATATTTGAAAGCGTATCATGGGATAACTTTGAAGTGCCCTGACTTACATTGGCAAGTGCAGCCACTATTTTGAGTATCGCTAGTCTCACAAATAAATCACCAACTAAGCAGTTTTTGATGGCATTTGTTAAGAGAGGAATTTTCAGCGAGCATACTGAGAGAATTCCATGCAGTTTAAGTAATTTCATGGAATCTTTCATCTTTACGTGACCAGCCAAGCTACGTCTTGGTGCCTGCTGTTGTAAAGTTATGCCGATGAGCCGTTTTGCCAATCAACTTTCACAGTCTGCTCACAGAACCATCCGACAGTATTCAGCATCTCCTTTTCTCACAAGGCGTCGAGGATGATACATGTGGGCTGCTGCCTAATGGGCTTGTGGTCAAAAGTTTTTTTCTGCTTAACCATTTCCATGAACGATAGGTGGTATGGCACGGTACAACTGAATGGAGCATTCCTGGCAACATAGCCAGATCCATCCTCCGCAGCATTGGGGGTCAGGTAGAATCTCAGCACACACAGTGACACTTTGTGTTTGCGTATCGAGGGTCAACACACAGTTTATTCACTCACAGTGGAAACCTCTTTGAAAGCCACACTTTTTGGAGAAGTAAATGTTAAGTCTCTTAAAACCGCAACACATATAGACGATACAGAAGTAAACATTTGCAAAAACATAACATGGGCTTTAGAAGTTACAAACTTTTCATCCAAATGACAGTCAGTATTACAGTTTTTAATGAATTATTTCCAATTAATTATGTTAATTTCTAAAGCCTCAATTGATTGCTTTTAATGGCTCAACCATTTAATGGATTTCTCTGCATTCAACTATGGATGTAAAACCTATTGAAATATTTTGGGAAGAGAAATACTTTCGATGTTACAGATGTCTAGGATTTGATTTGCCTGACTTGGCCCAAGGATGCAACAGGTGATTTAAAGGTGAGGATAAGCGAGAGAGCATCTCTAACAATCTCATCTCTTAAATAAGGATTAACTTATAAAAATACTGGCAAACAATTTCTTTAAGCATCTTGGATTGGCAATTATGGATTTTGTTAATGGTCAAAGCTATAAGACTAAAATAAATAGCAGGTAACAGAGTCTTAATAAATGCTTATTTTGCTGGAAGATTTACACAATACCTCTGGATAACGCATTTTCCGCAAAGGAAATACAGGTATTGTGCTCCAAATTGTGCAATGTTAGACAGAAATTTGTCTTTATTTCATCCGAGTGAGAAATGTAAATATATAAGAATAGGGTTGCACTTCTGGAATCAGCTGTTAATTGCTTTGGAGAAATTGTCTCAAGCCACCTGGGTTGGCCACTTCCCGACTTAAAATGGAGATCCGCAAAGAATGCAGGGAAATTCAGTCAGGCCAGGAAAAACTAGCAGGTGCAAAGTTTCCTGTGTATCAGACTTTGCAGAAACCCAGACAGCACTGAAACTCACAACCATCTGCATATTAATGAGCGATCCCCGGGAACAATTGAAACATTTAAGGTGAATAAGGCCAAGCCAGACTCCTCGGCGCCAGCAGCAGCCAAGGCAAAGGAAAGCCAACGGACACTTGGGAACCGCCCAGCGATCAGGGAACAGCTCCAGTATTGGAGAAATCGATCCAAGTGACCGGAACGTAGTCCAATCACTTGGAACCAGGTACGGGGTCCGCCCCGAACGGTGCGAAGCCCCTGGGGACTATAAAGTAGAGTCCCCAAGTTCAATTTGTTCTTCTTGGCAGGGTCACTCAGCAGCTCGAAACAACCCTTGACAGTGACCTGCCTAGCTGCCGCATCAACCAAGTAAGTCTCCAGTCAACGCATGCTACAAGATAGGTGCTCCTAGCTACCAGTCCATACCAGCTTTGAATCCTGCAGACTCAGAATCGAACGAAAGGCCATTTGTTCCCCTGACCTGGTGGGCCAGTTCCAAATCTAAGTATAGGCCTTTTAGTGTTCGAGATAGTCTAGTAAGTAGAGTTTTATGCATGAGCAGTGATTGACTGTGTATAATAAATGTGTTTTGATTTGAAACTTACTAACTGGTGTAGTGAGTTATTGATCAGTACTTGAACTTGAACCTCGTGGTGGTATCATAAAGATACCTGCCGACTCTAGAGCAAAGGTTATAGAAACAGAGCAAATTAAGTAAAGACACAACGGGCAACAAATTAAGAGCCAACCAAAGTTAGCAACATGTCTAAAACTGATCCTTCATTTTGTAAATTACAAAACATGAATGCCTTGTGCTCTTGCTGTACCTGTGTGGAGCCAGTCGATTGCCATAAACATTTACACAGCCTGTCAGCAAGCACCAAAGTCTTCTCACATTCAATCTTTCATACATTAAAATATGACCCTATAAAGCAGCAAACCTGCAGAGATTGAATTTTGGTCATGTGTTTAATCTCCAGGATGATTGTTAAATTACGTTGTACAGGAGTGTAGTCTACTGATCCTTAAAACTGTTAACCTCTGCTAAAATCTTTTAAAATAAAAGGCTTCCCAGCAGGGCTTCAAACGGTGGAAAAGAAAGAAAGATTTGTAGCTGGATTTTACAGACTCCACTCCCCCCCCTCCCCACCCTGTGTTTTCAGCAGAGAGGCATGACGGTTGGGTGTAGCCCCCTGCCCTCCTTCTCATTTCCTGACCTGGTCCCCAGGATACACTGAAATCAGCAGCCTGTCCAACATTTGTAAAATTATCATCAACAGGGAATTGAGTTGGTGACCGCCCCAATCAGCCTGTATGTTTGCCGCCCTACTTTAATACAGTAAAGCGTGGGCAGGCAGGGGGTCGTGGACAAGTCATTTTCTAAAGTCCTACCCCTAAAACCCAACATTTCCTATCTTTGCGGGGTCGGGTGTGGAGTGGGGCTGGGGCTTGCAATGCACAATTCATGGGGGTAGATGGCTTTTTAAACCACTAGCTGCCTCCACTGATATGGGATTTTGAGAGGCCAAGAGTGTGAAATCTGGAGTTTGAAACACGGAATTTACCCAGATTGGAACAGGAAAGTGGAGCTCTGAACTTGGTGGATTCATTTAAATAGCCAGGGTACCCATTTGGAGAGGTAAGGTATTCACTCCGTTGGATAGTGTCCCAGGACACCTTTGGGAGAGGTAAGGCACCTTTTGGGAGTGGTCAGTCACCCTATATGAGTGGCAAGGCACCCTTTGGGAGAAGTAAGTCACCCTGAGAGATTGTTAACAGTGAATATGATGCTACACGTTTTATGCACAAAGGCATTGGAACTATCCAGATTTCAAAGAACTGTTACATAAACTGTCAAGGAACTGTCAAAGGATATTAAGTGAGTTGGCATGAAGGGGTAATGGAAAAGAGGAGTGGAGAGGGGGGCATAGGTTCGCAGCATGTGTGAGGGACATGGGTTGGCGTGGAGGTATATGAGGACATGGGGAAGGTTGAGAGGCATAGGTTGTCATGGGCATATGAGGAGCCATGGAAGGTGTGTAGAGGAGAATAAGTTGGCATAGGGGATATGAGGGACCATAGGAGGTGTCTGGCAACATGGGTTGATGTAAGTTGACAGTGTTTGTGGGGGAGAAGGGTGGAGTGTTGTTTTTTCTTTTATTCTTTTTACAATTTTATTTCAACACAGGGTCGGAGCAGCGAAGTGGGCCTTTTGCCCAGCCCGCCTCCCCACCCGGCAGCCTCTGCACTCATTCTCGGGTCGCCCATCCCTCCTCCTATTGCTGCACACACACCCCTCCCCCCGACTGTAAATCTGACCTGTGGGCAAACATTTTGACAGGTTGGCTTCGCCAAGCTGGGAAATCCCCCAACTCTCCGTACCTGACCCGAGGTCCAAAATCTTAATTTCTCACGCAAAGCACAGAACAGGCTGTTTGTCCATTCCCATTGAAGACATTATGCAAGGAATAATGAAATCTTAAACAGGAAAGAGGAGGAAATATTAAATGCACATAAATGAGTGTCACGGAGGCCAGATCAAATGGAGAATCATTAATAATGCTTCCATTCTGCTGCCAAGTGCAAACTTCATAAGTGAATGAGATCATGGTTTTAGTTCTGAATTCACACCTCCAGCTTTCTGATATTTACTTTTCTGATGTGCATCAGAGTATGGAGGAAAAAAGGCCAATGTTCAGCCAAAAACTAAATCAATGGCACCCTTAAAATACAAGGTTAAGCACTCTTAAATGTGATTTGAGGTGACACTTTATATTCCATTCTTAAGCATCAAACTTTAACTGGAGGGAACCAGATTTCATTGCTCGTAATTCTTGTGATTGTTGCAAATGTATCTTATTGCTTATGATTCACTCAGGAAGTTCCCGAGTGGACTTATGGACAGCAATAGCTCAGTAAGTAGCACTTTTCCCTCTGAGTCAGAGGGCTGTGGCTTCAAGTCTCACTGCAGATCTCACTGCAGAAACCTTGTGTAGATAGTAGGAATTCATTGGTAGGTATTAGCAATGTAATCATCAGTTTGGAACTTAGCTTGGTCTTGTAATGTTAAAGAAAGGCCGACAATCGTTAACAGGCAATTTGCTGCGAGTGATTGCTTGAGTGGCTGCTAAATGCTGCCACTAGAAATTGATTAAGTAGTTGTAACGTGTTTGTCTCTCAAAAGGCATATTATAGAATCATAAAATTCCTACAGTGCAGAAGGAGGCCATTCAGCCCATAGAGTCTGCACCGACCCTCTGAAAGAGCACCCTGCCTTGGCCCACACCCCCACCCTATCCCAGCAATCCAAAAGCCCCACCTGACCTTTTGGACACTAAGGGGCA
Organism: Scyliorhinus torazame; assembly: GCF_047496885.1. Lineage (NCBI taxonomy): Eukaryota > Metazoa > Chordata > Chondrichthyes > Carcharhiniformes > Scyliorhinidae > Scyliorhinus > Scyliorhinus torazame. The sequence continues at coordinate 20,925,271 of NC_092721.1, read as the reverse complement.
ATTTGGCGTGGCCAATTCACATAACCTGCGCATCTTTGGACTGTGGGACGAAACCGGAGGAAACCCACGCAGACATGGGGAGAATGTGCAAACTCCACACAGTCACCCAGGGCCGGAATTGAACCCCGGTCCTGGCGCTGTGAGGCAGCGGTGCCACCGTGCTGCCCAGCACTCAGCGTGATCAACACTGCCAACACTTTTTGATACCACTGAAGTAAGTGTGGAATTGAAGGACCTTGTTCGCAAAAGCGCAAAGCCCTTGGAGTGGGTCACAAGCAGAGTGGAAATGACAACGTTGAGGGATCACAGCAGCGAAAGATAAGAATTTGGTGACAGTAGGAATGTGAGAGAGCGGAGGAAAGGTGCTTTCTCACACCCAACCCAAAATCAATGGCGCTGCAGAACCTGAGGATTCTGGGATCGAGCAGGAAGGTAGAATTGAGACGTATTTGCAATCTCCATTGAAACCGATAACTTGTAAAACAGATATGAATTTCCCAATGACCGAAGAAAACAATTTCACATTTAAAAACTGGCAATAAACTAAATTCATTGTCAACTAAACATTAGCAACTAATACACTAAACTAGAGAAAAAGCATTTCCTCCTATTAACTTCTGAATACAACTGAAAATTCCACGTCTCACTTACATATCACACCACATTCTCAGCAGGAATATAGTATTCCCAAGGTCCTCCTGACTTTTAACAGGATCTCTTCTCCCTGCTCCACTAGGATCCACAACTTTTCACAATATACATTAACGATCCGGAAGAAGGAACTGCGGGCACTGTTGCTAAGTTTGCAGATGGTACAAAGATATGTAGTAGTGAGGAAGCAGGGGGGGCTACAGAAGGACTTGGATAGGCTAGGAGAGTGGGCAAAGAAATGGCAGATGGAATACAATGTGGAAACGTATGAGGTTATGCACTTTGGTAGGAAGAATGGAGGTATAGACTACTTTCTAAATGGGAAATGCTTCGGAAATCAGAAGCACAAAGGGACTTGGGAGTCCTTGTTCACGATTCTCTTAAGGTTAATGTGTAGGTTCAGTTGGCATGTTCGGAAGGCAAATTCAATGTTAACATTCACGTTGAGAGGGCTAGAACACAAGAGCAGGGATGTACCTCTGACACTGTATAAGCCTCTGGTCAGACCCCATTTGGAATATTGTGAGCAGTTTTGGACCCGTATCTAAGGAAGGATGTGCTGACCTTGGAAAGGGTCCAGAGGAGGTTCACAAGAATGGTCGCTGGAATGAAGAGCTTGTCATATGAGGAGCGGTTGAAGACTCTGGGTCTGTACTCGTTGGAATTTAAAGGATGAGGAGGGATCTTATCGAATCTTACAGGATACTGAGAGGCTTCAGTAGTGATAGCGTGGACGTGGAAAGGACGTTTCCACTTGTGTGAAAAGCTAGAACCCGAGGCCACACCCCAGACTAAAGGGACGATCCTTTAAAACTGAGATAAGGAGGAATTTCTTCAGCCAGAGGGTGATGAATCTGTGGAACTCCTTGCCACAGAAAGCTGTGGAGGCCAAATCACTGGGTGTATTTAAGACAGATATAGATAGGTTTTTGATTAATAAGGGGATCAGGGGTTATGGGGAGAAGGCAGGAGAATCGGGATGAGAAACATATCAGCCACGATTGAATGGCGGAGCAGACTCGATGGGCCGAATGGCTGATTCTGACCCTATGTTTATGGTCTTATGGTTAGGATTAGGGTTACCTCATCTTGACAAACAGTGGTCTAACTCAGGTACTTAATTCAAACTGATTTATTTACGCTGCTGATGAGCTACTCGGTCGACACATCCCTTTTGAGTAAGGACTGTTCCATCTGTCGTACAGAATCTCCAGCAGGTGACTGCTGTGTCAGTTACATCACTAACACATCTGACACCTGGCAATGGATAACGCACAGTACCTTTATTTGGCCATTTGACCACCTCTTGTGTACAGCGAGACAGTGAGGCTGCTGGCCGTCCATTGTGCCTCCTCCTCTCTTCACGAAGGCAGCAGTAGGCCCATAATGGCTGCCATCTGTCTTTTCCACTCATGGTTCGCAGGCTGCTCCCACCTCCTGGAGATGCACGTTGGGCTCGCCTCAGGCCCAATTCGGGCACTTACGTTTGAAGATTACATCAAATGAGTGACACTGATGTGGCCTGGAGCCGGGAGCCAAAAAATATCCAGGCGTCGGTTTCCAGGCCCCAAATTGAATATGAAGCCGTGTGTGTTCCTGGAGGACCATGCTTGGAAGAAGTGCTTCCAGCTGCTTGAATATATGCTGATGGTTTTCTGAGCATGAGGTACTGCTGGATTTACTGTGAGTGGCAGGATTTTTCTTGGATCGCAGGTTCACCATCGCCAGTTGGAAGAACAAGTGGGTAACCACACCAAAGGGTAGGAAGAGGCAGGCAATCCAGGGATCCTCCGGGTGAGTGAGACTCTCAAACAGATATTCAACGAGGTTGCCAACACCCTGAAGAATTGCAGTCCTGAGCAGGTCAGTGAGGCAAAGAACCGAACGGGGATTACAGCGAAATGCAAGAATGCTACAGTAATTGAGGAATTTGATCACGGTGGTTAGCACTGTGGCTTCACAGCGCCAGGGTCCCAGGTTCGATTCCCCGCTGGGTCACTGTCTGTGTGGAGTCTGCACGTTCTCCCCTTGTCTGCGTGGGTTTCCTCCGGGTGCTCCGGTTTCCTCCCACAGTCCAAAGACATGCAGGTTAGGTGGATTTCTTATTTTTTTTCTTTAATATTTGTATTCTCCTCCTTTTTCGCATTTTCTCCTGCATTTACATCCATCAACAATAAACAATAATCAGCAAGATATGTCAATCCCCATAATAACAACGATCCCATCCGCCCACCAACCCCCAAACATCAGCCCACATGTTTACATAAACAAATGACAAAAAGGAATCAGGGATTACCCAGAGTCACCCTTAATCTACACAGCCCCCCCCCCCCCCCCCGCCCCCCCCCCCCCCCCCCCCCCACACACACACACACCCCCAACTGATGTTCGATGTTATCCAGTTCTTGAAAGTGCATAATAAATAATGCCCATGACTTGTAGAAGCCCTCCGAGCTTCCCCTCAGTTCGAACTTAACCTTCTCAAGGGTCAAGTATTCCAACAGGTCCCCCCGCCACGCCAGGGCACTGGGTGGAGAGGCTGCTCTCTATCCCAGCAGGATCCGCCTTCGGGCGATCAACGAGACGAAGGCTATGGTATCTGCCTCCGCACCCGTTTCCAACCCTGGCTGGTCCGACACCCCGAATATGGCCCCCTGGGGACCCGGGTCCAGTTTCACACGCACCACCTTGGAAATTACCCTAAACACCTCCTTCCAGTACTCCCCTAGCTTTGGACCGGACCAAGGCATATAAATGTGATTAGCCACCCCCCCCCCCCCCCCCGCATTCACTCTCCAGAGCACCTCACACCAGACCCCCTCCTCTATAACCTCTCCCAGCTCTTCCTCCCACTTTGCTTTGATCCCTTCCAGTGGTGCCTTATCCTCTTCCAAAATAGCTCCGTACACCGCTGACACTGCCCCCTTCTCCAGTCCCCTTGTCGTCAACACCTCCTCCAGCAATGTGGAGGCCGGTTCCTCCGGGAAGCTCTGTATCTCCTTCCTGGCAAAATCCCGAACCTGCATGTACCTAAACACTTCTCCCAGCTCTAGCCCATACGTCGCTTCCAACTCCCTCAATCCTGCAAACCGGCCCCGAAGAAACAAATCTTTTAGCGTCTTAATCCCCTTCTCTTCCCATTTCCGAAAACTTCCATCCCACCTCCCTGGCTCAAATCTGTGGTTCCCCAGAATCGGCATTTCCCTTGACCCTAAAGGCAACCCGAAGTGTTGGCGAAACTGCCGCCAGATTTTCAATGAAGCTATTATTACCGGACTCCCTGAATATTTCCCCGGAGCTATCGGGAGCGGCGCTGTTGCTAGTGCCTTCAGCCCCGACCCCCTGCATAAACTCTCCTCCATTCTGACCCACTGAGAATCAACCCCTCTGACCCAGCTCCGCACCTTCTCCACATTCGCCGCCCAGTAGTAGTACAACAGGTTCGGGAGACCCAAACCCCCTGCCTGCCTTCCCCTCTGTAGCAGCTCCTTTCTCACTCTGGCCACCTTCCCTCCCCATATGAATGAGGTAATCCTTCCCTCAATCTCCCTGAAAAAAGACTTTGGCAGGAAAATCGGTAGGCATTGAAAAATAAACAGGAATCGCGGCAACACATTCATTTTAACCGCCTGTACCCGACCCGCCAGTGACAGAGGAAGGCCATCCCCCCTTGTCAGATCGGCTTTCACTCTCCCCACCAAACTAGAGATGTTGTACCTGCGAAGCCTCCCCCACTCACGGGCAACCTGTACCCCCAGATACCTAAAATGAGTCCCTGCTCTACGGAATGGTAGCCCCCCCTCCCTTGCCCCCACCCCGGCCGAGACACCACAAAATACTCACTCTTGTCCAGGTTCAGCTTGTACCCCGAGAAAGACCCAAATACCCGCAGTAGCTCCAATATTCCTCCTATCGACTCACTCGGTTCCGACACATACAGCAGCAAGTCGTCAGCGTATAAGGACACCCTATGCTCTATCCTTCCCCGCACTATTCCTTTCCATGCTCCCGAACTTCTTAATGCGATGGCCAACAGCTCAATCGCAAGTGCAAACAGCAGGGGGGACATAGGACATCCCTGTCTCGTCCCACGGTGGAGAGAAAAGTATCTCGATCTGATATTATTTGTGCGGACACTCGTATTCGGCTCCTTATATAATAGCTTTACCCAGTTCACAAACCTTGGTCCAATCCCAAACCGCTCCAGCACTGCCATCAGGTACCCCAATTCTACCCGATCAAACGCCTTCTTGGCGTCCAATGCCACAGCTACCTCTGTTTCCTTCCCTTCCGCCGGTGCCATAACAACGTTCAAAACCCTCCTAATGTTCGAAAACAGCTGCCTCCCTTTCACGAACCCCGTCTGATCCTCCCCTATCACCTTCGGGAGGCACTCCTCCAGCCTACCCGCCAGTACCTTCGCCAACACTTTTGCGTCCACATTCAGAAGTGATATGGGCCTATACGACCCACACTCCGTCGGATCCTTGTCTTTTTTTAGCAACAGTGAAATCGATGCCTGCCCCAAGGTCAGGTTAGGTGGATTAGCCATGCTAAATTGCCCTTAGAGTCCAAAAAGGTTAGGAGGGATTATTGGGTTACGGGGATAGGGTGGAAGTGAGGGCTTAAGTGGGTCGGTGCAGACGCGATGGCCGCATTGCCTCCTTCTGCACTGTATGTTCTACGTTCTATGAACAGACAGGCACAAATCTTTGAAGGCATCAGGACAGGTTAACAAAGCAAATAGGATTCTTAGCATTATATTGATTACAAGAGCCAGGAAATTACGCTACCTCTCTGTAAAACACTAGTTCAGCCCCAGCTGGAGTATTGCATTCAATCCTAGATATCACATTTAGGGAAGAATGTGAATGCTAGGGGAGGGTATAGATGAGATTTACGAGAATGGTTCCAAGGCTGAGGAATAGCAGGTACATGGAGAGACTGGCAAATTTCAGGATGTTCTCCTTAGTGCAGAGAAGGCCAAGAGGAAGTTCAGTAGAGATGTTTATACCAGTGAAGGGTTGAGACGGAGTAAATAATAAAGAAAAAAACTGTTCCTAGGGTTGATTGACTAGAAGGGCCCTGATTGAGGATGATTGGCAAAAGAGCCAGAGATGACATGAGCATAAATCTCTTCATGCAATGATTGGTTAGGATTTGGACAAGGGGGTTGAAACAAAAGTAAGCTGGAAAGAACATTTCAGGGACATTGTGAAAGAGTGGGTGAGAGTTGCTCTTTGAGAGAGCCAATGCAGACATGATGGGTCGAACGGCCGCCTTCTGTGCTGTATCAGTCTGTGATTCAGCTATCAAATATTAGTGAGATGGTTTGGAAGGGAAAGTCCTTTCCTCTCCATCTGAGAACATTTCTAATGGGCAACTTTTAAACTCTAGGAATAACAGCAGACAGCCACAGACAGGAACTGAAAGTGGGGGCAGTGAATAATTAAGAAAATGATATAGGTCATGTTGGGTCAAATGGTCTGTTTCTGTAAATATTATCTGGTACAAGGGTGGTAATATCCTTGTAAGCACACAAAATAGGCTATGTTTGCGTTGCACATTTTTATTTCATTTATTTCACATTCTTTCCATCTTTGTTAAGTTTCCATCTTTGAGCCAATAACCGTTGACAGACCTGGCATCATGTTTAGCAGGTCAGTTTGCATGAATTTGAGGTTGTGAGATTTGGTTGCCAAGTATCTGGAATATCGAGGTAACTTGCCTAATGCCTCAGATGATTTTCAGTGCAATATGTGTAGCTGTACATGCGTGTCCATGAGTGAGCTCTTCCCTCACCAGCGTAGAACCGAGACTTATCCCTCGACTGAACAGGAGACAGATCATCCTCTGGGAGTTCCTGGGTTATTTAAACGTAACTCTATAATGCAGGATCTTTGCATAAATCCTAAAAGCAACAGGCCACTCTCGAGTGTCAAACACCTGAGCTGAGGAGGAAAGACTGCAGAAACGTGGACCGTTCAAGTATGAAAGGGAGTCTGAAAAGTGATCTTAAGTAACACAGAAGACAATTTAAGGAATCATGGAATCTTCACAGTGCAGAAGGAGGCCAACCAGCTCATCAAATCTCTGACCCTCACCGACCCTCTGAAAGAGCACCCCACCCATGTCCGCTCCCCCGCTGACCCCGCCCTATCCCCACAACCTAACCTGAACATCCCTGGACACTAAGGGGCAATTTAGCATGGCCAATCGACCTAATCTGCACGTCTTTGAACTGCGGGAGGAAACCGGAGAACCCGGAGGAAACCCTCGCAGACACGGGGAGAACGTGCAAACTCCACACAGACAGTCACCCGAGGCTGGAATCAAACCCGGGTCCCAGGTGCTGTGAGGCAGCAGTGCTAACCACTGTGCTACTGTGCCGTCCATATGTGTAGTTAAGTCCAATAAAACCTTCAGGATCTAACTCTATGCATAAATTCATATAGGAAAGGTGCCTTCCAATCTATAGATACCTTGTATTCAGGCAGTCGGGAACATAGGAGGGTATACAACATTGCATAGACATTTATTTCAATAATGAAGGTGTATTCCGAGGATGGAAAACAAACTTCAATATTACAACATTGGCAGATAACTCACTACCAGAATCACAAGATCAGTGGGTGGGGAAAAGAGACAGAAGTCAAAAGGAATATATACAAATATTAGACTGCCACGAGCTATATCCTTGATTCAGTCTTCCACTTTTAGACACTAGAATTTTATTGCAAACAGGTACTCTAATCCAATATCAAACGCAAACAAATTAGGAGAGTCATTAGAATGAGAATTTGTAATTCCTCGGCACAGTGGGATGTTCATCAACCCAGCCATTCTTTTTAATTAAACAAAGGACCCCTCCTGAGCAAACTAATATACATTGTCACCCAAACAACCCTGTTTAACCGACGCGTGATTGGATATCTTCATTGTCAAACACACCAAGACGGAATATTGTATTCTGAGGAGATGGTAATCTGCTTATGTTGTGAAAGGTGTTTGGCCCTCTTGATTGGGCAGTTGGTTGGGAAGTCGGAGACTAGGACTAGATGTGGCAAGGGGTGCCCTCTGAAGATATATACTAAGGACTCAGCTTTTCACCAGATTAATTTATGCACTGGATGAAGCCATAGAGTTGTAGCAAAGAGATGTAGCACGTTTGTGTAAGAGTTGGAGGTTAGAAAGGAACATAGCTAGACTAAATGAGTGGGGAAAGTTACGGCACATGGTGTTTAATTGGGGGAGAGTGAGGCTATCCACTTTATATTGGAGAATGACAAATCTGAATATTTTCTTAATGTGGAGAGACTCAGAGGTCTGGCGAGGCAAAGGATTTTGGATGTTCAAGTACACAAATCCCTGAAAGCTTCTGCATCAGCACAAAAAATAACCCAAAAGACAAATTGAATATTTGCCTTTATTTCAAGGGGGTATGAAAGGGGGACTTCAAAAGTCAGTAAGTCACCCTGTAAAGAGCTATGATCAGGTCCCAACTGTCGTACTACATTCAGTTTTGTGCACAAGGTCACAGGAAAGATATATTAATGTGGGAAATGGAACAGTACAGTTTTGGCAAAAAGCTGCATTCTCCGATTTTGAGGCTATGTCCCCCACGGTGGGAACGGTGGCATTTTCTGACAGAAAAAATGGCCATGCAACATGGCGCCGGCTGCTCGCGGACCCGGACTGCAAAATAGTGCCCCCCCCCCGCCCTTTGGCCGGCTCGAGCGCCCCGGACCCCCTCCCCCCTCCCCCCCCCTCCCCCCCCCACCTCCACAGTGCCCCAGATGTTGTGTTGGGTGCTCTGGATCCGTAGAACACATACAGGTCACCAACACTTGAAATAGTGCAACGCTATTTTATTGAATCATTAACTGTTTAACCTACTCTGACTGTGGGTTAACACAATACTAGCTTTCACTAAAGACATGTGCCTTGTCCTAACCAGTCGATGCACTCAGCACATGGTGAATGTCTGTGCTGCAGGCTGTGAGCTCTGTCCTACTAGCCAGCTGCAGCTCGAATGGGCGGGAACTCTGATGCCCCCTGTCTTTATAGTGCGTGTGCTCTAACTGGTGATTGGCTGCGGTGTTGTGTGTGTTGATTGGTCCCACTGTGTGTCCATCAGTGTGTGTCTGCACCATGATATACTGGTGTATATTATGACATCCCACCTTTTATAAAAGAATGTACATGTGTGGCAATAAATAGTGTGTGGTGGGAATGTCTCTGACTACGTGTGTGCGAAATATTTACAGGACTATGTACATGAGAAGCAAGCTATTTACATGGGAAGGTGCCTGGTGCAGAAAAACAGTATAAGAATAATGAGATGAACACTATATACAAACCATGTAAACGATCAAACGGAAGAACAGAACAAATCAGAAAGTCCATAAGTCCACAAAGTTCACAAATTAAGTCTCTGAGGTGGGCGACGAATTCTGGTTGACCACCTCAAGGGTGGGTCGGGAGCCGCCGGCTGAGGAGCGGGCTGGACTGCGTCAAAGTGAGGAGGATGCAGAGTGACGGGGATCTCTGCATAGTCCATGGCAGGGTCAGCAGGAGGGCGAGGCGACAGTAGAGGATCACGTAGCGAGCGTGGAATGAGACGAAGGGCGCATTGATTGCAGCGTAGAATGGAGTCATCCAGTAGACGAACCAGGAACGAGCAGGGGGCCACCTGCCGAAGGACCACAGCGGTTGCAGACCAGCCACCATCCGGAAGATGGATGCAGATGTTGTCATCTGGAGCCAGAACAGGGAGATCAACTGCACGGGAGTCATGAGCCTCCTGTGCACAAGACAGCTGCATCCGTCGAAGGACCGGAACGTGGTCGAGGTCTGGGACATGAATGGACGGCACTGTCGTCCTCAGGGTGCGACCCATGAGCAACTGGGCTGACGACAGGCCAGTGGACAGTGGGGCGGAGCGATAGGCCAGCAAGGCGAGGTAGAAATCGGACCCAGCATCGGCAGCCTTGCAGAGGAGCCGTTTGACTATGTGGACGCCCTTCTCCGCTTTGCCATTGGACTGGGGGTACAAGGGACTGGATGTCACATGTGCAAAATTGTACCGCCTGGCAAAGTTGGACCATTCCTGGCTTGTGTAGCAGGGGCCATTGTCCGACATAGCCATGAGTGGGATGCCGTGTCGAGCAAAGGTGTCCTTACCGGCCCAGATGTTTGCAGACGATGTGATATTGTGCAACCGTATCACCTCCGGGTAATTTGAAAAGTAGTCCACGATCAGGACATAGTCTCTACCCAGCACTTGGAACAGGTCGATGCCCACCTTGGTCCAAGGTGACGTGACCTACTCATGGGGCTGCAGGGTTCACGTGGCTGGGCCGGCTGGAAGCGCTGACAGGTGGGGCAGTTGAGCACTGTGTTGGCTATGTCGTCATTAATGCCGGGCCAGTACACTGCCTCTCGGGCCTGTCGGCGGCATTTTCCACGCCAAGATGGCGATCGTGTAGCTGTTCCAAGACGAGCTGGCGCATGCTATGTGGGATGACAATGCGGTCCAGTTTCAGAAGAATCCCGTCTACTAATGCCAGATCATCTCTGATTGGCCCTTGAGCCACCCGTCTGTTAGGTGGCGCATGACATGCTGTAGCAAAGGGTCAGCCGCCGTCTCGTGGCGAATTTGGACAAGGCGTTCATCCGTGGCAGGTAGATTGGAGGCCACGAAGGCCACATGGGCGTCAACCTGGCAGACAAATCCCGCTGGGTCACATGGAGTGTTGGCTGCCCTGGAGAGAGCGTCAGCAATGATGAGGTCTTTGCCTGGGGTGTATACCAGCTGGAAGTCATATCGCCGGAGCTTGAGAAGAATACGCTGGAGGCGAGGAGTCATGTCATTCAAATCTTTCTGTATTATATTGACCAGCGGGCGATGGTCGGTCTCGACGGTGAATTGAGGAAGTCCGTACACATAATTGTGAAACTTAACTACACCGATCAGAAGGCCCAGGCACTCCTTTTATATCTGCACGTAGCGCTGTTCCGTGGGGGTCATGGCGCGTGACGCATATGCAACGGGGGCCCATGATGAGGCCTCATCGCGTTGCAGGAGCACTGCCCTGTCGTGTTGGGTGTTCCGCTATACAAACAAACCAACACAGTTGTAGATGGTACAACTCTGTTTTATTATTCTGTACAATAATAACTATTAACTTCTGGCTGTGGTTCGTACTTCACCTGGTGAGGCACTCAGCACATGGTGTATGTCTGAGTGGCACGCTGTGAGCTCTGTGCTCTGAGCTATCTCCTGGTAGAATGAGCGGGAACTGTGGTGTTCCCTGTTTTATAGTGCGTGTGCTGTCACTGGTGATTGGCTGTGATGTTGTGTGTGTGTGTTGATTGGTCCAACTACCTGTCCATCAGTGTGTGTGTGTGATTGCACCATGATATGTTAATGTGGATATCATGACATCCCCCCTTTTCACAAGGATATGTGCCTACATGCTAATAAATATTGGTGTGTACTGAGTGCATCTGAGTATGTGTATGCAATATTTACAACATGTACATGAGGCTAAACTATATACATAGGAAGGTGTCAGGTGCAACAGAGCAACGAGGTTGTACCACGAACAAAACAAGTGCAAACAACAAACATCGAAAGAGAACTTCTGGAACGACAAGAAAGAAACACGTTAACAGTACTGTAAAACAATTCAGTGAGTCCATGTGCTAAACAGGCTCATAAGTCCAGTCTATCAGGTGGGCGACGAATTTGGGTTGACCACCTCAAGGGTGGGTCAGGTCCACCTGCTGAGGAATGGGCCTAGCCACGGGCGAGAGAGGAATAGGCAGAGTGGCAGGAAGCTCCACGAAGTCGACATCAGGGACAACAGGAGGACGTGGGACCGGTGCATGATCACATAGCGAGCGTGGAAGCAGCCGAAGGGCTCGCCGATTACGCCGGTGAATGGAGCCATCAGGCATGCAAACCAGGAACGAGCGGGGAGCCACGCGGTGGAGAACCTTGGCGGTTGCCGACCTGCCACCCTCCGGTAGGTGTATGCGGACATTGTCTCCAGGCACCAGGGCAGGAAGATCAGTCGCCCGAGCGTCATGTGCCACCTTCTGCTGAGCACGCTGTTGTTGCATCCTTTGCAATACTGGAGCATGGTCAAGGTCAGCAACATGAATGGACGGCACAGTGGTCCTGAGGGTGCGACCCATCAACAGCTGGGCTGGCGAGAGGCCCGTGGACAGTGGGGCCGAGCGATAGGCCAGCAGGGCTAAACAGAAGTCAGATCCGGCATCAGCTGCCTTGCATAGGAGCCGCTTCACGATATGGACGCCATTTCCACCTTGCCATTCGACTGGGGATGCAAAGGGCTGGACGTCATGTGTGTGAAGTTGTAGGAAGCGGCAAAAGAAGACCATTCTTGGCTCACAAAACAGGGCCCGTTGTCAGACATGACGGTGAGTGGAATTCCATGGCGAGCGAAGGTTTCTTTGCATGCTCGGATGACAGCTGATGATATCATGTCGTGCAGGCGTATGACCTCCGGATAATTAGAAAAATAGTCGATTAGAAAGACGTAGTCCCTGCCAAGCGCATGAAAGAGGTCCACACCCACCTTATCCCAGGGGGACGTGACCAACTCATGGGGCTGAAGCGTCTCAGGGGGTTGCGCCGGCTGAAACCTTCGGCAGGTGGGGCAGTTGAGCACCATGTTGGCGATGTCGTCGCTGATGCTCGGCCAGTACACCGCTTCTCGGGCCCTCCGCCTGCACTTTTCAACTCCAAGATGGCCTTTGTGCAGTTGTTCGAGGACAAGCCGGTGCATGCTGTGTGGGATCACAATCCGGTCCAACTTTAGGAGGACACCATCAATGACAGCCAAGTCGTCCCGGACATTGTAGAATTGTGGGCACTGCCCCTTGAACCACCCTTCCGTCATGTGGCGCATTACACACTGTAGAAGGGGGTCAGCCGCAGTCTCACGGCGAATGTGGGCCAGACGTGCGTCAGTAGCCGGCAGATTGGCCGATGTGAAGGCTACTTGTGCGTCGACCTGACAAACGAACTCCTCCGATTCGGGCGGTGTGTTCACTGCCCTGGACAGAGCATCCGCGATGATGAGGTCCTTTCCCAGGGTGAAGTCGTACCTCCGGAGCTTGAGCAGAATGCGCTGGAGGCGAGGGGTCATATCATTGAGGTCCTTCTGAATGATGCCGACCAGGGGGCGATGGTCGGTCTCCACAGTGAACTGCGGAAGACCATACACATAATCATGGAATTTGTCGATGCCGGTCAACAAACCCAGGCACTCCTTTTCAAACTGCGCATAGCGCTGTTCTGTGGGGGTCATGGACCGTGAGGCATAGGCGACCGGGGCCCATGATGCGGTGTCGTCCCGTTGCAGGAGTACCGCCCCAATGCCGGACTGGCTGGCATCAGTAGAGATCTTTGTGTCCCGAGTGGTGTCGAAGAACGCCAATACCGGGGCGGTGGTGAGCTTGATCTTGAGCTCTTCCCATTCCTTCTGGTGTGCGGGCAGCCACTGAAATTCTGTTGTCTTCTTGACCAGGTGGCGAAGCGCCGTTGTGTGCGAGGCAAGGTTGGGAATAAACTTCCCCAGAAAGCGTAGCACTGCCTTCTTGTCTGCCGGCTGCAGCATGGCTGCGATGGCTGCCACTTTGTCGGCATCTGGCCGCAGCTCTGATGGCAGAATCGGTGGTTTAACCTTCAAGGTGTGGAAGGCTGACCATGCGAGGAGATTGGCGGAGGCACCAGTGGCCAAGCGAAATGTGATTGGTGATCGGTTGACCGTTAAGGTGGCACACCATTCATCGCCCGGATCAATGCTGTGCACTGGCATCGGCTGGTGGGTCCGACTTGGGGACATCCGGTTCTTGTTTATTACATCAACGCGGAAGGGTTCCCGGTCGTCGGTATCCCCGGTCTGCATGTCGTCAGGGTATGATTGCACCATGATATGTTAATGTGGATATCATGACATGCCCCAATGCCGGATTGGCTGGCATCGGTCAAAAGTTTGGTCTCTTTCGCTGGATCAAAGAAAGCTAAGACCGGGGCCGTGGTGAGTTTGGTTTTGAGTTTTCTCCATTCGCGCTCGTGGGCAGGGAGCCATTGGAAGTCTGTCGTCTTCCTGACTAGGTTCCTGAGAGCCGTGGATTGAGAGGCGAGGTTAGGGATGAATTTCCCTAAAAAATTGACCATGCCCAGAAATCGGAGGGCCGCCTTCTTGTCCTCTGGTGTTTTCATAGCTGTGATGGCAGTTACTTTGTCCGCATCCGGCTGCACACCCAATTGGGAGATGTGGTCCCCGAGGAACTTGAGTTTCCAAAAGAGCATTTGGCCCTGTTGAGGCGGAGGCCCTGCTCACGTATGCGTTTGAATACGCGCTGGAGGCGGCTGACATGCTCCTGCGGGGTGGTGGACCAAATGATTATGTCGTCGACATAGACGCGAACACCTTCAATGCCTTCTATCATTTGTTCCATGATCCTATGGAACACTTCTGAAGCAGATATGATCCCAAACGGCATCCTGTTGTAACAATATCTGCCAAAGGGGGTATTGAATGTACACAGTTTCCTGCTGGATTTATCGAGCTGGATTTGCCAGAATCCTTTTGAGGCGTCGAGTTTGGTGAAGAGCTTGGCGCGAGCCATCTCGCATGTGATCTCTTCGCGCTTGGGAATTGGATAATGCTCCCTCATGATATTGCGATTTAGATCCTTGGGATCAATGCAAATTCTCAATTCGCCGGAAGGCTTTTTTACACATTACATGGAGCTGACCCAGTCGGTTGGTTCCGTGACTCTCGAAATCACTCCTTGGTCCTGGAGGTCCTGCAGCTGCTGCTTGAGGCGGTCCTTAAGGGGTGCTGGGACCCTGCGAGGTGCGTGCACCACAGGCATGGCATTCTGTTTCAATAAGATCTTGTAGGTATATTGGAGTGTGCCCATGCCTTTGAAGACGCTGGTGCTGGTTGATGATGGCGTCGAGTTGCACCCTGAAGTCAGTGTCCTGAAAGGCAGACGTGTCATCAGGAGAGAGAGAGTGAACTCTCTGAACTAGATTCAACAGCTTGCATGCCTGCGCGCCAAGCAGGGAGGCTTTCGAGTAGCCCACGATCTCAAAAGGAAGGATGGCTTTGCGTGGCCTGTGCGTCACTTCAAGTTAGCACGAGCCGCTAGCAGCAATGGCATTGCCATTGTAATCCAATAGCTGGCAGGCTGTTGGAAGGATGGCTGGTTTGACACAAAGGTTTTGGAAGTCAGACCGCGCAATGAGGTTGGCGGAGGCACCAGTGTCCAGGCGGAATCGTATTTGGGACTGGTTGACCGTCAGGGTGGCACACCACTCATCGTCTGGATCGATGCTGTATACCGACAGCGGCTGGTGTCTTTGCTTCGGGGACACCCTGTTTTTTACCTCGAAAAGGCGCCTTCGGGTCCTCGGTGTCACTGCTGTGTGGGAGGTCGGCATCGGACTCGGTGACCATGGGTTGAATTGCCCGGACATTCCTGCGAGGCTGGCTGAAGCGATATGAATTGGCAGGCTGAGCTGCTCAGCAGAAGGCAGCATAGTGGCCAAGTCTGCCACATCTTAGGCATTGTTGGGATTTGGCAGGGCATTGACGTTTTAAATGGGCGGAGCCACAGTTGCCGCACGTCGTAGCATCAGCATGTTCGCTGCGCCACCATGCATGCGCGGTGCGGTTGTGCAAGGTGCACGCCTGCGCATTACGTTCTTCGACGTCGCCGTCCCCTCGTTTGGTGCGCACAAGCGCGGGAGTCTGCGAAAAGCACGCAAAATGGCCGCCCTCATGCTGGCTGAGGCCCTCGAATTGCTCAATCGCTTGGACCTGTTCCCGCTCGTGGGGTCCTTGCCGCGCTGTTTCAGCCGCTTGGATGTGGGAATACCGACTCGTGGCGTTTTCGTGTAAGACATAGGTCTCAATGGCGGTTGCTAGCGTGAGCTGCTTTACTTTAAGGGGCTGCTGTCGTAGGGGGTCCGACTGAACACCGAAAACGATCTGGTCGCGTATCATGGAGTCGGAGATGGGCCCGTAGCTGCAAGACTGCGCAAGGATGCGGAGATGCGTGAGAAAGGATTGGAAAGGTTCAGCCTTGCCCTGCAAACGCTGTTGGAACATGTAGCGCTCAAAACTTTCATTCACTTCTACGCTGCAATGAGTGCCAAACTTGAGGGGGACCGTCTTGAATTTTGTTTTATCTTCATAATCCGCAAAGGTGAGAGAATTGAAAATGTGGATGGCATGGTCTCTGGCCGTGGATAGGAGGAGAGCAATCTTCCTGGTATCCGAGGCATCCTCCCGGTCTGTGGCCTCGAGGAAGAGCTGGAAGCGCTGTTTGAATATCTTCCAGTTGGCCCCTAGGTTACCGGCGATGCGGAGCGGCGGCGGCGGGCAGATGTTGTCCATGTTGCAGGATGACGGAACGCTGGCGGGAGGCAGATCACTTGCAGGTAGTGCTAATATCCCTCAACTCCTGGTATCATGACATACAGGTCACCAACACTTGAAATAGTGCAACACTATTTTATTGAATCATTAACTGTTTAACATACTCTGACTGTGGGTTAACATGATACTAGCTTTAACTAAAGACCTTTGCCTTGTCCTAACCAGTTGATGCACTCAGCACATGGTGAATGTCTGTGCTGCAGGCTGTGAGCTCTGTCCTCCTAGCTAGCTGCAGCTCGAATGAGCGGGAACTCTGATGCCCCCTGTCTTTATAGTGCGTGTGCTCTAACTGGTGATTGGCTGTGGTGTTGTGTGTGTTGATTGGTCCCACTGTGTGTCCATCAGTGTGTGTCTGCACCATGATATACTGGTGTATATTATGACACCAGCCCCTGGCAAAATTCCCCATGCCTGCGGATCGGTCCTCCCCCGACTGTGATGGCGCTGGATTAAGTCCGCAGCCGCCACGCTGAATTCCCGACGGATGATACCACATGCGACCGATGCCGTCGGGAACACGGCCGTCGGGGGCGGAGCATCGAGGGGGATGGTCCCAGGCAATGTCCTGAGGCTGTCGATACGTCGCGCAGCTTACTCTATGGGTACACCGCTTTGGAGGAAGGGGAGCATTATGAAAGCGGCGCCGCCCCCGATTTGGTCGTCAACGGGGATTCTCCGGCCGATCGCCGAACGCAATCTCGCCGTTGGCGACCGGAGAATCCCGCCCAGTGTTTTTCAAAATTTTTTTCACGGGACCCACTTGTTGTCAACAGGCTGACCTTCAGGACCCATGCCGGCCGACCTTCACGACCTACGCCAGTCGACCTTCGCTTATCTTTAATGCGAAAGGGGAGCCTGTTTGGTCCTCACAATCTCACTCCTACTAGGTTCACAGGAGGAGAGAGCAATGTGCATATGAGTTGCAGACTTCAGCCAGTTCCTTTGTGCCATCTTCACCTTTGTGAGAATGCAAAATCCAACCTCACACATGCAGGACATCGTGAAAGGCAATAGCAACAAAATGCTTGTTTGGATTGGATGAATTGGATTTGTTAATTTGTTTAAGAGCCGTGAGGTGATGATGAAGCTGTACAAAACTTTGGTAAGGACACATTTGGAGTACTGTGTACAGTTCTGGTCGCCTCATTTTAGGAAGGATGTGGAAGCTCTGGAAAAGGTGCAAAGAAGATTTACCAGGATGTTGCCTGGAATGGAGAGTAGGTCTTACGAGGAAAGGTTGAGGGTGCTAGGCCTTTTCTCATTAGAGCGGAGAAGGATGAGGGGCGACTTGATAGAGGTTTATAAGATGATCAGGGGAATAGATAGAGTAGACAGTCAGAGACTTTTTCCCCAGGTGGAACACACCATTACAAGGGGACATAAATTTAAGGTGAAAGGTGGAAGATATAGGAGGGATATCAGAGGTAGGTTCTTTACCCAGAGAGTAGTGGGGGCATGGAATGCACTGCCTGTGGAAGTAGTTGAGTCGGAAACATTAGTGACCTTCAAGCAGCTGTTGGATAGGTACATGGATTACGGGAAAATGATATAGTGTAGATTTATTTGTTCTGAAGGGCAGCACGGTAGCATTGTGGATAGCACAATTGCTTCACAGATCCATGGTCCCAGGTTCGATTCCGGCTTGGGTCATTGTCTGTGCGGAGTCTGCACGTCCTCCCCGTGTCTGCGTGGGTTTTCTCCGGGTGCTCCGGTTTCCTCCCACAGTCCAAAGATGTGCGGGTTAGGTGAATTGGCCAATGATAAATTGCCCTTAATGTCCAAATTGCCCTTGGTGTTGGGTGGAGGTGTTGAGTTTGGGTAGGGTGCTCTTTCCAAGAGCTGGTGCAGACTCAGGGGGCCGAATGGCCTCCTTCTGCACTGTAGATTCAATGATAATCTATGATTAATCTAGGACAAAGGTTCGGCACAACATCGTGGGCCGAAGGGCCTGCTCTGTGCTGTATTTTCTATGTTCTATGTTCTATAATGACCTGTAATTTACTCAGCACTGGCTACTCCTGGGTGATGCTAAACCAGAATACTGACAGCTCCATGGACCTTTGGCATGTTTTTAATGTGCTGTCTCATGTTAGGTACAGCAGTGTAGTCTTATCAGTTGGAGTCGGCTGTAAGTTAAAAACTTACTCTGCAGCCTCAACCTCAAAATGAAATTTTCACCCACCAATTCTTTGTCAAAATCTGAAACTTCTCCTTTCATTTGCCAGAACACCCCTGCATATAACACACATGGGCCGTGCATCCTTATTTGCATTGGCACAATTGACAAAACCATACCTCAAGAAACGATCTTTATATTGCTTTGTTCCCGAGTTAAGTTTCTTCTTTGTAGGCTGTTAGCCAGAGACCTTGGAACTCTGTACAGAGCTAACACAGGCACTTCTCTTTCCTGCCATGGACTCTCCTGGGCAGCTCTCACCAGCAGATTCTGCCTATTTGTGTCTCTGGCCGTCTCTTCCTTGTAAAAATATGATTCATCTTCACAGTCCTCTTGCCTTGCTTTCTAGCAGCTAGAAAATGGAAGAAGATCCCCTCTGTTATTTCATGTCAAAAGCATGTACATACAGGGTTCTTGATGTCAAGAGTATGTGCAGGGTACATGACCTGCTCAGTGCTGCCGCTTATGGTCGGAAGACTGCACTCAGCAGCGGCCGCCATTCCCCTTCTGGAAAAAAACATTTTATTGAAAAGTTTTTCATTACAAACAGAATAATGTAAAACAGATGCATCAAGTTACAATTTTAAAAGAACACAATGAAGAACACACTGAATCTTAATCATTGAATTTACAGTGCAGAAGGAGGCCAATTAAGCCCTCAACATCGAACTAAAATCCACTTAATAACTAACGGTGACTCTTTGAAAAACAAAATGAATGCGTCTGCAACTTTTTCCTACTCACGATTAGCTCCGGGGTGGGGACAAGCGAGTACTGATGGTCTACCTCGAGGATTGAGTCCACCAACCTCTGCTGCTCCACCCTCACCGTCCTTTCCATGTGTGCTTTATAGGAAATTATCTCCCCCCGATAAACAACCGGGGGCTTCACACAACGTAGAAGGTGCGATAAACACACTCTTATTAAATTTAATATATTTCCCAATGGTGGAGGACATGCGTTAGCCAACATCGCCGTATCCAATCTCCATGGCGGAGGTTGGGAGGGACCTTTCTGGTATCAAACGCACAAAATGTGGGGCATGGTCTGAAATTACACTCGCTGAATACCCCACCCTCTTCACCATAGGGAGGAGAGACCTACCCACCACAAAAAAGTCAATACGTCAGAATACCTGGTGGACATGGGAGAAAAAAGAAAAATCTTTATCCCTCAGGTGCAAAAAATGCCACAGATCACCCCCGCCCCCCCCCCCCCCCCCCCCCCCCAACTGTTTGCTCCCAGAAAACCAACAAAGCCTTTGTAACCCCTGAATGAGTCAGAGATTTGGGCCTGGTTCGATCCACCCTGGGATCCAGAACACAGTTTCAGTCAACCCCACAAGATTAGCTGATGCGAGTCCAAATCAGGAATGGAGGCTTGCCGCTTGTTAATAAAACCTGTATCATCCCAATTTGGATGATTAGCAGTAACCAGGACCACCGGAGTCCCCGTCAAGACCCCACTAACATTCACACGCATTAGGACCTGCCAAGATCTTAACGGCTGAAAATGTAACCCTTTTATTGATTAAAATTGCCACACTGTGGGCCCTACCATCAAAGCCTGAATTAAACATTTGCCCCACCCACCCCTTCTGCAACCTTGTCTGGTCTCTGACCCGCAAATGAGTGTCCTGCAGAAACACCCCATCAGCATTCAAACTTTTCAGGTGAGCAAACACACCCGACCTTTTCACTGGGCCATTCAGCCCCCTTATATTCCAGGCGACCAATCGAATTGCGGGCCTCCCACCTCCTCCCCCCTCGATCTGGAATCAGTCATTTCCACCAAAAAGGGTTATCCAACAGTTAAGAAAGTACAGGCACCAAGCCCACCCAAGATGGTCGCCAATCCCACTAGCAAGACAAAACAAAGAAGAATCTGTAATCACCGTCAGCAAACTATCCCTGTCCCCATCACCGCCCCCTCCCACATCCGCCTCCCTATACTCAAACAATGCGACATGCAAATATACATACGAAGAACAGTAAGGTGCAAAAAAAAAACCCACTAAAAACTACTTCTATTAACCCTAACCCCAAATAAAACGAAAACACTAAACTCATTATCTAAAACAAAACTAATATAATGAGCTGCAGTCACCCCACTGCTCCGCACCCGTTAGCTAACTCTTCGACTAGCAGGACAGCTCCCGTCCAGAGTGAAGAAAATTGCTAATGGAAAAAAGACGCAAAGTATAAATAACCGTGTAATATATATTTTTCATAACAGTTACAGCACATAGAGCAAAACCCCCCACAACATTAAATCCCTCACCTGAATCTAACTTGCAAAACACTCAACTCACACAGAAACAAAGAATTGCAAACATGAACAAGGAACCCCCAAAACTCCCCATATCCCAGGTACGCCACCCAAATCGGACTCCACTTTTTTAAAGGGCGACTGTGACCTTGTTAAACGCCACCCGTTTCTTTGCCAATTCTGCACCAACATCTTGATAAAGCATGGCCTTCCCATTTATAGTTGCGATGCTCCTTTTTTAAAAAATGGATTTAAAGTACCCAATTCATTTTCTCCAATTAAGGGACAATTTAGCATGGCCAATCCACCTAGCCTACACATCTTTGGGTTGTGGGGGTGAAACCCACGCAAACACGGGCAGAATGTGCAAACTCCACAGGGACAGTGACCCAGAGCCGGGATCGAACCTGGGACCTCGGAGCCACAACCCAAAGATGTGCAGGGTAGGTGGATTGAACACGCTAAATTGCCCCTTAATTGGAAAAAATGAATTGGGTACTCTAAATTGATTTTTTTTTAAACAGATATTTTTGATCAAGCGATATGAAAACAAGGCAGGTAAGTGGAGCTGATGAAAAGACCACCTATGATTCACATAAATGGCACAAAATACTTGAGGGTTACATGTCCGAAGCCTGTTGCTCTGCTCCCCAGGGTGATACGAGAGTTTAAAGAGTTAAATTAAAAAGCCAGATTTTCAATAGACAAAATCAAGCACCGTTGTGATATGAGATTGCGATTAGAAGCAAAAAAATGTTGATTAGGTAGGATGTAGATTCTTGCCATACAAGGTCTGGTGAAAGAAGGAAAAGATTAGCAGTGATAAAATGGAATACGATTATCGGTGCATGTAAAAGAAGGTTCACACCGGAAGTGAGTCACTTAAAAAAGGGCACTAAATCATTTCTAATCATAGAATCCTTACAGTGTAGAAGGAGGCCATTTGGCCCATCGAGTCTGCACCGATCCACTCTGCCCTACACCGTAACCCCATAACCTAACCTGCACATCCTTGGATGCTAAGGGGCAAATTATCATGGCCAATCCACCTAACTTGCATATGTTAAGACACTAAGGGGCAATTTGGCCTGGCCATTCCACCTAACCTCCACATCTTTGGACAGGGGAAGGAAATCGGAGCACTCGGAGGAAACCAATGCAGACACGGGGAGAATGTGCAGACTCCAACCAAGGTCGGAATTGAACCCGGGTCCCTGGCACTGTGAGGCAGCAATGCTAACCACTCTGCCGCCCCAATCTATGAAGACCCATTTGCATCTTGCTTAGCTTTTCCATCCACTTTGGATACTTCTCTGTCATTTCCAAGCAGTAGATTATGTCCTTAAAAATAACACCTTGTGCGGAGAGGTGGCGCCCTCGAGGAAGCAGGTCGCAGGTCGGATTGCTCCCGCCCGCGATGGGCAAACGGACCTTTTCCAAAGGACTTTTTCGGGACCTGGCGACCTGAATCGGTGGAGGGGACGGTAGGGAAGAGCCCCCCCACCCTCCCCCCGGGGTGTGGACAGCTGGACCAGAAGTGGTCGAGTGGAGCGGCAAGGATCGAAGCGGGAGCAGCGGGGACCCCAGACCGGGCGGTGAAGCATGGCAGACGGCAGGGACCAGAGAGCGGAGGCCCACTGGCCAAGAGAGCAACAGATGGAGTTCTTCAGGAATTGCTTCGCCGAACTGAAGAAGGACACGCTGGGCCCGATGACAGCGGTAATGACCGAATGGTCGAGACACAGGCGGTCCAAGAGAAGGCGCTCAGGGAGGTCGAGGTGAAGCTCTCCAGCCAGGCGGACACGGTAACGGAGCTGGAGCACGAGGTGGAGGAGCTGAACTCCCGCCAGAGGAGGATGCAGGAGCAGCTTGAAGAGCTGGGGAACAGAGCCAGGAGGCAGAACCTGAGGATCGTTGGCCTCCCCGAGGGCTGCGAGGGATCGGATGTGGGTGCATACGTGATGGGTATGCTCGAGGCGCTGATGGGATGGAGGCCTTCCCTCGATCCCTGGAGTTAGATGGGGCGCATAGAGCCCCCACAAAGAAGCCCAGGAGAGCCTTGGTGGTCCGCTTTCACCGGCTGGCTGACCGGGGACGTGTGCTGCGATGGGCCAAGGCGGAGAGGAGCAGCAGATGGGAGAACTGCGAGGTGCGCATCTACCAGGACTTGGGAACGGAGCTGGCCAAGAGGCGTGCAAGATTCATCAAGGTAAAGGCAGCCCTCTACAAAAAGGAGGTGAGGTTTGGAATGCTGCATCCTGCGAAGCTTTGGGTTACGTTTGAGGAACCGCATTACTACTTCGAAACACCAGAACAGGTTTGGGCTTTCATTAAAGATAAGGGGCGACATTCTCCGACCCCCCGCCGGGTCAGAGAATCGCCGGGGGCTGGCGTGAATCCCACCCCTGCCAGTTGCCGAAGTCTCCACCACCGGATATTCGGCGGGGATGGGAATCGCGCCGCGCCGATTGGTGGGCCCCCCGCCGATAAATTGCCTGTCCCGCCGGCGTAAATTAAATCACCTACCTTACCGGCGGGACAAGGCGGCGTGGGCGGACTCCGTGGTCCTGGGGGAGGCGCGGGGCGATCTGGCCCTGGGGGGTGCCCCCACGGTGGCCTGGCCCGCGATCGGGGCCCACCGATCCACGGGCGGGCCTGTGCCGTGGGGGCACTCTTTCCCTTCCGCCTCTGCCACGGTCTCCACCATGGCGGAGGTGGAAGAGACTCGCTCCACTGCGCATGCGTGGGAAACTGTCAGCGGCAGCTGACGCTCCCACGCATGCGCCACCCGGAGATGTAATTTCCGCGCCAGCTGGCGGGGCAACAAAGGCCGTTTCCGCCAGCTGGCGGAGCGGAAATCCCTCCGGCGTCGGCCTAGCCCCTCAATGTTGGGGCTCGGCCCCCAAAGATGCGGACCATTCCGCACCTTTGGGGCAGCGCGATGCCCGTCTGATTGGCGCCGTTCTGGGCGCCAGTCGGCAGACATCGCGCCGTTTCCGGAGAATTTCGCCCAAGAAGCTGGACTTGAACTAACGGGCACTTAGTTTTTTCAGTGCTGTACAGTGGTGGCGGTCTGTTAACCTAACTTGCTCTGACTAGGAGTGGACTTTTATTAAAAGAAGAAGCTGGACTTGAACGAAAGGTCTCTGGGCTCTCAGAGCTTTTGTGTGGCGGCGGTTTGTTAAATTATCCTGTACTGTAATGTTTTATCTAAGATTGTTTTCAGCCTGGACAGAGAGCGGGGGCTGGAGGGCGCACTGCTTAGGGTGATTTTGAGAGATTGCAACGAGGGGGGGTGGGGGAGAGAGGGGCCCTGCAAAGGGGGCCCTGCACTTGGTATCTTTCGGCGGGAGATTGGGGCCTCTGAAAGGGGGATGGGCTCGGGGCTGGTTAAGGGACTTGAAACGTCATGGGGAGATACAATCAGGTTAATGGGTCCTTGGTGTGTGGGGGGAGGGCCCGAGCACTCAGGCGGGAGACAGTCAGGCGCCAAGGGCAGGGGTCAGCGTAGCTAGCGTAGGTCAGGGGGCACCAGGGAGAGTAGGAGGAGGGCCAAACGCGTGCTAGGGCCAAGCGCAGGGCTGACCTGGCAGGTCAGGCCTCGGGGGGGCAGGGGAGGTCGGGGGCAGCTGAGAAGTAGAGCAGAGGAGACTTAAGTGGGCAAGGGGGGGGGACCAGGCAGCTTGCAGACCTCTCAAGGAACAGCGCGTGAAACCGACAGCAGCAGCACCCGAGAGAGAGAAGGGGGGGGGCGGGGTTAGAGCCACATTAGTTTAGTTGAACACGTGTGGTATGGGCAAACAGAGCTGACAGGGGAAGTGCCTTATTAGCATGTTTATTCTTTCCCACTGTTCGTTTTCACTATGTTAAGGCGCTTCGCATAGGGCCTTCTTTTTCTCTCTGTAAATGTTACAAATTTGTTTTAAATAAAACATTTCAAAGAAAGAATTTTTTTTTTTTTAAATAACACCTTGTGCAGGTAAAAGACTTTTCCATATACTACCGTGGTAATTGAGAATGTTTGCATTACTCATTCATTTAGGTGAGGGCGAGGCAGAAATAAAAATCTTATAGTAATGATATTAAGTAGATAGTGTGTTGGTGGTTAGACTGTACATTGTACCTGAGGGTGACTCACTCTTCATTTACTGTTTATTCCAATAACTAGTCATATAAACCAAGCTTAGTATGAGTGCAGAAGTAAGGATTGAATGGAGCTACTGATTCACGGGAAACATTATGTAGCCATAATTTATATTTACTTTTATATATGTAGGACATAAGTTCATAAGTTCATAAGATGAAGTAAGTAACAAGACCAACACCAGATCTATTCGCGTATTGCCCTCTCTGTATTGGACATAACTAATGTTAGGGTTTCTCCGGTCCCCAAATGTATAAGTACCTCCCCAGTACCCCCCCCCCCCCCCCCCCGCCCACCCCCCACCACCCCCAAACAGGTGCCTACTTATGTGATAAAAATAATATTGCTAACTGTACAGAGTTGCTGTTGTTGAGCTAGTGCATAATATCCAACCAGTTTTTTTTGTGTTTTCTGCTCTTCTATATATATGTATATATATATTATTCTGTGTACATAACGGTAAATATACTTTGTTTACAAACCCAATAAAAAACATTTATAAAAAATAAGTTCATAAGATACAGGAGCAGAATTAGGCCATTCGGCCCATCGAGTCTGCTCCGCCATTCTATCATGACTGATACGTTCCTCATCTGTTACCTACAATGCTACAGGCCAAGAGCTGGATTACAAAATCAGCCAGAGCACCTTCTCCCTCGAACACATGACCTCAGAGCAGGAGTAGGCAATTTAGCGGTTCAGTGGTTATCACTGTTGCCTCAAGGCACCGAGGTGAAAATGAAATGAAAATCGCTTATTGTCACAAGTAGGCTTCAAATGAAGTTACTGTGAAAAGCCCCTAGTCACCACATTCCGGCGCCTGTTCGGGGAGGCTGGTACGGGAATTGAACCGTGCTGCTGGCCTGCCTTGAGATGTTGGGTTCGATCCCGGCCCCAGGTCACTGTCCGCCCTGGAGTTGGCACATTCTCCCTGCATGTGCGTGTGTTTAACCCCCACAACTCAAAGATGTGCTGCTGATCCTGCTGTAAATTGGCCCTTACTTGGAAAAAAGAATTGGGTACTCTAAACTTATTTTTTAAAAAGGAAGGCGAATGCAATGTTAGCATTCATTTTGAGAGGTCTGGAATACAAGTGCTGGGATGTACTTCTTTTTTAAAATAAATTTAGAGTACCCAATTTTTTTTTTCCAATTATGGGGCAATTTAGCGTGGCCAATCCACCTAACCTGCACATATTTGGGTTGTGGGGGTGAAACCCACGCAGATACGGGGAGAATGTGCAAACTCCACACAGACAGTGACCCAGGGCTGGGATTCGGACCCGGGTCCTCAACACCGTAGGCAGCAATGCTAACCACTGTGCCACATGCCGCCCAGCCGGGATGTACTTCTGAGGATGTATTGGGCTCTGGTCAGACCCCATTTGGAATATTGTGAACAGTTGGGCCCCGTATCTCAGGAAGGATGTGCTGGCCTTGGAAAGGGACCAGAGGAGGTTCAGAAGAATGAACCTGGGGGTGAAGGGCTTGTCATATGTGGAGCGGTTGCGGACTCTGGCTCTGTACTCGATGGAGTTTAGAAGGATGAGTGGGGAATCTCATTGAAGCTTACAGGATTGTGAGAGGCCTGAATAGACTGGATGTGGAGAAGATGTTTCCACGAGTAGGGTGAGGCAAGAAAGCAAGGGCACAACCTCAGACTGAAGGGATGATCCTTTAAAACAGAGATGAGGAGGAATTTCTTCAGCCAGAGGGTGGTGAATCTGTGGAACTCTTTGCCGCAGAAGGCTGTGGAGGCCAAATCTCTGAGTGTCTTTAAGACAGAGCTAGATAAGTTCTTGATTAATAAGGGGATCAGGGGTTATGGGGAGAAGGCAGGAGAATGGGGATGAGAAACATATCAGCCATGATCGAATGGCGGAGCAGGCCCGGTGGGCCGAATGGCCTCATTCTGCTCCTATATCTAATGGTTGAACCAGCACAAATCTTCTCTAAAAACCCTAAGCGGAATTCTCTCAAGCCCCCGCTAGTGGGTTCAATTACAGGCTTGGGGAGAGACTATGGGAGGAGGCCCAGGAATCATACTCACTGCCATGAATTTACGGCAGGATCTTCCGCTGGTGCGCACCATGGTGAGGGGGGCGGGGGGGGGGGGGGCGGAAAAACCGGCAGAGGCCTGAGTGAACCTCATTTGCATTCCGTAAGTGGGATGCAGATGAAGGCTCAATGCCCCCCACCCCCCTCACCATTGTGCACACCAGCAGAAGATCCTGCTGTAAATTCATGGCAGCGGAGGTGAGTGGGCAGTGAAGGGGAACGTTCAGGCGGGGGGGGGGGGGGTGGGAGTGGGCAGTGAAAGGGGGAACGCGAATGATACGTCTGTGGTGGTGGGTGGGGGGGAAGAGCCCCACCCCCATGATTGAAAGGTGCACTAGTATCCAAAGATGTGCAGGTTAGGTGGATAGGCCAAGCTAAAATTGCACCTTAGTGTCTGAACATATGCAGATTAGGTAGGGTTATGGGGATAGGACAGGGAGATGGGCCTAGATATGGTGCTCTGTCAGAGGGTTGGTGCAGACTCGATGGACCAAATGGCCTCCTTCCTTGGATAGTGCGGGGTTAGCGGGAATGCCGGCAGTATCTCCGTGGTGAGGGGGGGAGGGGGGGTGCTGATCTTCAGTTCGGATTGGGGTGCCCTTTAAAGATGGTACCCCAAACTCTGTGGAGCCTTATCAGGCTCCGGCCCGCCAGACTGATGGCAGAAACCACACCCACTATTTTTTTTTAACTCAAAGGCTCAAAATCTGGGGAGTTACTCCGGCTGTTGACGTCGATGGGATCTTCCAGTCCTGCTGACAGCGCACCCCCCTGGCGGGTTTCCCGCCACGTGGGGTGGATTCAATGGGAACTCCCACTGACAGTAGCGGGAAGGGAAGACCCCGCCGCTGGTCAACAGCAGGCTGCCTCCCAAGGCCGGGAAACAAGGCACAGGGAGGCCACAGAATCTCGCTCCTGGAGTGAAAACTGGACTGTGCAGCTGGAGAGATACATGTCGTTTTCAGTCTGAGCCTGACACTTTTTAAAGGTAAGGTTCTACCCAAGAACAAAATGAAATGAAGTATGTAAACAGCATTCGCAGAGCGTCATGCCTCTTTGGCCAATATTACATTGCCTATGTTGACAATGGAAAGCTAACAAGATGCAATCTTGAAATATTAAATTAGCAAGATTTCAATCTATGATCCCAATTTGTTTGCTAAAATGAATCAATTTATTTTTAGATTTTGTAAGGATAAAACACATTTATTTATGAGCTAACGAGTTATTGCAGTCCTGGATGAATGGGCAAAAACATAGTTTGCATCAGGTTTAGAAGTATTCATATACTGAAAGGTGATCCTTCAATGGACATTTTTTATATTCATTTATTTTCACAGCCCTGAGGTAAAATTTCATTTTGCAATTTCCAGGATATGGACAATGATTGATCCATCAAAGAGTGGCAGCTTTATTTGTCTGTCTGCACCTCCCGCTGCCTCGGGAAAACAGGCAGCATAATCAAAGACCCCTCCCACCCAGGTTATTCTCTCTTCCAACCTCTTCCATCGGGCAGGAGATACAAAAGTCTGAGAACACGCACCAAGGTTCAAAAACAGCTTCTTCCCTGTTACCAGAATGATCCTCTTACAGACTGAATTGATCTCTCCACGCATCTTCTCGACTGTTCTTAGCACCACACTCCGTATGCTTCACCCGATGTCTATGCCCGATAGGCTCCAATGGGTTTTGCTGAATAGAAGCAAAAATTGGGTTTAAACATACACAGTTCAGAACATTGAGTTTTCAATCTTAGGCATGACATTATAGGAAAGTATTAGGTAGAAGAGAAATAGTTCCTTACAGGAAAGGAGGAAATAAGCACTTATGGTATCCTAGTGGTTACTGGAACGATCAGAGGTCCCACATAATATAGTTCATTCTTAATTCCCTCAGAAATAACAGGGATGGGCAATAATCTTTATTTTTCTGGTTTCTCACATCCCACAAATATATCCTTTAAAGTCACATCATCAGAGGCAGACTCAGCCTATTGTTTTTGTCACGGAAACTGAAGACATTGGTAAAAGGTTAGCAACAGATTCTAAAAAATGTGATTGGCGTTTTACTCTCCGCTTGTACTAATTTTCAAAGAACCTATTTATAAGAAAAGTAAAGAACATTATTCAACAGGATGGCTTTGAAAACAATGCAGAAATGAGCACTACAATGATACAGTTGGTTAGTGCTCGTGATCACACAACTCAAAGCACAGGATCAAATTTGGCTTATGGCCTGTGGAGCCAGTGCACATGGCACAGTTAACACTCTGAGTCATCAGGATGCTCTATCACTATTCACTTTAAAAGCATATTTAGAGGCCTTAGTTCAAGAAAGCAGAGGGAATGTGTTAAGAAGAAAGAAAATGAAGAACAAATATCAGTTTTAAAAATATTGGGCGTAATTCTCCACTTTCAGCAGCAGCAAGGATTGTGGCGGGCAGTGGGAGCACTTCATTTCGTGGGAGGTAAAAGGCAGTTATCATCACCAAAGCACCTGTACAGTTGTGAGATCTGGAGCGTGATCGAACGACCTTGTTGCACCTGATTTGGTCAGTCGACGAGGCCGCTAAATCTCACAAGAGGCCTCTTGCGAGATTTGCAATGCTCGGAATGCCTCGCACGATCTAACG
Source organism: Scyliorhinus torazame (assembly GCF_047496885.1). Lineage (NCBI taxonomy): Eukaryota > Metazoa > Chordata > Chondrichthyes > Carcharhiniformes > Scyliorhinidae > Scyliorhinus > Scyliorhinus torazame. Next base: position 20,895,855 of record NC_092721.1, on the reverse strand, counting down.
GGATCTCGCAAGATTTACATATTTACGTGAGCAGTTAGGGGCAGCACGGTGGCGCAGTGGTTAGCACTGCTGACGCCAAGGGTGGCCCATGGCACAGTGGTTAGCACTGCAGCCTACGGCGCTGAGGACCCAGGTTCGAATCTCGGCCCTGGGTCACTGTCAGTGTGGAATTTGCACATTCTCCCCGTGCCTGCGTGGGTTTCACTCCCACAAGCCAAAGATGTGCAGGTTAGGTGGATTGGCCACGCTAGATTTCCCCTTAATTGGAAAAAAAATAATTGGGTGCTCGAAATTTATATTTTTTTAAAAAGCAAAAAACAAAGCACTGCTGCCTCACGGCGCCAAGGTCCCAGGTTCGACCCCGGCTCTGGGTCACTGTTCGTGTGGAGTTTGCACATTCTTCCCGTGTTTGCGTGGGTTTCACCCCAACAACCCAAAGATGTGCAGGTTAGGTGGATTGGCCATGCTAAATTGCCCTTAATTGGAAAAAATTAATTGGGTACTCTAAATTTATCCAAAAAAAGTGAGTAGTTAGGCTCCCTTAAATATGTTGGTGCTGGATGCTCCAAAAGGCCGGGGCATGAATGGCTGGGAGGCCTCGCCATGGCTCCATTTAGCACTGGTCCACACAAATGTGGACCAGGAATAACAGCACCTAAGGGAGTCTCCCAAGCTATCAGACACCCGGGGGTGGTCAGACTCTGGGCAGGGTGGTACCCTGGCACTCGCGCTGCTACCCACAGAATAAATTGTTGGAATTTTGATCTCCCGAATTTCAAGTTGGGTTCAAGGCGGGTCAAGCTTCCCAACAAACAATGTCAAGAACTCCATTAAGATATCATGCATATTCATTCAAAGGCCATTGCATCGGCATTCATCTCACCCTCCAAAAAAGGTTCCCCGGAGATGAAATGAAATGAAAATCGCTTATTGTCACAAGTAGGCTTCAAATGAAGTTACTGTGAAAAGCCCCTAGTCGCCACATTCTGGCGCCTGTTCGGGGAGGCTGTTACGGGAATTGAACCATGCTGCTGGCCTGCCTCGGTCTGCTTTCAAAGTCAGCAATTTAGCCCTGTGCTAAACAGCCCCAGTTAGAAGTCAGCTTCACCGGACTTGTCTCCAGTATGGAAGATTTCACCCAGAATTATTGCATTGTTGCTGAGAACATAGCAGAGGTGAAGCAAATCTCAGTAGGATTACAGTACGTTTGAACAGTAGTCGACAGGGTCATGTCTCTTCGTGTCCAGAGAAGATGGTGGTACGAATGGGGAATAGGATACCAGCAGCGGGAAACATTTTCCCATCTTACCCTCGCCCTTTATCTTTTGAACAGAATTCATTGCATGTTGACTTCAGTGGTAATTGCATTCGTATGTTTTTTTTCCTCTGAAGTACCCAAAAATAAATTCTAGCGATAGTAAACAGTAGTCTTTGAAAAGAGAAAAATAATTTCCAGATGGGACAATGTTCCACAAAAACGTCAAGTTATAACAACATCCAATGCAATAAAACTTATCAGAACAGACTCCACATCAAAATATTTGTGTCTTCTTCAGTCATCATTGCGAATCTTGGGGATATGATGGGGTAAGTGTCAAGTCCCAAGCAATGCAGATCAAACCACAAGTAACTCTCACACATTGGAGATGCTTCCTTTGTTTGCTTTGCAAGCATTCACCCTTGGAAATACGTAGACACAATGATAATGGTGGCAATCAATATTATCTATTCAATTCAATGCAAATTTACTACTCAATTCCTACTCTGGAGTGAGTTAATTAAGGGAAGATGAACAATTTAGGGAAGGGATAAAAATAATTTACAGGGCAGCACGGTGGCGCAGTGGGTTAGCACTGCGGCCTCACGGCACCGAGGTGCCAGGTTCGATCCCGGCTCTGGGTCACTGTCCGTGTGGAGTTTGCACATTGGATTTGTTTATTGTCACGTGTACTGAGGTACAGTGAAAAGTATTGTTCTGCGAGCAGCTCAACAGATCATTAAGTACATGGGAAGCAAAGGGAATAAAAGAAAATACATAATAGGGCAACACAACATATACAATGTAACTACATAAGCACTGGCATCGGATGAAGCATACAGGGTGTAGTGTTAATGAGGTCAGTCCATAAGAGGGTCATTTAGGAGTCTGGTGACAGTGGGGAAGAAGCTGTTTTTGAGTCTGTTCGTGCGTGTTCTCAGACTTCTGTATCTCCTGCCCGATGGAAGAAGTTGGAAGAGTGAGTAAGCCGGGTGGGAGGGATCTTTGATTATGCTGCCTGCTTTCCCCAGGCAGCGGGAGGTGTAGATGGAGTCAATGGATGGGAGGCAGGTTCGCGTGATGGAACATTCTCCCCGTGTTTGCGTGGGTTCGCCCCCATAACGTAAAAATGTGCAAGCTAGGTGAATTGGCCACGCTAAATTGCCCCTTAATTGAAAAAAATTGAATTGGGTACTCCAAATTTTTTTTTAAAGAAATAAATCATTTACAGCAGTTGAGGGAACACAGAGGTTGAAGTTGGTTTGGAAAGTGTACAATTGTGGTTTGAGAAAACCACAACAAGACAGAGAATGCTTTCCTCATGTCCTTAAGGTCCAGTCAGTTCCCTTGTAACTTGGGAGCAAATTGTTGTTGAATTAAGTTATGTTTTGCAGCCCTTTATTTACCCCCTTATTTGAACATGGGGATGAGGTTGGTCTGATACGCCAGGACATCACAAGACAGCAACTCTTTCCTGTTCTTTTAAAACAAAATCCGAAGGCTTCAATTAAAATTTACTTTCTCCCTCCTCTTCGGCCCCTATATTTCATGTGGAATTCTGTAGTTAGTATTTCGTCAAAATATTCCTTTACAAGTCATGCCTTTTATGGTTACATTTTTTTAAAAAAAGACTCCCCACCTTCACTTTTATCAAATTATGTTTCAGAAAGTATCATGGGTAGCTCTGGGGCGAAATTCTCCTCAAACGGCGCGATGTCCGCCGACTGGCGCCCAAAACGGCGCCAATCAGACGGGCATCGCGCCACCCCAAAGGTGCGGAATGCTCCGCATCTTTGGGGGCTGAGCCCCGACATTGAGGGGCTAGGCCGGCGCCGGAGGGATTTCCGCCCCGCCAGCTGGCGGAAACGGCCTTTGTTGCCCCGCCAGCTGGCGCGGAAATGACATGTCGGGGCGGCGCATGCGCGGGAGCGTCAGCGGCCGCTGACAGTTTCCCGCGCATGCGCAGTGGGGAGAGTCTCTTCCGCCTCCGCCATGGTGGAGACCGTTGCGGAGGCGGAAGGGAAAGAGTGCCCCCACGGCACAGGCCCGCCCGCGGATCGGTGGGCCCCGATCGCGGGCCAGGCCACCGTGGGGGCACCCCCCGGGGCCAGATCGCCCCGCGCCCCACCCAGGACCCCGGAGCCCGCCCGCGCCGCCTTGTCCCGCCGGTAAATAGGCACTCTAATTTACGCTGGCGGGACAGGCAATTTATCGGCGGGACTTCGGCCCATCCGGGCCGGAGAATCGCGCGGGGGTGCCCGCCAACCGGCGCGGCCCGATTCCCGCCCCCGCCGAATATCCGGTGCCGGAGACTTCGACAACCGGCGGGGGCGGGATTCACGGCGGCCAACGGCCATTCTCCGACCCGCTGGGGGGTCGGAGAATGACGCCCCCGATTCTTCAACAGCAGACTAATGATTGACCTTCATTCTCCACAACTGGTGTGACAGGGAATCCGGGGGTCTCCTAATGGCAAAGCGAACGGGGGGAATTTAGACATTGTGGAGGACAGGAGCAGCTTTGATTGGCGGCACAGTGGTTCATGTTTTGTTTTGCTCTTGATGTAGCATAAGCTGCTTCCTTGATGTGCACTCTGACAAAGGAAGGTTCAGACTTGGAGATAGCTTTAACACATTTATTAAACTATTAACAATTCTCCTACTTGAAATGAAATGAATGAAATGAAAATCGCTTATTGTCACAAGTAGGCTTCAAATGAAGTTACTGTGAAAAGCCCCTAGTCGCCACATTCCGGCACCTGTTCGGGGAGGCTGGTACGGGAATTGAACCGTGCTGCTGGCCTGCCTTGGTCTGCTTTCAAAGCCAGCGATTTTGCCCTGTGCTAAACAGCTCCTCTGTCGACTCTACTGTTAATCCTGTTATAGCTACTCAGACTGACAAACCAATCTGCTACAATCCATGTTGTGGGTGTGATGTTCAATCAACCCTGTGTCTGTACTCACTGAGAGTCTCCACTGGAAAGAGGAAGATCATGTGTGATGTGTCCTTTTATATGGGTTGGTGTAATGTCCTCTTGTGGTCGTGTCACCTCTGTGTGTATCGTGACTGCCCATTGGTCGTGTCCTATCTTACTGATCCATTGGTTGACTGACTGTGTCATGTCTCTGGTGTTCCCTCTAGTGTCTAGCTAGGTGTAGTGTATGTACATTAACCCTTTGTGTACTTACAGTGATGTATATCACCACAGTTAGTACAATTGCTTCACAGCACCAGAGACCGGGGTTCAATTCCCAGATAGGGTCACAGTAACTTCATTGCAGTGTTAATGTAAGCCGACTTATGACACTAATAAAGAGTATTATTATGTGCGCATGATTTGAATAGCTTGAAGCTTAATCATTTTCTTTTACTAAATTTAAAAAATAAAATAATTTAGAGTACCCAATTATTTTTTTTCCCAATTCAGGGGCAATTTAGTGTGGCCAATCCATCTAATCTGCACATCTTTGGATTGTGGGGGTAAAACCCACGCAGACACGGGGAGAATGTGCAAACTCCACATGGACAGTGACCCGGGGCCGGGATCGAACCAGGGTCCTCAGCGCCGTGAGGCAGCAGTGCTAACCACTGGGTGACAGTGCTGCCCTCGCTTGAAGCTTACTCATGAAGAACAGTCTCCAACTCACCCATGGAAATGGTCACTGCTGTACAGTTCTATGTTCTATGTCACTTGGGGCATAATTTTGCTGGTGGCTGGGTTTCCTGCTCCACTCCCTGAAGAGTTGGCAGGGAATGCACCCCACCAATGCCAGCTGCCCCGCAGCCAATTAAGGTTCTGCGGTGACAGGACAGCTGCCCCCTCACTTATGAGAAAGTCATGCCTCAGAGTTCTGCAGGCCAATCTGATTGGATGGGAGGGGAGGCCCAGGTGTACTGTGGAGGCGGGTTCGGTGGCCTCCATGGAAACACCGCGGTGCAAAGGTAAGTACCGGCGGGAAACCTTGTTGGTGGGTGGTGGAGGGAGGGAGGGTGCATATTCTGATCTGGAATGGGGGGTGGGGGGCAATGATGCAGGCAGCCCCTGCTTTCCCATCTTAGGCCTGAGCAAGGTGACCTACCGAGCCACTCCCAGCCACCCCCATCCATGAGCTCCTCTCGTTCGTCAGAAAACTAGCAAACCAGGCGGCAAGACGACGTTAATTGGCCAATAAATGCCCACATATTGGGCTTCATTTGAGATGAAGGCAAGAAAGCCACCTGGCTTTGCTCACCCCTTGTAAAATTGCAGAAAGGTCGGGGACGGCAAGAAGGCCACCCAGGGAATTTCACAGACTCCCCAACCCCGTCTGCAAGCCTGCCGGTGGGAGGGTAAAATTCTGCCCTCGAACAAGGTTATGGGAAGTGGCTATTTTATCCTTTTGAGAGTCATTGGGTGGAATTTAGGGGGCCCATTTGCCGTGGGCGCAAATACCAGTATGGCCGCTAAATCTTGTGAGAGGGCCATAACGGGATTTGCGCTGGCATAATCTCAGTTTGAGATCTTCCCCGCCCTCTGCCACGCACCCCCCCCCTTCCCAGTCCAGCGGGCTGATGTCATACCGAAGAGAATCATGATAAGTTTTAAAAAGTAATGATGACCACGATGGGGGTGCGGATGTGCCTCAGGGCCCTGGGGGTTGAAGGACAAGTCTGGACAATGTCCCCTGACAGTGCCACTTGGCAGTACTGGAAACTGCCGAGGGCACTGAAGTGGGCATTGCCAAGTGGATTGTGGCTAGGAGGGTGTAACCCTCCTCCTCCCTTGTGTGGAGGTATATTTCCCTTATGTGGGGTGAAGGTGAGGGGGGAGTGGAGGGAGCTCCAATGACATTGTGAACAGGGGGGGGGGAGAGGGATGAGGCCTAGTAACATTGGGAGGGGGTACGGTAAGGGGAGGGCCCAGATGACAGCCCCGGAGGGGGTGGAGAGGGGATAGTGGCCCCCCCACACCTCTGTGGTGCGGGGGTGGGGAGAGCGGATAGTGCCCCCTGATACTTTCATAGTGGTGAGGGGGGTTTGCCACAAACCCTGTGTGTGTGTGGGGGGGGGGGTTGTCCTCCATGTCCATGGGCATGCTAGGGGAACGTCAGTCAAACGGAGTTGGGTTGCGTTTAAATGGTGTCCTGCTCCCTTTGGGGCCGGTCTTGCTGGCTCTATGAGGCCCCGCCAGAGTGCCAATGCAAACCACACCCCAGGTTTTGTGGGCACTGAGTCCCCAGAAAATCTGCTCTGAAAACACAGCTGTGATTCCGGACAGTAACACACACCGGTTTTCAGTCACACCTTAACATTTTGCCATTGTGTGGGAGAATTCTACCCATTATCCTCAAGAGGAAAGAAAATCTTAAGAGGAGGACAAATTAGTTTTCTAAATTTGTTTATCCAGCGCTAATTTCATCTTTTCATTGAAAAGGCACATTTGAACATGGGCACAAAGTAACACATTAATCTATGTTGTTTCCTCAGGCTATTAAAACTCTAGAATGTTGTTCAAAACTGGGCAGCAATTGCAATTACTCAAAATCAACTAAAAGATTATATTACATGTTTGTGGTTATTGGAATTGCAAGAATGTGTCAGCTGTTAACAGGAAAGTGGTAAGTATTTTAACATGGTGCACTTTAGAAAATAAATGGGTTATTTAATGGACTGTTGTACAAGTTCTACCGATTTCTTTCTCAACTGGGGAGTGGATCTAAAACTCCAGTAAATGTGTATGAAATAAAATACATAATAAAAATATTAACTCCTTCAACGTTAAAACAGATAACCTTCATCTGAATTTGAAGAAGTTCTCAAATAATATTAAAAGACAATATGAGCATATTTGTCAGTTGACTCTGTGCCATGCCTATTTTTAATGCTCTTAGAAGTGCTCCGGAATCTCAGGCTGGTAAAGATTAGGGCATCACGGTAGCACAAGTGGACAGCACTGTGGCTTCACAGCGCCAGGGTCCCAGGTTCAATTCCCCGCTGGGTCACTGTCTGTGCGGAGTCTGCACGTTCTCCCCGTGTCTGCGTGGGTTTCCTCCGGGTGCTCCGGTTTCCTCCCACAGTCAAAGAAGTGCAGGTTAGGTGGATTGGCCATGATAAATTGCCCTTAGTGACCAAAAAGGTTAGATTGGGTTACGGGGTTAGGGTGGAAGTGAGGGCTTAAGTGGGTCGGTGCAGGCTCGATGGGACGAATGGCCCTCTCTGCACTGAATGTTCTATGTAAGTTCGCCTTGAGAGGATCAATTCAGGGGTTCGCCCAGAAGTGGCAGCTGTTCATCGACTTCAAGTAAAATTGAACGTCAAGAGTAAAGAAGGGGGGGGGGAAGAAAATGGGAGGTGGTAGTGTAAGACAAGGAACTTTGTACACGGTGTTGTGTTGGGTGTTCCGCTATACAGACGAACCAACACGGTTGTAGATGCTACAACTCTGTTTTATTACTTTTGATAACAACATCTGTAAACTTATGACTGTGGTTCGTAATTTACCCGTTAACCTGTGGACCCGGCCCTAACACTATCTTAGTGAGGCACTCAGCACATGGTGTATGTCTGAGTGGCACGCTGTGAGCTCTGTGCCCTGAGCTGTCTCCTGCTGGAATGAGCGGGAACTGTGGTGTTCCCTGTTTTATAGTGCGTGTGCTCTCACTGGTGATTGGCTGTGATGTTGCGTGTGTGTTGATTGGTCCGTTAATCTGTCCATCAGTGTTTGTGTGTGATTGCACCATGATATGTTTATCTGAATATCATGACACACGGGTAATTAGGAAATAGGGCGGGGGTAGTAGGGAACGTTGTTTTTAGGTTTTTTTTGTGTGGGTCGGTCCACGTGGTTGTTTAAGGAGTGTTAAAGTGTTAAACTGTGAACTGAAAATTACAAATACTTCATTAAATATTTTCTTTAAAAAAAGGTGCTCTGGAAGCTGATTGTGTGGAATTATCCAGTAATCTGCTCCGACGGCAGATTGTCGCCGCCGCCGCCTAAACAGCAGTGTGTCACTCTGCGGTCACCGCCCGTTCCGGGACCCCATTCTGAGCGGTACAAGGAGGTCAGCAGGGGCGCGGCGGGAAGCCTTAGAGCAGCGTCGGAGACGTGGCGCCACGCAATCGACACGGCACCGCGTCGCGCACAGACCGCCGATGGAACAACATGGCGCCATGCCGAGCGGCGCCCCGGTTCACCGACCATGACCTGGAGACGCTCTCCAGGACGCCCTCGAGGAGAGGAGAGGGTGCCTGTGCCCTGGACCCAGCCAGAGGGTCCCACACAACGTGGCCCGGCATCTGTGGAGGGAGGTGGGCGTGGCCGTCAGTGCCATGGCGTTATCACCCAGGGCTGGCGAGCAGTGCCGCAAAAAGCTCAACCACCTACTGAGGGCAGCCAGGGTGAGTACCCAGCAATGTGCCCATGGCACCAACCCCCCTACCCCCCACATGTGTAACACCCACCTCCTCCCCAGGGGGACGGTACAACCACAGCCGTGACCCGCATGGCTGGAGCCACCCATACAAGCCGCGTTGGCCGTTTGCCCTGTACACCCATGCCAGCATAGATCCAACTGCATGCATTGGACGAGCTAACAATGCAGTCATCCACCCCACCCCCCCCCCCCCCCCCCCCCCCCCCCCCCCCCCCCCCCGAGGACCGGGAGATTGCCCATGCCGAGATCAGGGGCGCGCTCCAAGTGAGATTGAGATCCCTCCCCTGATTGGCCGCTTTCCCCTCAGCACTCTACCCCCAGCACTCTCCCCCCAGCACTCTCCCCTCAGCCCACTCCCCTCAGCACTCTCCCCCCGGTACTCTCCCCTCAGCCCTCTCCACTCAGCACTCTCCCCCCAGCACTCTCCCCTCAGCACTCTCCACTCAGCACTCGCCCCCCAGCACTCTCCCCTCAGCACTCTTCCCTCAGCCCTCTTCCCTCAGCACTCTCCCCTCAGCACTCTCCCCTCAGCCCTCTCCCCTCAGCCCTCTCCCCTCAGCCCTCTCCCCTCAGCCCTCTCCCCTCAGCACTCTCCCCCCCAGCACTCTCCCCTCAGCATTCTCCCCTCAGCCCTCTCCCCTCAGCACTCTCCCCCCGGCACTCTCCCCTCAGCAATCTCCCCTCAGCCCTCTCCCCTCAGTACTCTCCCCCAGCACTCTCCCCTCAGTACTCTCCCCCAGCACACTCCCCTCAGCACTCTCCCCCAGCACTCTCCCCAGCACTCTCCCCTCAGCCCTCTTCCCTCAGCCCTCTCCCCTCAGCACTCTCCCCCCAGCACTCTTCCCTCAGCCCTCTCCCCACAGCCCCCTCCCCTCAGCCCACTCCCCTCAGCACACTCCCCCCAGCACTCTCCCCTCAGCACTCTCCCCTCAGCCCTCCTCCCCCAGCACTCTTCCCTCAGCACTCTTCCCTCAGCCCTCTCCCCTCAGCACTCTCCCCCCAGCCCTCTCCCCTCAGCCCTCTCCCCTCAGCACTCTCCCCTCAGCACTCTCCCCTCAGCACTCTCCCCTCAGCCCTCTCCCCTCAGCCCTCTCCCCTCAGCCCTCTCCCCTCAGCCCTCTTCCCTCAGCCCTCTCCCGTCAGCCCTCTCCCCTCAGCACTCTCCCCTCAGCACTCTCCCCCCAGCCCTCTCCCCTCAGCCCTCTCCCCTCAGCCCTCTCCCCTCAGCCCTCTCCCCTCAGCCCTCTCCCCTCAGCCCTCTCCCCCAGCACTCTCCCCTCAGCCCTTTCCACTCATCCCTCTCCCCTCAGCACCCTCCCCTCAGCACTCTCCCCTCAGCACTCTCCCCTCAGCACTGTCCCCTCAGCACTCTCCCCTCAGCACATTCCCCTCAGCACTCTCCCCTCAGCACTGTCCCCTCAGCACTCTCCCCTCAGCACATTCCCCTCAGCACTCTCCCCTCAGCACTCTCCCCTAAGCCCTCTCCCCTCAGCACTCTCCCCTCAGCACATTCCCCTCAGCCCTCTCCCCCCAGCACTCTCCCCCCAGCACTCTCCCCTCAGCACTCTCCCCTCAGCACTCTCCCCGAAGCCCTCTCCCCTCAGCACTCTCCCCTCAGCACATTCCCCTCAGCCCTCTCCCCCCAGCACTCTCCCCTCAGCACTCTCCCCTAAGCCCTCTCCCCTCAGCACTCTCCCCTCAGCACATTCCCCTCAGCACTCTCCCCCCAGCACTCTCCCCCCAGCCCTCTCCCCCCAGCCCTCTCCCCTCAGCCCTCTCCCCTCAGCACTCTCCCCTCAGCACTCTCCCCTCAGCACTCTCCCCTCAGCAGACTCCCCTCAGCTCTCTTCCCTCAGCACGCTACCCCCAGCTGTTTCCCCTCAGCACTGTTCCCTCAGCACTCCCCCCTCACCCCGTACCACGACCCACCCACCCCTCCACCTGCCTAACCATGATGGTGCATTGTGTGTCGCAGGGCCACACATTGACCGAGCGGGAGCACCTGGCAGACACCGCCCCCGGCCAGCGCCTGGACGGCCAACCCGCAGGGAATCTAGCAGCGACGGGGAGGGCAGCTCCAACAACAGCCCTCCGGCCCAGTCCAGTGATGACACGATGACCGAGGACACCAGCACATTGGGCACAGACAGATATGAAAGAACATAACACGACACCACAATGGAGGGGACGAACATACGGGGCATGGCACCCTAGGGTACCCCCGATGAAGACACCGAGGTTGCGTGACAGCTGTCCCCTGCACCCTCCGCCACCGCACATACTCTCACCTCGGTTGGCCATTTTAGTGATGAGGCTTCCGGGACACTAACTGGTGCGCACCACACAGCCGATCCGGTACAGCAGGTGGAGGTAGGAGCAGCCGAGGGGCCGGACGGTCGGAGGGCAGCCCAGCCCCGGCAAACACCTGTCGCCCGGATGGGTCCCGGTTTCCTGGAGTTCCCCCACCCACCCATAGACCTGACACAGTCAGGGCTCCAGGGACGTGATAGTATGACTGCCGGTTTCCAGCACCTGCAGACGCAAGTGCAGGAGTGCATCCACGTCCAGGAGCAGGAAATGGTGCCGTGGTAGTCACCACTGTTGTATTGTATATACCGCATACGAGGGGTATTATGGTAAGGCCCCTGTACTACAGGTACGGGGGTAGATCCCTGCCTGCTGGCTCCACCCAGTAGGCGGAGTATAAATGTGTGTGCTCTCCGAACTGCAGCCATTTCGGCAGCAGCTGCGGGAGGCCACACATCTAATAAAGCCCCGATTACACTTTACTCGCATTTTGTCGTAATTGATAGTGCATCAATTTATTATGCAGAGATTTTACAACGATGGATCTCCACATCAAGCCTGATCACCTACAGCTGCACCCTCAAGCAGACAACGGCAAGTCGGCCTTCGCACATTGATGCGCAGTCAATTGCACAAAGACACAGATTGGGTACAACTGTGGCTTTATTGCAGTCAGATGCGTGGCCTCCTGCTGCAGCTGGCGAAATGGCAAGGGCACTGGACGTCATGCATATTTATACAGTTCTTAGTGGGTGGAGCCAGCCAGCAGGGACTATCGGTGAACCAGTAGTGCAGGTCCTACCTTACATCCCCTAATACAGTGGTTCACCACATTCACCCCCTGTTAAAAATGAGTCCGGCGGGCGTGATGTGGAACTATATACAAATAGTGCAATTACGACAGTGTTAAGAAGAAAAGGAAAAAAAAGTCCATGTTGACGGTCTGGAGTCCGTCAAAGGTTCAGCCGGTCCGGTGCTTTGGTTCTTCGTTGGGAGCGGTGTAATGGTGGCGGCGAGGCCAGTACTGGCGGTGGTGGAGGTGGCGTCGATGGCGGTGGTGGCGGTGCTGATGCTGGCCAGTCATCGGGGAACTCCGGGAGCGTGCTGAAGTCCTCTTCGTCCTCTTGTGCGGAAAGGGAGAGGGTGGGGGGGTGATCTGGTGGGGTCAATGTTGGTGGCACAGTGGGGGGGGGGGGGGGGGGGGGGTCGCATGGGTGGGGGGGGGGGGGTTGTTGGGGTGGAACCTGACGGTGCCAGGTCCCTGAGTGAGACCGGGGAACTCAGCGTAGGCATATTGAGGGTTGGCGTGGAGCAGGTGAACCCTGTCCACCAAGGGGTCCGCCTTGTGGAGTCGGAAGTGCCTATGGAGAAGGACCGGTCCTGGAGCAGCGAGACAAGTCGGGAGCGACACCCCGGATGTGGACTTCCTGGGGAAGGTAAAAACACGTTCATGGCGGTGCACAATAGTGATCGGGTGGAGTGTCGAGCGTCAGGGAGGACCTCCTGCCAGCGGGAGGCTGGGAGGTTCCTGGACCACAGGGCCAGCTGGACGGCCCTCCAAACCGTCCCTTTCTCCCGTTCTACTTGCCCGTTTCCCCGGGGGTTGTAGCTTGTCGTCCTGCTGGAGGCGATACCCCTGCTGAGCAGGAACTGACGCAGCTCATCGTTCATGAATGAGGATCCCCTGTCACTGTGGATGTAGGCGGGGAAACCGAACAGAGCGAAGATGGTGCTGAGGGCCTTGATGACGGTGGCAGACGTCATATCGGGGCATGGGATGGCGAAGGGGAATCTGGAATACTCATCGACCACACTGAGAATGTACATGTTACGGTTGGTGGAGGGGAGGGTCCCTTTGAAATCCACGCTGAGGCGTTCAAAGGGATGGGAAGCCTTCACCAGGCGCGCACGGTCTGGCCGGTAGAAGTGCGGCTTGCACTCCGCACAGACCTGGCAGTCCCTGGTGACTGTCCTTACTTTCTCGAAGGAGTAGGGCAGATTGCGAGCCTTGATTAGATGGTACAACCGAGTGACCCCCGGGTGACAAAGGCTGTCGTGTAGTGCCCGGAGTTGGTCCACTTGTGCGCTGGCACATGTACCTCAGGAGAGGGCGTCTGGGGGCTCGTTGAGTTTACCGGGGCGATACAAAATCTCTTAATTATAGGTGGAGTGCTCGATTCTCCACCGCAAGATTTTATCATTTTTGATCTTGCCCCGCTGTGTGTTATTGAACATGAAGGCTACCGACTGTTGGTCCGTGAGGAGAGTGAATCTCTTACCGGCCAGGTAATGCCTCCAATGCCGCACAGCTTCAACGATAGCTTGGGCCTCCTTTTCGACGGATGAGTGTCGAATTTCAGAGGCATTAAGGGTGCGGGAAAAGAATGCCACGGGTCTGCCTGCCTGGTTTGGAGTGGCGGCAAGGGCGACGTCTGAAGCGTCGCTTTCTACTTGGAAAGGCAGTGACTCGTCCACTGCGCGCATCCCGGCCATGGCGATATCTGATCTGATGCGGGCGAAAACGTGTTGTGCCTCGGCCGCGAGGGGGAATAGGGTGGACTGAATGAGTGGGCGGGCCTTGTCCGCATAGTTTGGGACCCACTGGGCGTAGTAGGAAAAGAACACCAGGCAGCGTTTGAGGGCCTTGGGGCAGTGGGGGAGGGGAAGCTCCATGAGGGGGGCGCATGCGGTCGAGGTCGGGCCCGAGAAGTCCGTTTTGGACTACATAGCCGAGAATGGCTAACCGGGTCGTGCTGAACACACACTTCTCTTTGTTATAGGTCAGGTTGAGAAGAGTGGCAGTGCGGAGGAATTTATCGAGGTCGGCATCGTGGTCCTGCTGGTCATGGCCGCAGATGGTGACATTCTCTAAGTACCGAAAGGTGGCCCGCAAACCGTACTGGTCGACCATTCGGTCCATCTCCCTTTGGAAGACCGAGACCCCATTTGTGACGCCGAAAGGGACCCTAAGGAAGTGGTAGAGGCGACCGTTCGCCTCGAAGGCAGTGTATGGCCGGTCCGACTTCTGGATCGGGCGATCGTGGTAGGCGGATTTCAGGTCAATTGTTGAGAAGACCCGATACTGCGCAATCTGATTGACCATATCAGATATGCGTGGGAGGGGGTACGTGTCGAGTGTCGTGTACTGATTGATGGTCTGGCTGTAGTCCACGACCATCCTGTGTTTCTCTCCAGTTTTAACCACTACCACTTGGGCTCTCCAGGGGCTGTTGCTGGCCTCGATAATACCCTCCTTAAGCAGCCGCTGGACTTCGGACCTGATGAAGATCTTGTCCTGGGTGCTGTACCATCTGCTAGTGGCAACGGGCTTGCAATCCGCAGTTAGATTGGCAAAAAGAGAGGAGGGATCGACCTTGAAGGTCGCAAGGCCGCAAACAGTAAGGGGGGGGTAAGGGCCCGCCAAATTTTTGAGGGTGAGGCTCTGGAGGTTGCACTGGAAGTCCAGGCCCAACAGGAGTGCAGCGCAGAGATTAGGAAGGACATAGAGGCGGAAGTTACTAAATTCTACGCCCTGGACCGTGAGGGTAACTGTACAGAAGCCTCGGATCGGGACGGAGTGGGATCCGGAGGCTAGGGAGATCCTTTGATTGGCAGGGTGGACCGCGAGTGAGCAGTGCCTTACCGTATCTGGGTGTACGAAGCTTTCGGTGCTCCCGGAGTCCAGCAGACACGAGGTCGCGTGGCCGTTGATTTTCACCGTCGTCGACGCGGTGGCCAGGTTGTGCGGGCAAGATTGGTCCAGCGTCATCGAAGCGAGCTGCGGGTAGCCATCGGGTGGCGAGGGTGTGCGGTTCTGATCTCGGGATGTCCGGAGACCCTGCGGGCGACAAGATGGCGGTGCCCATGGTGCGCACATTGCAGGGTCGGGAAAAGATGCCGGTGCCCATGGTGCGCACATTGCGGGGTCGGGACCAGATGGCAGCGCCCATTGGTCGCACATGGCCCCGGGAGGAGAAGATGGCAGCTCCCATTGTGCGTCTGGCGTGGGGGAGGGGGCGATAGCGGGCGCGTTCGCAGCGACTGCGCGGACCTGGCACAGGCGCGAAGTGGCCCTTTTTACGGCAGGATTTACAAACGGCAGTTTTGGCGGGGGTGCTTCTGCTGACCGCAGAAGTAGCAGCGGGGACCCCCGGGGTGCGCGGATTGGCGTGCGGCGCAGGCGTATTGGGAAGGCAGGGCCCCGGCTGAGGAGGTCGTCGGCGGGGTCCAGGAGGGATAGGAAGGAGTAGAAGGGTGGGCAGCGCGGCGGGAGGGGTACGATTGCACATTACAGGATGCGACCATCATGGAGGGCACCAAAGTTTTCGTCTCCGCCAGTTCGAGCGTGGCCCCTTCCAGTAATCGTTCTCGGATGCGGTCTGAAGCAATTCTCGTCACGAAAGCATCGCGCATGAGGAAGTTCGCGTGTTTGGCGGCCATAACGGCCTGAAAGTCACAGTCCCGGACGAGTGGAATCAGGGTGCGCCAGAAGTCTTCGATGGACGCAGCAGGTAGTTGTGAGCGGGTGGCGAGTACATGCCTGGCGAAGAGCGTGTTCGTCTTCTGCGCATAGTGTTCTTTAAGGAGTTCCATTGCTTTTGTGTAATTTGTGGCGTCTTGGATCAACGGGTACACGCTGGAGCTCAGTCTGGAGTACAGGACGTTTACCTCCTGAGCCTCCGTTGGCGCGGGGTCCGCCGCGTTGATGTAAGCCTCAAAACATGTTAGCCAGTGAGTAAAGTCTTTTCTGGCATCGGGCGAGTGCGGATCCGACTGCAGACAATCGGGTTTGATTCTGATATCCATTCTGTGGAAAAGTCTGACTGTAATAAATTGGTGCAATCAATTGCACAAAGGCGCAGATTGGGTACAACTGTGGCTTTATTACAGTCAGATGCGTGGCCTCCTGCTGCAGCTGGCGAAATGGCAGGGCACTGGAGGTCAAGCATATTTATACAGTTCTTGGTGGTC
The DNA here is from genome assembly GCF_047496885.1 of Scyliorhinus torazame. NCBI lineage: Eukaryota > Metazoa > Chordata > Chondrichthyes > Carcharhiniformes > Scyliorhinidae > Scyliorhinus > Scyliorhinus torazame. The sequence continues at coordinate 20,879,907 of NC_092721.1, read as the reverse complement.
GGAACCAGCCGGCAGGAGCTACCGGCGAACCTGTAGTGCAGGTCCTACCTTACATCCCCGAATACAGTGGTTCACCACACACATTGGCTAGCTTGCTTTGAAGCATACATCGGATCTGTGACAGAACCTCAGAGGCACAGAACCTCCAGATCCTTTACATGCGGCTGAGCTCCGATATCTTTCCCCTCAGCCGGGAAGCGCCGACCTTCGCTGAAGTCATGGCGCTACTGAAGGAGAACTACAAAATCTATGTCAGACCAACAAAATCTATGTCAGGCACCTCCTCCCCGGTGAGTCTGTGGAAGATTTCTGGCGTGCCCTGCACGCCCTGGTGAGAGACTGTGATTGCCAGGCCATTTCGGGCGTTGAACATTCTGACCTGCTAGTCAGACGCGTTCGTTACGGGCATAGGGCGGCCTACATCCGCCAGCGCCTCTTAGAAGGGGCTACCCTCGACCTCGCGGCGACCAAGAAACTAGCGATCACGCTCACAGTCGCCTCACGCAATGTACAGGCGTATGCCCCCGCCCGCGGCCCACCCCTTCTGCGCATCGTGGACCCCGCCAGCGAACACCCCATCGTGGACCCCATCAGTGACCGCCCCCAGCCAACCCCAGGCCTGCACCGCGCGGCAGCCAACCAACCCCAGGGGACCCAAGTGCTACTTCTGTGGACAGACAAAACACCCCGGCAGCGCTGCCCGGCACGGAGCGTGCTCTGCAAGGCTTGCGGGAAGAAAGGACATTTCGCTGCAGTGTGCCAGGCCCACTCGATCCCCTCTATTGTCGCTGCACCCCCCACAGGCAACCCGTGGGCGCCGCCATCTTCCTCGCCTCAGACCACATGCGGTCCGTGGGTGCCGCCATCTTCCCCGCCTCAGGAACCCTGTCCGTCGGGCACCTCATCGCCTGCAACCGCCGCCGACCAGCCGCGTCTCGCCTCCACCACCATCGACCAGTCCCGACCGCACAACCTCGCGACCGCGTCGATGACAGTGAAGGTCGACGGGCGCAAGATATCCTGCCTTCTGGACTCCGGGAGCACTGAGAGCTTCATCCACCCCGATACGGTAAGGCGCTGCTCCCTCACGGTACACCCAATTAACCAGAAAATCTCCCTGGCCTCCGGATCCCACTCCGTGGCGATCCGGGGGTACTGCACCGCCACCCTCACCATCCAGGGCGTAGAGCTCAGCGGCTTCCGGCTCTACGTCCTCCCCGACCTCTGCGCTGCCTTGCTACTCGGCCTGGACTTCCAGTGCGACCTCCAGAGCCTAACCCTGAAATTTGGCGGGCCCCTACCACCCCTTACTGTTTGCGGCCTCGCGACCCTTAAGGTCGACCCGTCTTCCCTGTTTGCAAACCTCACCCCGGATTGCAAACCCGTCGCCACCAGGAGCAGGCGGTACAGCACCCAGGACAGGACCTTCATCAGGTCTGAGGTCCAGCGGTTGCTACGGGAAGGTATTATCGAGGCCAGCAACAGCCCCTGGAGAGCCGCCCAAATGGTAGTTGTGAAAATTTGGGGAGAAACAGGATGGTCGTTGACTACAGTCAGACCATCAATTGGTACACACAGCCCGACGCGTACCCCCTCCCACGCATATCTGATATGGTCAATCAGATTGTGGACCTGAAATTAGCCTACCACCAGCTCCCCATTCGCAAGGCAGATCGCCCGCACACCGCGTTTGAAGCGGACGGCCGCCTTACCGCTTCCTTAGGGTTTCCTTTGGCGTCACTAACGGGGTCTCGGTCTTCCAATGGGCGATGGACCGAATGGTTGACCGGTACGGACTGCGGGCCACCTTCTCATACCTGGATAATGTCACCATCCGTGGCCACGACCAGCAGGACCACGACGCTAACCTTTCCAAATTCCCCCACACCGCTAAACTCCTCAACCTAACCTACAACAAGGAGAAGTGCGTGTTCAGCACGAACCGATTAGCCATCCTCGGCTATGTGGTCCAGAACGGAGTGCTTGGGCCCGACCCCGATCATATGCCCCCTCATGGAACTTCCCCTTCCCCACTGCCCCAAGGCCCTCAAACGATGCCTGGGCTTCTTCTCATACTACGCCCAGTGGGTCCCTAACTATGCGGTCAAGGCCTGCCCACTCATTCACTCCACCGTTTTCCCCCTGACAGCTGAAGCTCACCAGGCCTTCACCAGGCATCGCCAAGGTAGCGATGCATGCGGTCGACGAGACGCTCCCCTTCCGAGTCGAGAGTGATGCATCAGACGTCACTCTAGCCACCACCCTCAACCAGGCAGGCAAGCCCGTGGCATTCTTTTCCTGCACCCTCCATGCCTCCGAAATTCGGCACTCCTCCGTCGAAAAAGAGGCCCAAGCTATCGTTGAAGCTGTGCGGCATTGGAGGCATTACTTGGCCGGCAGAAGATTCACTCACTGACGAACGGTCGTTTGCTTTCATGTTCAATAACACACAGAGGAACAAGATCAAGAATGATAAGATCTTGAGGTGGAGGATCGAGCTCGCCACCTACAATTAAGAGATTTTGTATTGCCCCGGTAAGCTCAACGAGCCCCCTGATGCCCTATCCCGAGGTATTTGTGCCAGCGCACAAGTGGACCAACTCCGGACGCTGCACGACGATCTCTGTCACCCATTGGTCACCCGCTTTTATCACTTCATAAAGGCCCGCAAGCTGCCCTACTCCACCGAAAGTCAGGGCTATCACCAGAGCTAGCCAGGTCTGTGCGGCCGCCAAAGGGGACCCTAGTCACAGGGCAGGAATCACAGGAGTTCACCTCCAGTTCAGCTGTACCGTCTGGGGGAACACCGAGACGTAGTCATAGGGCCCATAAGGCCAGAAAGGTAGACATTGATGAGAAAGTTGGCGCGGGTGCAGGGCACAGAATAGTTAGATGGGCTAGGGCACATGTGCAGGACGTCTGTTATTAAACACATTCCACACCTATGTGAGCTGCCTCTGTGCTCTGTCCGATGCGGGCGGGGACTGTGTGCTAGTGTGTGTGAGGGGCGCTGCGATAGAAGTTGAGTTTTGGTGCGTGTGATGTGCAGCCCCCCCCCCCCACGGTTCTCCCACGCCAACCCGCCCCCAGCCATACGCCAGGGCCATGGGATGTAGTGTCTGGGCCGCTTGCAGGGTCCACCCAGGTGGAGGGTCTTGATGTGGCCATGAGTCAGACATTGTCGAACGATGTATGGCTCGAAGCCCATTGCACGGCGCGCTGTCATCATCCTCCACGCCTTGTACCAGACCCGCTTACACCATCAACCGTTTGCCCCCACCCCGTTGTGCCGCATATGAATGCATCATGGAGGGGCCGTATGCATGCGGGTGGTGTGGGGTATGGGAGGTGAGGTTAGTCGGTGGTGGGGGAGGTGAGGTTAGTCGGTGGTGGGGGAGGTGAGTGTGGTCGGTGGTGGGGGAGGTGAGTGTGGTCGGTGGTGGGGGAGATGCCGAACTCTGCTGTCTGTGCCCATGCCCATCACTGCTGACCTCCACCGTGGTCGCCGAAACGTGCAGCTACCAGCGACGCCCATGCCTGCTGGCCCAGCCGGCGGCGCTGGGCATCCTCCTGTTGCCGTCCATCCCCCATGTCCCGTGCATCTGCCTCTCCTTCACCATCCCCCTCATCTGGAGAAGAGTTCCCCTCATCCTGACTGTCCTCCTCCTCCTCCTCCAGCACATCGCCCCTCTGCTGGGCTATGTTGTGCAGGATGCAGCAGACCACGACGATGCGGCCAACCCTCTCCGACGGGTACTGGAGGGCCCCCCAGAGCGGTCCAGGCACCTGACGCGCATCTTCAGCAGCCCAAAGCACCTCTCGACCACACTCCTGGTCGCTGCATGAGCATGTAGCGGAGCTCCGCGTCGGTCTGTGGCCTCCGGATAGGCGTCCTCAGCCACGACCGCAACGGATAACCCCTGTCACCCAGCAACCAGCCTTGCAGGCAGAGGGGAGGGGGTCCCTCAAACATGGTGGGGATGGAAGATTGGGAGAGTATAAAGGAGTCATGCACACTGCCAGGGTACTTGGCGCAGAGCTGCAGGATTGTCATCCTGTGGTCACAGACCACCTGCACGTTCATTGAATATGTACCCTTCCTGTTCCGGCACATGGTCCTTTCCTCCGACGTGGGCCGCATGGCGATGTGCACTCCATTGATCGCCCCCTGCATCATGGGCATCCGGGCAACAGCGGCGAAACCCGCTGCGCGGTCACAGGGAACTGTATGTACCGGTCCGCGATGTCGTACAGCACGTCGGTGACGGCTCAGACGCACCTGCGCACCGATGGCTGGGAGATGCCGGACAAGTCCCCACTCGGTGACTGAACGACCCCGTTGTGAAGAAGTTGAGGGCGACCATCACCTTGACGGCCACCGGGATGGCATGTCCACCCCTGGTCCCACGTGGTGCCAGGTGTGCCATCAGGTGGCAGATGTGGGCGACAGTCTACCGGCTCAGCCGAGTCTCCTCCTGCACACCCTGTCCGGGAGGTCCTCGAAGGACATGCGGGGCCGGTACACATGTTGTCGCATCAGACGCCTCCGTGGCCGTGGCACACCCTCCTCCTCCTCGCCATCCTCCTGCTGTGGCTCCCGCACGGCGTGATGCTCCTCCTGTGCCTCTCAGGCGTGTGGCCAAGCGGCCTGGGCGGCTTTCATGTGCCCCACTGCAGCCCGCTGCTCTACAACAGGCTCTGCCGCCACCCTGTCACGCCCGTGCTCCAGCTCCCACTGGGCCTCATGCAGGGCAGCAGCCCCCGGCACGGCAGCTAACAATGCTGCAAGATGGCTAAACATTGTACTATCTGTAGGGGGTGGGAGTAGACAGTGTTTCAGCATTGGTATACACCCCTCCACAACCAGGTGCCATGGGCTACATGGCCGGCCCGGTTGCCAGCATGCGACCCACCCCTGCCCCCTCGATGCCCTGAGACCTGCTGGCCGTCCCCTCTGCCAGGGCCACCGTCTGGTGGCAGTGCCCACACCGTGGGGGCTCCCGCGATTGACGCCCTGGACATACCTGCTGGTGGGTGCTGCCAGTTTGGTGGGGGGGGGGGGGAGAGGGGGGGTGTCTGGCACACGTCAGGACGGCCGGTCTACCTGCGCCGCGAAGCGAACGGGTTGGGTGGACAGCTACGCGTCTGCCATCATGGGGTCTGGCCGTTGGATCCGCCCTGCCACGTCGGGCCGTGGCCTTTGTTGCCCCCACCGCTCCTTCCCCACCCCCACCCCCACCCCCAGATGTGTGGCCCCCCTGCCCCGCCCCCCCCCGGCAGGCTCTCCCACACTGCCCGCCGACACGGCCATGCCGCTCCCCCTCCCGGGCTCCCCACCCCAAACGCCGACAACCACCCCCCCACACCCCCGGGGCCCGCTGCACGCCGTCACCCACCTCCTCCCGCAGCGTCAGACAGCCCGACTGGCTGACGCTGCTTTATACCATGTTAGAATGGCGTGACATCCATGGGACTTCAGCCGATCCGGCCCGGAGAGTCCCTGCTCCTGTGGAGAATTGCCGCTGCGACCGTTTTCGGCGATTCTCCGAGCGGCCGGGCGCCATGTGCAGGCGCCCATTTAAAAAAAAAATGTTTTAATATGAATTTAGTGTGCCCAATTAATTATTTCAAATTAAGGGGCAATTTAGCGTGGCCAATCCACCTACTCTGCACATCTTTGGGTTGTGGGGACGAGACCCACACAAACACGGGGAGAATGTACAAACTCCACACGGACAGTGACCCAGAGCCGGGATCGAACCTGAGACCTCGGCGCCGTGAGGCTGCAGTGCTAACACACTGCGCCACCGTGCTGCCCCTTGCGGGCACCCATTTTGCCACTCATCGGAGAATGGCGTCCCGGCGTCGGAGAGGCGTTGCGCGATCCATGGGAGGTCGGAGAATTCCGCCCCAGTTTTCTCAGCATGGATAAAGAAAATTGATGCGACCATCAATTCACTCGAGACGGGAGTAGAAGTAAACTGTGGCTTTAATCAACTTAGAACAGTGCCTGCCTGCGACTGATCCAATACTGAGAGCCACCTACAGGTCGACTGCTCTTTATACCTCCCTTCAAGGGGAGGAGCCATGGCGGAGCCCATACAGGCCCCAACATGTTCCCCTATGGATAATGCCACACAATGGCCCATAGGATGAGCCCACAAGGGCAACAGCATAGCACAGATACAAATACAAGGGCAACAGCACAGACACAAATACAATGGTGGATTATTGCCATAATACATTCACCACATTCACCCCCTGTTCAAAAAATGAAGTCCGGCGGGGGTGACGGGTTCATAAGTTCAGCCGGTCCGGCGCACAGATTGTGCGCTGTGATCGCCGAAGCTCTGGCGTTGTTGCTGGCCCGGGTGTTGAGCTCGTCCGTGCTGGCATCGGTAGTGAGGGCGCCGGTGCGGGTACAGACGTGGACTCCGGGAGCATCTCTCCTGGAGCTTCATTCCTGTGGATCGGTGAAGGGGGGATGGCGGGCGGGAGGGTGCGCGGGAGCCATATAGGGGCGTGGGCGTTGGTCATGGTAGGTTGGGCGGGGTATGGTGGGGGGGCGGTGGTGGTGGTGGAACCGGAGGGAGATCATATCCTGTCGGCCATCGGGGTGTTCAGTATAAGCGTACTGGGGGTTGGAGTGTAGGAGCTGGACCCTCTCTACCAGAGGATCGGACTTATGGCTCCTGACGTGTTTTCTGAGTAGGACTGGCCGCGGTGTCGTCAGCCAGAGACGGAAGCGAGGCCCCGGAGGTGGATCTCCTAGGGAAAACAAATAGGCGGTCATGAGGGGTCTCATTTGTGGCCGTGCAAAGTAGGGACCTAATAGAGTGGAGCGCATCGGGGAGGACCTCCTGCCAGTGAGAAACTGGGAGATTCCTGGACCGCAGGGTTCTCCCTCTCCACCTGCCCGTTTCCCCTTGGGTTATAATTGGTAGTCCTGCTCGAGGCGATACCCTTACTGAGCAGGTACTGACGCAGTTTGTCGCTCATGAACGACGAGCCCCGATCACTGTGGACATAATTGGGGAAACCAAACAGGGCGAAGACACTATGTAGGGCTTTAATGACGGTGGACATGGTCATGTCGGGGCAAGGGATTGCAAAGGGGAAGCGGGAGAACTCATCAATAATGTTGAGGAAATATGTATTGGGGTTATTGGAGGGGAGGGGCCTTTTGAAATCGATACTGAGACTGAGACGCTCAAAGGGCCGGGATGCCTTTACCAGGTGGGCCTTTTCTGGTCGATAGAAGTGCGGTTTACACTCCTCATAGATCTGGCAGTCCCTGGTCATAGCTCTGACCTCGGTGGAGTAGGGCAGGTTGCGGGTCCTGATATAGTGGATAAGCCAGGTGACCCCCGGGTGGTAGAGGTCATCGTGGATAGCCCGTAGTCGGTTATCTTACGCGCTGGCGCATGTGCCACGGGACAGGGCTTCCGGGGGATCGTTGAGCTTCCCTGGACGATATAATTACGATATAATTATAGGTGGAGAATTCGATCCTCCACCTCAAGATCGTATCGTTCTTGATTTTTCCCCGCTCTGTATTATCGAACATGAAGGCTACCGATCGTTGATCGGTGACGAGGGTAAACCTCCTACCAGCGAGGTAGTGCCTCCAGTGCCGTACGGCTTTCACGATGGCTTGGGCCTCTTTTTCGACTGAGGAGTGCCGAATTTCGGAGGTGGTGAGGGTGCGCAAATAAACCGCTACCAGTCTGCCTGCTTGATTGAGGGTAGCGGCGAGAGCGACCTCTGATGAGTCGCTCTCCACCTGGAAGGGGACAGACTCGTCGACCGCGCGCATTGCGGCTTTGGTGATGTCCGCCTTGATGCAGCTGAAGGCTTGGAGGGCCTCAGTTGCCAGTGGGAAGATGGTGGCCTTGATTAGTGGGCGTGCTTTGTCTGCACAGTTGGGGACCACTGGGCATAATATGAAAAGAACCCGAGGCACCTCTTCAGGGCCTTGGGGCAGTGGGGGAGGGGGAGTTGCAGGAGGGGGCGCATACGGTCGGGGTTGGGTCCTATAACCCCATTTTCCAGGACGTAGCCGAGGATGGCTAGTCTGGTTGTGCGGAAAACGCATTTCTCCTTATTGTACGTGAAGTTTAGGGTTTGGGCGGTTTGGAGAAATCTGTGGAGGTTGGTGTCGTGGTCCTGCTGATCATGGCCGCAGATGGTGACATTGTCCAAGTACGGAAATGTGGCCTGCAGCCCGTACCGATCCACCATTCGGTCCATTGTTCTTTGGAACACCGAAACCCCGTTCGTGACGCCATAAGGGACACGGAGGAAATGGAAAAGGCGGCCGTCTGCCTCAAAAGCCGTGTAGTGGCGGTCCTCCGGGCGGATTGGGAGCTGGTGGTATGCAGACTTCAGATCCACCATGGAGAACACCCGGTAGTGTGTGATCTGGTTTACCATGTCTGAAATCCGAGGACGGGGGTACGCATCGAGTTTATGGTTTGGCTGTAATCTACAACCATCCGGAGCTTTTCCCCGGTCTTGACGACCGCCACCTGAGCTCTCCAGGGGCTATTGCTGGCCTCGATGACTCCCTGCCGCAAGAGTCGCTGGACCTCGGACCTGATAAAAGTCCTGTCCTGTATGCTATACCGCCTGCTTCTGGTGGCTACTGGTTTGCAGTCGGCGGTGAGGTTTGCAAAGAGTGGGGGAGGGTCGACTTTTAGGGTCGCGAGGCTGCATATGCTGAGTGCGGGGAGGGGCCCCCCGAACTTCAGGGTTAGGCTCCTGAGGTTGCATTGGAAATCTAGTCCCAATAGGAGGGGAGCACAGAGGTCTGGGAGCACATATAATTTAAAATTGGCGTACTCGGTGTCCTGTATTGCTAGGGTTGCAGTAGTGCACCCTCGGATTTGCATCGAGTGCGACCCAGAGGTGAGGGAGATGGTTTGGTGCGCCGGGAAAATTGGGAGCGAGCAGCGTCTTACCATGTCCGGGTGAATGAAGCTCTCTGTGCTCCCGGAGTCGAAGAGGCAAGGCGTCTCGTGCCTGTTTACCCGGACGGTCATCATGGAGCTCCGGAGGTGCTTGGGTCGCGACTGGTCCATGGTGACCGCGCTGAGTTGCGGGTAGCCGGAGTGGTCAGAGGTGCTGGGGCGGTTCCGCAATGGCTGCCCTTGTTGATCGTACGCATCGAGCAGCGTGGCAGATGGCGGCCAACTTGGCGGCCCCCGTTGGTCGAGCGTGGCGGGCGGTGAGGAAGATGGTGTCCAAGATGACGGCCCCCATGGATCGCACGTGGCCGGCCGCGTGGGAGAGGATGGCCAAGATGGTGGCCCCCGTGAGTCGCACGTTCTGTGAGGGCTGGAAGATGGCTGCCCCCACGGATAGCACAAGGCTGATGACGCGTCGACAGGGGGCGGAGTCGGCAGACGCGCTGTCACACTGCGGGGTCTGCGGGCCTGTGAGTCTGAGGATTGGGCCTGTGAGTTAGAGTTCTTGGACCTGGCCAGGCAAACTTTGGCGAAATGTCCTTTTCTCCCGCAGCTGCTGCAGTTCACGTTGCGGGCCGGGCAGTGCTGCCGGGGGTGTCGGGATTGGCCGCAGAAATAGCAGGGTAGCCCCCCATGGTGGGCGGGCGGCTGCGCGGCACAGGCCTGAGGCAGTCTTTGGTCGGGGGTCCACGAGGGGGTCACGTGGTTAGCCGGGAATGCGTTAAGGCTCTGGAACGCTCCTTCCAGGGAGGAGGCTAACTTTACCGTCTGGTCCAGGTCCTGGGCCCCCTTTTCGAGTAGGTGCTGTCTCAAGTAGTTGGACCGGACTCCCGCCACGTAGACGTCTCAGACGGCGAGTTCCATATGTTGAGTGGCCGTAACGGCCTGGTTGTTGCAGCTGCGAGGGCTTTGAGGTCACGTAGGTAGTCTTCTAGCGATTCTCCGGGGCGCTGGCGGCGAGTGGTGAGGATGTGTCGTGCGCAAATCCTCGTTCACGGGCCATACATAGAGGCATTCGAGCATCGTGAGGGCGTCTGTGTAGGAGGAAGCCTCGTCGAGTTGAACAGCGGAGGAGGCTCAGCTTCTGTTCGTCGTTGACGGAAGGCGTGGAGGAGGCTGCGACTTAGGCCTTGAAGCAGCGGAGCCAGTGCGAAAAAATTTATTTCGCCTCCGCGGCCTGCAGATCGAGCTCCAGTCGGTCAGGTTTGAGGGCTGAATCCATAGTTGCGTTTAAGTTGATTAAGTTGATGAGACCATCAATTCACTCGAGACGGGAGTAGAAGTAAACTGTGGCTGTAATCAACTTTGAACAGTGCCTGCCTGCGACTGATCCAATACTGAGAACCACCTACAGGTCGACTGCTCTTTATACCTCCCTTCAAGGGGAGGAGCCATGGGCAGAGCCCATACAGGCCCCAACATGGTCCCCTATGGATAATGCCATACAATGGCCCAGAGGAGGAGCCCACAAGGGCAACAGCACAGACACAAATACAATGGTGGATTATTGCCATAATACATTCACCACAAAAATCTTCACTGAAAATGGGGAGTCCATAGTCTTACACTACCATGCCTCCCATTTTCCTCCCCCCACTTTTCCCCTCCCCCCTTACTGCTGACATCATCAAGCATGAAGCATGAGAATAAGCACTGACTGATCAGAACACCAGTACATAGGTTCCTATGAATGAAACAAAGGTGTATTATTATGTGGCACTTATGTTTCTTACTACTGTGCAAAAACAAATAATTTGCATACGGCATACGACAATGTTCTAATTGCGCTGGATTAATGGTAGGTTTATGTGCAGTGGGACTGGAAGAGGAATGAAACGGGAAAGGGTATTCAACTGGCATTGTGGCGACTCCAGGTAAATTGAGAGAAGCAGAAAGTAGAAGGCTCATGCTATTAGGGGCTGGTCAGGCTCAGTGGGCTAGACAGCTGGTTTGTGATGCAGAACAAGGCCAGCAGCGCGGCTTCAATTCCCGTACCAGCTGAGAATTCTGAATTCTCCCTCCGTGTACCCGAACAGGCGCCGGAATGTGGCGACGAGAGGCTTTTCACAGTAACTTCATTGCAGTGTTAATGTAAGACTACTTGTGACAATTTTTAAAAAATTAGATAATATTTCATAGGACAAACAACCAGATTTCTTTTTAAAAGGCTTATTATCTAAATATTGAGAGATTGCAAAGGTTTGAGTTGCAAAGGGATCTGGCTGTCCGAATGCATGAATCACAAAAAGCTAGTATACAGGTACAGCAAGTACTTACCAGAGCTAATAGAATGTTATTGTTTATTGTTTATAGGGGCTGTTTATTGTTTATAGGGGCTGTTTAGCACAGGGCTAAATCGCTGGCTTTGAAAGCAGACCAAGGCAGGCCAGCAGCACAGTTCGATTCCCGTAACAGCCTCCCCGAACAGGCGCCGGAATGTGGCGACTAGGGGCTTTTCACAGTAACTTCATTTGAAGCCTACTTGTGACAATAAGTGATTTTCATTTAATTATTGTGAGGGGAATTGAATACAAAAGTACAGGACATTGGTGGGACCTCATCTGGAGTATTGTGTACGGTATTGGTCTCCATATGTGAGGAAAGATGTAAATGCATTAGAAAGAGGTCAGAGAAAGTTTATTAGATTAATACCAGGAATGGATGCATTGTCTTATGAAAAAACGTTGGACAGGTTAGATTTGAATCCATTAGAGTTCAGAAGAGTTAGAGGCAACTTGATCGAAACCACGAAGATCCTGAGGGGTATTAACAGGATGGTTGTGGAGAGGATGTTTCCTCTTGTTAAAGAATCTAGAACTAGGGGTCACTGTTTAAAATTAAAGGGTCACTCATTTAAGGCAGAGGTGAGGAGAATTTTCTTCTCAGAGTTGTGAGTCTCTGGAACTCGCTTCCTCAAACGGCTATGGAAGCAGTGTCTTTTTATTTTTAAGGCAGAGCTAGATAGATTCTTGATTAACAAGGGGGTGAAAGGTTATTGGGTGGTCGGCAGGAATGTGGGGTTGAAGTTACAAGCAGATCGGCCAAGGTCTTATTGAATGGTAGAGCAGGCTCGAGGGGCCGAGTGGCCTGCTCCTGCTCCTAATTTTAAAAAATGAATTTCGAGTACCTAGTTCTCTTTTTTTTCCAATTAAGGGGCAATTTCGCGTGGCCAATCCACCTAGCCTGCACATCTTTGGGCTGTGGGAGTGCGACCCATGCAAACACGGGGAGAATGTGCAAACCCCACAAGGAGAGTGAGCCAGGATCCAGATCGAACCTGGCTCCTCGACTTCGGGAGGGCAGACGTGCTAACCACTGCGCCGCCATGCCGCCCCTGCCTACTGCTAATGTTAACCCTGTGTGGGTTAATGGGTGTTGAGTGAGTAAACGTCTTGCCCAGCACTTCTGACTGTGCAGCACTGAGAAACCTTAGTAGTTGTTGCATTCTGAACACATTGCCCAGGGGCTTCTCTGCACTTTCAATTGTAGTTACTCATTCAGAGAGTTTGTGCTCGTTCTAGTAGGTGCTTCAATGAAACCCTTTTCAATTTGGAAGCCTGGAGACCAGTGACCAAATGCTCGCTTCCCTGTAGCAGATTCTTGTAAAATTGAATCCATTTATTTCCTGCCAGGGCAAGGGAGGCAGATTTAGCAATTTAAACGCAGTTGACTCATTGTCAATGGTCCCCTAGCATCTGAAATTAAATGACCATCAATGCACCTGAACATATTTCAATGTTAGCCTAGCATGGACCTTTGAGGTGTGTACCAGAGTTTCTGCTCTCTGAAGACACCAAAAGTAATTCCAGGCCACTTGTGTAGTTAAGGATGACAGCCTTGTTGCTACGTTTGAGGTTGTACATGTTTTATCTTCCATCTCAGAACTCACAGTTACCAACGTGATAAGGCTTTGTATATTTTCAGTAAAAATATAAAGTGATATATCCTCCAGTCGCGCCCTCCATGGAAATTACCTTGGGCGGGTCAGAATTTTTTTTTTTAATAAACATTTTATTGAGGTATTTTCGGCATAGGAACTGCAACAAAATAAACAATGTACATGAAACTATAAACATAGTGCAAAAGCCATTTACCTTTCGTACAGGTCCCATCCTTATTGACCCCCTACTCTAATCTAAACTCCCCCCCCCCCCCCCCGCCCCCGGTCTGCTGACGATTAATTTCCCGCGAAGAAGTCGACGAACGGTTGCCACCTCTGGGCGAACCCTAACAGTGACCCTCTCAAGGCGAACTTGATTTTCTCCAAACAGAGAAAGCTAGCCATGTCCGATAGCCAGGTCTCCGACTTCGGGGGCTTTGAGTCCCTCCATGCTAATGGTATCTGTCTCCGGGCTACCAGGGAAGCAAAGGCCAGAATGTCTGCCTCTTTCTCCTCCTGGATTCCCGGGTCTTCCGACACCCCGAAAATCGTCACCTCTGGACTCAGCGCCACCCTTGTTTTTAACACCGTGGACATGACGTCCTCAAACCCCTGCCAAAATCCCCTAAGCTTTGGGCATGTCCAGAACATGTGGACAAGGTTCGCCGGTCCTCCCGCACATTTTGCGCACCTGTCCTCCACCCCAAAGAAGCGGGTCAGAAAGATTGATGGACCATTTAAAGTCCGTTGACTTCTGGCGGGAATTTCTGGGGCTGGATTCTCCGTCCCGCCGCGCCACATTTCTGTTTCACCCCGCCGGCAGGATGCTCCGTTACGCTGGCTGGTCAATGGGGTTTCCCATTCTGGGGCAGTCCCACGCCGTCGGGAAATCGCCGGGTAAAACGGAGCTTCCCCCCGGCAGAGAATCCAGCCCTTGATCTCTGGCGGGTCCAACTGATAAATCCCGCCCAAAGTCATTTTTTTTGTTGTAATTCTGCATTTCCCAACAAATGATTGAAATGTTCTTTTGCCCACCAGTGGCACATACACAAAGTCAGGTACGGGTGTCATGTGGTTCCATTGTGCCACTCTTGAAATGCGGAGGATGTTTGCAAGTCTGGTGCCGGTTTGGCAAGGGGCCATCGCATTGGACATGGAATTAAATGTTACTTCAAACCTCCCAGTACATTTCCTTAGTTTACTGCACAATTTCTTCCATCTAAAAGTTCCTGGAACTTTGTAACCCTATAAATGTTAAAGATTAAATCCATAAATTAAATGTTTGTTTTATTCATTAAAATATACCTTACTGATTAACAGACCACTGAATTAATTTCTTCACTGGAGTCTCCAGCTAATGTTATTAAATCTAAGTGGAGCCATTTTGTATTCCAGACTTCTGTCAGTGTAAACTTTAATGAGTTTACTGTAACAGCAAGAAGAAGGGACGCTTTGAACTGAACAACCCATTCCACATCCCCCCCCCCCTATCATGACTAGCTCTTGATCCTACACGGGAGATGGTTCCCAGCTACAGACATCGATCACTGGCTTTTTCGCCCAGCAAGTGACCAGCCTTTAACTAGAAACGAGTAAAGAAAAAAATCGAATAAGGTCCTGCATTTAAATTCTGCAGCACTTTGGTGTACTTGACAGTTCTAGGTTTCCCAATCACTGGCACACACCCAACCGCCACCCCTTTCAGGCAAAGGGCTTGGTTTCCTTCCAGTTCTACGGGCTGGACAAGGTGAAGCAGCTTGTCATGGGGCAGAATTTCACACGTGGCATGGGTGCTCAGTGGACGGATCTGGAAGAGGCCACCATTCCCAGTCCCTCCTGAGATCAATTCAGAGTCCCAGCGTAAATCACAGCTGCATTGCAAGGTAGGTGCCGAGCCCAACACTGAAAACACAGCCTAAAAACCCCAAAACACCACCTCAACTCACTCTCCGGAACACCCAAATTCTTTTTTTTTACATCAATTTAGAGTACCCAAATCATTTTTTCCAATTAAGGGGCAATTTAGCGTGTTCAATCCACCGACCTTGCACATCTTTGGGTTGGGGGGCGAAACCCACGCAAACACGGGGAGAATGTGCAAACTCCACACGGACAGTGACCCAGAGCCGGGATCGAACCTGGGACCTCGGCGCCGTGAGGCAGCAGTGCTAACCACTGCGCCACCGTGCTGCCCAACACCCAAATTCTTATCCAGCATTTGCTCCATCACCCATTCCTTTTGAATCCAAAAAGTCAAAAGGCGGTTGATCCACCTGCCTGTGTTTCCTGAGTGCCGAGTTTGAAATCACACCGGGCATGTAAAATGTTGGTCAATTGGGGATTTAATCCCGTCAACAAGTAGTATAATTGTCGGCAGGCACCCTGCCGATCCGCACTTGTGCCCGCCGACTGAAATATCGTGTGAGTGTGCAATGACATTGGGATGTCATCACACACCGTTTAACGTGCTTCCGGGTCAGGCACATGCACGCACCAGCCCGGTAGTCGTAAGATTCTACCCATGGTCTCCGTAATCTAGTGCCTTTTAGAATTCTACAGTAGCAATCTTTTTGGTTGCCCTCTTTGAGTCCTTCCAGGAGAGTAGACTTTTTTAAGAGTGGCGACCAGAATTGTACACAGTACACTTGATGTACACAAATGATTAATAGGTTCCCAGTTTCATTGCTTTTGACACTACTGGAGCTGTTTGGTACAACTGAGTACCTAGCTAGGCCATTTCTGACAGCATATTGCATTGGATCTGGAGTCACATCTCGACCAGGCCAGGTAAGAATGGTTGATTGGCTTCGTTTTTAAAAATAAATTGAGAGTACCAATTCATTTTTTCCAATTAAGGGGCAATTTAGCGTGGCCAATCCACCTAGCTTGCACATCTTTGGGTTGTGGGGGCGAAACCTGTGGTGATATGCATCACTGTAAATACACAAGGGTTAATGTAAATACACTACAACTAAGTAAACACTAGAGGGAGCACCAGAGACATCATGACATGCAGACATACAGCTAATGAGCACATAGAATAGGACACGACCAATGGGCAGTCAAGACACCCCGACGTGACACTACCACAAGGGGGCAACCCATATAAAAGGACAGGGCACACATGCTCTTTCTCGTTCCACAGGCGACACTTCAAGAGAAGCACAGGGGCAGATCAGAAGCATCACACCCACCACGTGGCTTGGAGCAGACTGGTTAGTTAGACTGAGTTACTATAGCAAGATTAGCAGGAGAGTCGAACTCAAGTAGGAGAATTGTTAACTGTTCAATAGATGTGTTAAACCTATCTCCAAGTCTGAACCTTCCTTTGTCAGAGTATACATCAAGGAAGCAGCTTACGCTACATGAAGAAGCATAACACAACAAAACCCACGCAAACACGGGGAGAATGTGCAAACTCCACACGGACAGTGACCCAGAGCCGGGATTGAACCTGGGACCTCGGCGCCGTGAGACCGCAGGGCTGGTTTCCTTCCTTAAAGGACATTAGGTGAACCAGATAGGTTTTGATGACAATCAACGATAGTTACATAGTCACCATTTCTGAGACCAGCTTTCAATTCGAAATGTATCTTATTAATTGATCCATTTCCTTTTTAATAATTATTTCTAATTTGTCTTTAGAATATTTTTTTTTCCCAATTAAGGGCATCTTTGGGTTGTGGCAGCGAGACCCACGCAGACACAGGGAGATTGTGCAAACTCCACACAGACAGTGGCCCGGGGCCGGGATCGAATGGGGACATGGGAGAATTGTGCCCTGTGCATTTGGAGCACATAAATTCTAACTTGCTCCGAAGCTCTCTGGACGTAAGTAAGTAGGATGTAGGAGAAGTAGGTGGCATGGGGGAAAGGAGACAATGTCCACTCCAAAGCAGAACTTGCCCATTCCAAGTAGGTCTCTCAGTAGATTGCCTTGGGCTCAAGGATGATTGGAACACAAGAAAACCTGACACCTGGCTGAACAAAAAAAAACCTTCTGGGGTACATTTCCATGACTATTCTCAGTGCTTAACCCAACAGCTCTGAACAGCATTAGACTAATTAATATCACGAATCATTATCAAATACATACATAATCTTGTTCACATATAAGCCTTTCCAGCAGAGGGCCCTGCACAGGAATCTCCAATTTAAGCATTGTGATCCTGAAACCAAGTTAAAAGCTATGACTGTCATCCTCAATGAATGAACAAACTCAACACGGACCAAATACTTAACTTGGGCTCTGTGTTTGCTTCATCTTTCAATATTTTATCTCACTCCTTTCTAAAGGTCTTTGCTATCATTTCAGTTCTACCACTAAGGTTCTCTTCTCAACTCTTCTCTAATGCCGATCTTGTCTTCATTCCAATATTAAACACTGTTGCACCTGATTAAGTGTCCTCTTTGAAGTGAATATAGAATCAATCCATGATGCCAAATCAAATCGCAACAATCCTGTACTATCTTATTGTCCATAGTTTTATGTTAATTGTATTCATAGAGGGCGGCACAACGGCGCAGTGGTTAGCACTGCTGCCTCCCGACGCCGAGGACCCGGGTTCAATCCCAGTCCCGGGTCACTGTCCGTGTGGAGTTTGCACATTCTCTCCATGTCTGAGTAGGTCTCACCTCCACAACCCAACAATGTGCAGGGTAGGGGGATTGCCCAACGCTAAATTGCCCCTTAATTGGATTTTTTTTTTAAATGTAAAAAAAAATTGTATTCATAGCAAGACCAGGAAAATGGAAATATTACATTTTAACACAGCATGTAATCCAGTTGGGGTCAAAAAGAATATTTGGGGCAGTTTATGAAATGTTTTACCCCATTGGTAAAGTCACCATAGCCCTAGATGACCATAGGCTGCTTTCCCCCTTGAGGGGGAGAGCTGTTTGGTGGCGGTTTAACCTGAGGGTCACCACACCTCAGGCGAGGGGCAAAGTTAAGAAGGCAAGGCCTTCTTTTATCTTATATTTGACCCACATTAGACCTAACCTTGGAGGGCTGAATACCAATATCAGTTGGTCACTTTGATGAAACAAAGTAAATCACAATTTTGCTAATCCAAGTATTATTTTATAGGAGAAATTTAAGTGGTCTTTATTTGCGACACTTGTATTTTAATCTTCAGTATGAGTATCAAGCGATATTGTACCTTACTTTATAACATTAATCAATTATAGTACAGCTATGCTAAAATCTTTATTTTGTCATTAGGAATGGGGAGGCGGTAGCTTAGTGATATTGTCACTGGACTAGTAAACCAGAGACCCAGCCTAATGCTCTGGGGACCTGGGTTCGAATCCTGCCACTGCAGATGGTGAAATTTGAATTATGAAATCATTGCCAATTGTTGTAAAAACCCATCTGGTTGACTAATGTCCTTTAGGGAAGGAAATCTGCCAACCTTACCTGGGTCTGACCTACATGTGACTCCAGACCTACAGCAATGTGATTGACTCTTAACTGTAGGGGCAATTAGGGATGGGCAATAAATGCTGGCACAGCCAGCACGTCCCCTGAATGAATTACAAAATATATTGTAATTAAGAGAAGTACAAAAATTGAGAGAAAGAGAATACATAAAGGGCCAATATATAATATTATTTTTCTGATACAGGGCTTCATCCACTCTGACACCATTAGCTGTCTGAAACTTGTGTTTGTGCATGTACACAGGGTTCCCACTGAGCATGGAACAGGGGATGGCTCAAGAAAGTTCACCGCTCATATATTGTCTCTTTCTTATGTAATAAATAATAGAGATAATGTATATGTGTGCAACTTGGAGTGAAAAGGAAATACCTTTAAAATGTCATGGAAAAGTACAGTAGAAAATGAATAGGTGACGGCATGATTCAGGCATCTTAGTTGCATTCTGACTGTTCTTCCACTGTTAGCAAGAGGGATGGGTCACATTTGTCACTGAATATGAATCATCTGCAAGGGTGGAGAAAAATGTATTGAATTTCAAAACAGGAAAATGGGTTACAAAAATTAACTTGGGGATTATTTGTCAGCTGTGTTCAACTCAAGCCACTTTCACTCTGCAGCTCCAGGCCATCCTCTCTGTCCTGGTATTACAACAGAAGCCATGCGATATATTCACTGATTTCCATCACCCTATTTTATATAGGAGATGATTCTGTTACGAGTAAAACTGGCACTCATATATTATGTAACCAACGAGATTGGGGGACATCTCTAAGTTCTTAAGTTTATAAGTTATAGGAGCAGAATTAGGCCATTCGGCCCATCGGGTCTTCTCTGCCATTCTATCATGGCTGATGTGTTCCTCATCTGCTTCCTACAATGTGACAGGCCAAGAGCATGTTGGCATGGGAATTATGACCACATTTTCTGTGCCATCCATGAGCTTCACTTTGTCGTTCTCTGGCCTCGGTATTAACAGATAATGAGCTCAAGTCTTACTCTGGTAATGTGAATGCCAAAATCGAGGCTGATACTCCAGGTCTTTACTGATGGGGGCGGGGCGCAGTTTTTTCGGATGAGATATTTAATTGATGTTCTGTTTGCTTTCTAAATGGCATGTGGAAGATCCATGGCCATTATTTCTTTTTTAAATAATTTTTTTTGTCCGATTAAGGGGCAATTTAGCGTGCCCAATCCACATTCCCAGCATATCTTTTGGGTTGTGGCGTGAGACCCACGCAGACACGGGGCAGAATGGGGCAAACTCCACACGGACAGTGACCCAGGGTCGAGATCGAACCTGGCTCCTCAGCGACATGAGGCAGCAGTGCTAACCACAGCGTCACCATGCCGCGCTCACATGGCCATTATTTCAACGTAGAACAAGGGAGTTTGGCGGCACGGTAGCACAGTGGTTAGCACTGTTGCCTCAGGGCAGATGACTGCTCAATGTTCAGCACCATTCACAACTCCTCAGATAATGAAGGAATTCATGTTCAAATGCAGCAGGACATGGAGAATATCCAGGCTTGGGCTGACAAGTTACAAGTAACATTCGCGCCACACACGTGCCAGGCAAATGGCCATCTCCGACAAAAGAGGATCTAACCATCGGCCCTTGGCATTCAATGGCATTACCATTGCTGAATCCCCCACAATCAACATCCTGGGGGTTACCATTGATCAGAAACTGAACTGGACTAGCCATATTAATACTGTGGCTACTAGAGCTGGTCAAAGGCTAGGAATGCTACGGCGTGTAACGCACTCCTGATCCCCCCAAAGCTTGTCCGCCATTTACAAGGCACAAGTCAGGAGTGTGATGGAATACTCTCCACTTGCCTGGATGAGTGCTGCTCCAACAATACTCAAGAGGCTCAACACCATCCAGGACAAAGCAGCCCGCTTGATTGCTACCCCTTCCAGAAACATGCAATCATTCTACCAGCGATGAACAGTGGCAGCCATGTGTACCATCTCCATGATGCACAGCAGTAACTCGCCAAGGCTCCTTAGGCAACACCTTCCAAATCCACGACCACAACCTAGAAGGACAAGAGCAATGGATACCTGGGAACCCCACCACTTGGAAGTTCCCCTCCAAGTCACTCCACTCTGACTTGGAGATATATCACTTTTCCTTCACTATCGCTGGGGCAACATCCTGGAACTCCCTCCCTAACAGCACTGTGAGTGTACCTACACCTCAGGGACTGCAGCGGTTCAAGAAGGCAGCTCACCACCACCTTCTGAAGGGCAACTATGAATGGGCAATAAATGCTGCCCTAGCCAGCGACGTCCACGTCCCATAAGTGAAGATTAAATAAAGTCGAGCCCCAACCCCAAAGACTACTCTCATTGGCTACTGCTGCCCGGTTCCCCGAGACACCACAGCAACTCTTGCTTGTCCTTCTTCGCACCTCCCAACTGCTGCACAGCTCACCTCTCAGCTCTCGCTCGGGTGCCCAGCCATGAGCCTCGCCGACCGTGTGTGCTCCTGTCTGGCTGCCTGGCTGCTGGATATCTTGCCTGGCCTTTGACCTCTCTCACCCTCGCTGGCCGTTTGTGTTCCTGGCCAGCCCAGCCCTCGCACTCTTAGCTCTGCTTGGCTGGCCCCTGGCTCTGATCTAGTCCACCCAAGAGACTGTGTTACTAATTCACACACGTGTCCATGACATAACAATGACAGTTATGGCATAATGTGTTGGATCTGATTTAAGTGTTTTCTTAAGCAAAAATGGCAGGTACACTAAAAGAGTAACGAGGGAGGGGTTTTATGTACCAGAGCAACACCATTGGCTGGTGTAATGTCACGTGTTACACAATGACATCATTGGAGTTCACCATTGTACCTGTTTGAGCCGCATCTTGTCAATAAACCCCTTGCACTGTGTTATACAAACTCTTTTTTAAAATAAATTTCGAGTACCCAATTCATTTTTTCCAATTAAGGGGCAAATTAGCGTGGCCAATTCACCTACCCTGCACATCTTTGGGTTGTGGGGGCGAAACCCACGCAGACACGGGGAGAATGTGCAAACTCCACACGGACAGTAACCCAGAGCCGGGATCGAACCTGGGACCTCAGCGCCGTGAGACTGTAGTGCATGTTATACAAACTCGACGTGTGCCTCCTCTGATTCTCTCTTTGCGGCTACAACAAAGAAAAAACAATCAATCAAAGTGTTGTGGGGATTTTTGGGCGTCTCCTCAGAGTGTGTGGATGCTCCATCGATGAGTGTATTCAAGGCTAAGGATCGACAGAGAATCCATGGATGTGGAGACGGAGCAGAAAATGGTCAAGTATGATCATACTGAGTGGCAGAGCAAGCTTGAGAGACCAAAATAGTCTAATCCTGCTCCTATTTATTGTGTTCTGCCTCTTAACCAGTTATTCATTTTCATGTAAAATTCTCCATACTATATTTATTTTACTGCGTTCTCCCGTTAGCTTCAAGACTCCAAAGTCCTGAAGGCGCAGATCATGATCGGAAATGGGTCAACAGGCACTGGTTAGTCTCTCGTACGTTGTTTTTGGAGCCTTGTGAATTTGGACAGTGAGCATTGCAGGCATGCTAGAAAGTAGGCAATCACTGCTGAGCTAATCCCATCCACTTGTCAACAGAGATTACTGGTCAACCATGACTAACATTTGGTACTATTTGAACTGCTACTATTCCATAGCAGAGGCTAACTCAGTTCAGTGAACTCTGAATTGAATTTGCGTCCCTCAGGTCTGTTCTGCCCAGGAGTTCACTCGCACATATCAGCTAAGCCTTTGGGGAACCCTTACAATTTACTATTCATTAAAAAAAACAAATGAATATTCTGAACAATGCAATTTTCTGTAAACATACAAAACTGCAACAACTCTACAAATTGGCCAGGTGAGATCATTTGTTTAACTATTGAGCAACTGTACCATCCAATTAACTGATAACATTATCACTAACCTGACCTCTAATGCTAAAAATATTATGAGCACAGTGGGGAATGCTTGACATTTTTTACATTCCTGACTCAATTAACAGCATTCCTGCCCAAAGCCACAGCTTTGGAACTGACATTCGTAGCTGCAGCCAATCTGGTGACCATCTTGATTTGAAAGGATCCGTTTTTTAAAAACCTATTTCTTTTCAAAATAAATTTAGAGTACCCAATTTGTTTTTTCCAATTAAGGGGCAATTATCCTGCACAGCTTTGGGTTGTGGGGACGAAACCCACACAAACAGGGGGAGAATGTGCAAACTCCACACGGACAGTGACCCAGAGCCGGGATCGAACCTGGGACCTCGGCATCGTGAGGCAACAGGGCTAACCCACTGCGCCACCTATTTTGAAGAGTGATCAGAATGAGCCATAACATTAAGGCAAGTGCGTTAGTGTGGGTGTGACCAATGGCAGAAGTGGAAGAAGTCTTATTTTATTTTCATTGGGAAAGAATCTTATCAACGAAACCCAGGCCTGTTCAATTTATCTCTCTTTGGTGGGCGCGGAAATCACAAATTATAGAGATAAACTAACTGTGAATTATGGAATTATAGAGAATTTGCTGGATAATGAATTATAGATCCTCACCAATGCCCCCTCTATCTTTTTTGTTGTGTGTTGTCTATTTATTTAAGGCATGCCTGGTTAACCCCATCGCATTAACATCGCTGAATTCCCCACTATATTCCATCCTTACCCGGTCTGGCCTACATGTGACTCCAGGTCCACAGCAATGTGGTTGACTCTTAAATGCCCCCAGGGATGGGCAATAAATGCTGACCCAGCCAACATCACCCACATCCCAAGAATGAATAAAAACAGTGAACTCGCTTCAGACGTCCGTCATATTGGACCAGGCTGCTCTGTAGGTATCCAGGGTGCAAGTCAAAACTCTCTGAATTGCTGAATAAAATATTCATGATAAACGTTCCACACGGGCGGCGCGGTGGCGCAGTGGTTAGCACTGCTGCCTCACGGCGCCGAGGACCCGGGTTCGATCCCGGCCCCAAGTCACCCTCCATGTGGAGTTTGCACATTCTCCCCGGGTCTGCGTGGGTCTCACCCCCACAACCCAAAAAGATGTGCAGGGTAGGTGAATTGGCCAGGCTAAATTGCCGCTTAATTGGAAAAAGAAAGAATTGGGCACTCTAAATTAATATTTTTTAAATGTTTTAAAAATAAACGTTCCACATCGGTTGTAGGGCCTTTTGCCGGTATTGGTCTGGCCTGGCACTTAGGGGCTGGTTTAGCACACTGGGCTAAATCGCTGGCTTTGAAAGCAGACCGAGGCAGGCCAGCAGCACGGTTCAATCCCCGTACCAGCCTCCCCGAACAGGCGCCGGAATGTGGCGACTAGGGGTTTTTCACAGTAACTTCATTTGAAGCCTACTTGTGACAATAAGTGATTTTCATTCATTTCAGCAGGGCAGCACGGTGGCGCTGTGGATTAGCCCTGCTGCCTCGCAGCACTGAGGTGCCAGGATCGATCCCGGGTCACTGTCCGTGTGGAGTCTGCACATTCTCCCGTGTTTATGTGGGTTTTGCCCCTACAACCCAAAGGTGTGCAGGGTAGGTGGATTGGCCAACGCTAAATTGCCCCTTAATTGGAAAAAATGAATTGGGTACGTGAAATTTACAAAAAATACCTGTCCACCAACGTGTGGAGCTAATAATGACCCTTTCAGCTGCACCGTTTAAACGGTGAATCCACTGTACAGGTTAGTTGCTGGTTTATCATTTCAGGCTGCTGTTTACCTTCTCAGTGTTTTGTGATTGGAAAAACTTGTTTCCGGGGAGGATTTTGCTGGTGCTTCAGCCCTGGGTGGTCTGATAGAACCGGCTCTGGGGCTGGAGGTTGAATCGGGGTCGCAAAGGTGATACAGCAGAGCAGGAGCAGCACTCAGAGGCGAAAGGAGGTGGCACTGCACAGGAGGCTACACTGTCGGTGCATCCTCAGGCAACATGCCTTTGCAGGCCAATGTCTGTGCCTGCACGTCACAAAGAAGCCTATGAGCTACGTCTCTCACAGCTCTGTAACTGAACCCTCATACTAGGGCATGGGCAGCATTGCCTCTGGCTGTGAAGGTCACCACGGCTCTTAACTTTTATACGGCAGGCTCCTTCCAGTCTGCAGCAGGTGATATCAGCAGCATTTCACAGTGCGCTGCTGTATCAGGGAGATCACTGGGGCTTTTCATGCTCCGAACAGTTGCTATCTCTTTCCCAAGACAAGAGAGCAATAGATTTCACCCACTTGTCTACCCCCACGGGCAGCACGGTAGCACAGTGGTTAGCACTGTTGCTTCACAGTGCCAGGGAGCTGGGTTCGATTCCCGGCTTGGGTCACCGTCTGTGCGGAGTCTGCACGTTCTCCCCGTGTCTGCGTGGGTTTCCTCCGGCTGCTCCGGTTTCCTCCCACAAGTGCCGAGAGACGTGCTTGTTAGGTCATTTGCAAATTCTGAATTCTCCCTCTGTGTACTCGAACAGGCGCCGGAATGTAGCGACTAGGGGATTTTCACAGTAACTTCATTGCAGTGTTAATGTAAGCCTACTTGAGACAATAAAGATTATTATTAAAGTGCTGTAGGCAGCTCCCACGTGACCTTGTGTGCTCCGCATCGACAGCCGAACGTCATTCAGAACAGATTTCATTCTCTCAATCTCCAGTTTGTGATAGTGACCAAACCCATCGCTTATGTGGGTCTATGTCCATTTATCCTGCACCCAATACTTGTATTGCCTTTGACCAAACAGCTCCTCAGCACAAAATGAAGGCTGGCCACTCCAATGCAGACCTGAGGGAGCCCTGCACTGTCAGAGGGTCAGTACTGAAGGAGTGCTGCACTGTCAGAGGGTCAGTACTGAGGGAGTGCTGCACTGTCAGAGGGTCAGTACTGAAGGAGTGCTGCACTGTCAGAGGGTCAGTACTGAGGGAGTGCCGCACTGTCAGAGGGTCAGTACTGAGGGAGCGCCGCACTGTCAGAGGGTCAGTACTGAGGCAGTGCTGCACTGTCAGAGGGTCAGTACTGAAGGAGTGCTGCACTGTCAGAGGGTCAGTACTGAGGGAGTGCTGCACTGTCAGAGGGTCAGTACTGAAGGAGTGCTGCACTGTCAGAGGGTCAGTACTGAGGGAGTGCTGCATTGTCAGAGGGGTCAGTACTGAGGGAGTGCTGCACTGTCAGAGGGTCAGTACTGAGGGAGTGCTGCACTGTCAGATCGTCAGTACTGAGGGAGCCCTGCACTGTCAGAGGGTCAGTACTGAGGGAGTGCTGCACTGTCTGAGGGATAATAGTGAGGGAGCCGTGCACTATCAGAGGGGTCATTACTGAGGAAGTGCTGCACTGTCAGAGGGTCAGTACTGAGGGAGTGCTGCACTGTCAGAGGGTCAGTACTGAGGGAGCCCTGCACTGTCAGAGGGGTCAATACTGAAGGAGTGCTGCACTGTCAGAGGGTCATTACTGAGGAAGTGCAGCACTGTCAGAGGGTCAGTACTGAGGGAGTGCTGCACTGTCAGAAGGTCAGTACTGAGGGAGTGCTGCATTGTCAGAGGGGTCAGTACTGAGGGAGTGCTGCATTGTCAGAGGGGTCAGTACTGAGGGAGTGCTGCACTGTCAGAGGGTCATTACTGAGGAAGTGCTGCACTGTCAGAGGGGTCAGTACTGAGGGAGTGCTGCACTGTCAGAGGGTCATTACTGAGGAAGTGCTGCACTGTCAGAGGGTCAGTACTGAAGGAGTGCTGCACTGTCAGAGGGTCAGTACTGAGGGAGCCCTGCACTGTCAGAGGGTCAGTACTGAGAGAGTGCTGCACTGTCAGAGGATCAGTACTGAGGGAGTGCTGCATTGTCAGAGGGTCAGTACTGAGGGAGTGCTGCACTGTCAGAGGGTCATTACTGAGGAAGTGCAGCACTGTCAGAGGGTCAGTACTGAGGGAGCCCTGCACTGTCAGAGGGTCAGTACTGAGGGAGTGTTGCACTGTCAGAGGGTCAGTACTGAGGGAGGGCTGCACTGTTAGAGGGTCAGTACTGAGGGAGTGCTGCACTGTCAGAGGGTCAGTACTGAGGGAGGGCTGCACTGTCAGAGGGTCAGTACTGAGGGAGTGCCGCACTGTCAGAGCGTCAGTACTGAGGGAGCGCTGCACTGTCAGAGGGTCAGTACTGAGGGAGTGTTGCACTGTCAGAGGGTCAGTACTGAGGGAGAGCTGCACTGTCAGAGGGTCAGTACTGAGGGAGTGCTGCACTGTCAGAGGGTCAGTACTGAGGGAGGGCTGCACTGTCAGAGGGTCAGTACTGAGAGAGTGCTGCACTGTCAGAGGGGTCAGTACTGAGGGAGTGCTGCACTGTCAGAGGGTCAGTACTGAGGGAGTCCTGCACTGTCAGAGGGGTCAGTACTGAGGGAGCCCTGCACTGTCAGAGGGTCAGTACTGAGGAGCGCTGCACTGTCAGTGGGTCAGTACTGAGGGAGCCTTGCACTGTCAGTGCGGTCAGTACTGAGGGAGTGCTGCACTGTCTGAGGGTTAGTACTGAGGGAGCCCTGCACTGTCAGAGGGTCAGTACTGAGGGAGTGCTGCACTGTCTGAGGGTTAATAGTGAGGGAGCCGTGCACTGTCAGAGGTGTCAGTACTGAGGGAGTGCTGCACTGTCAGAGGGTCAGTACTGAGGGAGTGCTGCACTGTCAGAGGGTCAGTACTGAGGGAGTGCTGCATTGTCAGAGGGTCAGTACTGAGGGAGCGCTGCACTGTCAGAGGAGGGTCAGTACTGAGGAAGTCCTGCACTGTCAGAGGGGTCAGTACTGAGGGAGTGCTGCACTGTCAGACGGTCAGTACTGAGGGAGTGCCGTATTGTCAGAGGGGTCAGTACTGGGAGTGTTGCACTGTCAGAGGGGTCAGTACTGAGGGAGTGCTGCATTGTCAGAGGGGTCAGTACTGAGGGGGTGCTGCACTGTCAGAGGGTCAGTACTGAAGGAGTGCTGCACTGTCAGAGGGTCAGTACTGAAGGAGTGCTGCACTGTCAGAGGGTCAGTACTGAGGGAGTGCTGCATTGTCAGAGGCGTCAGTACTGAGGGAGTGCTGCATTGTCAGAGGGGTCAGTACTGAGGGAGTGCTGCACTGTCAGAGGGTCATTACTGAGGAAGTGCTGCACTGTCAGAGGGTCAGTACCGAAGGAGTGCTGCACTGTCAGAGGGTCATTACTGAGGAAGTGCTGCACTGTCAGATCGTCAGTACTGAGGGAGCCCTGCACTGTCAGAGGGTCAGTACTGAGGGAGTGCTGCATTGTCAGAGGGGTCAGTACTGAGGGAGTGCTGCATTGTCAGAGGGGTCAGTACTGAGGGAGTGCTGCACTGTCTGAGGGTTAATAGTGAGGGAGCCGTGCACTATCAGAGGGGTCATTACTGAGGAAGTCCTGCACTGTCAGAGGGTCAGTACTGAGGGAGTGCTGCACTGTCAGAGGGTCAATACTGAGGGAGTGCTGCACTGTCTGAGGGTTAATAGTGAGGGAGCCGTGCACTGTCAGAGGTGTCAGTACTGAGGGAGTGCTGCACTGTCAGAGGGTCAGTACTGAGGGAGTGCTGCACTGTCAGAGGGTCAGTACTGAGGGAGCACCGCACTGTCAGAGGGTCAGTACTGAGGGAGTGCTGCACTGTCAGAGGGTCAGTACTGAGGGAGTGCCGCACTGTCAGAGGGTCAGTACTGAGGGAGTGCTGCATTGTCAGAGGGTCAGTACTGAGGGAGCGCTGCACTGTCAGAGGAGGGTCAGTACTGAGGGAGCCCTGCACTGTCAGAGGGGTCAGTACTGAGGGAGTGCTGCACTGTCAGAGGGTCAGTACTGAGGGAGTGCCGTATTGTCAGAGGGGTCAGTACTGGGAGTGTTGCACTGTCAGAGGGGTCAGTACTGAGGGAGTGCTGCATTGTCAGAGGGGTCAGTACTGAGGGGGTGCTGCACTGTCAGAGGGTCAGTACTGAAGGAGTGCTGCACTGACAGAGGGTCAGTACTGAAGGAGTGCTGCACTGTCACAGGGTCAGTACTGAGGGAGTGCTGCATTGTCAGAGGCGTCAGTACTGAGGGAGTGCTGCATTGTCAGAGGAGTCAGTACTGAGGGAGTGCTGCACTGTCAGAGGGTCATTACTGAGGAAGTGCTGCACTGTCAGAGGGTCAGTACCGAAGGAGTGCTGCACTGTCAGAGGGTCATTACTGAGGAAGTGCTGCACTGTCAGATCGTCAGTACTGAGGGAGCCCTGCACTGTCAGAGGGTCAGTACTGAGGGAGTGCTGCATTGTCAGAGTGGTCAGTACTGAGGGAGTGCTGCATTGTCAGAGGGGTCAGTACTGAGGGAGTGCTGCACTGTCTGAGGGTTAATAGTGAGGGAGCCGTGCACTATCAGAGGGGTCATTACTGAGGAAGTCCTGCACTGTCAGAGGGTCAGTACTGAGGGAGTGCTGCACTGTCAGAGGGTCAGTACTGAGGGAGCCCTGCACTGTCAGAGGGGTCAATGCTGAAGGAGTGCTGCACTGTCAGAGGGTCATTACTGAGGAAGTGCAGCACTGTCAGAGGGTCAGTACTGAGGGAGTGCTGCACTGTCAGAGCGTCAGTACCGAGGGAGCCCTG
This sequence comes from Scyliorhinus torazame, assembly GCF_047496885.1. Taxonomy (NCBI): domain Eukaryota; kingdom Metazoa; phylum Chordata; class Chondrichthyes; order Carcharhiniformes; family Scyliorhinidae; genus Scyliorhinus; species Scyliorhinus torazame. Next base: position 20,851,029 of record NC_092721.1, on the reverse strand, counting down.
CATTGTAAGAGGGTCAGTACTGAGGGAGTGCTGCACTGTCAGAGGGTCACTACTGAGGAAGTGCAGCACTGTCAGTGCGTCAGTACTGAGGGAGCGCTGCACTGTCAGAGGGTCAGTACTGAGGGAGTGCCACACTGTCAGAGGCGTCAGTACTGAGGGAGTGCTGCACTGTCAGAGGGTCAGTACTGAGGGAGGGCTGCACTGTCAGAGGGTCAGTACTGAGGGAGTGCTGCACTGTCAGAGGGTCAGTACTGAGGGAGGGCTGCACTGTCAGAGGGTCAGTACTGAGGGAGTGCTGCACTGTCAGAGGGGTCAGTACTGAGGGAGTGCTGCACTGTCAGAGGGTCAGTACTGAGGGAGTCCTGCACTGTCAGAGGGGTCAGTACTGAGGGAGCCCTGCACTGTCAGAGGGTCAGTACTGAGGGATTGCTGCACTGTCAGAGGCGTCAGTACTGAGGAGCGCTGCACTGTCAGAGGGTCAGTACTGAGGGAGCCTTGCACTGTCAGTGCGGTCAGTACTGAGGGAGTTCTGCACTGTCTGAGGGTTAGTACTGAGGGAGCCCTGCACTGTCAGAGGGTCAGTACTGAGGGAGTGCTGCACTGTCTGAGGGTTAATAGTGAGGGAGCCGTGCACTATCAGAGGGGTCATTACTGAGGAAGTGCTGCACTGTCAGAGGGTCAGTACTGAGGGAGTGCTGCACTGTCAGAGGGTCAGTACTGAGGGAGCCCTGCACTGTCAGAGGGGTCAATACTGAAGGAGTGCTGCACTGTCAGAGGGCCAGTACTGAGAGAGTGCTGCACTGTCAGAGAGGTCAGTACTGAGGGAGTGCTGCGCTGTAAGAGTGGTCAGTAATGAGGGAGCCCTGCACTGTCAGACAGCCAGTACTTAGGGAGTGCTGCACTGTCAGAGGGATCAGTACTGATGGAGTGCTGCACTGTCGGAGGGGTCAGTACTGAGGGAGTGCTGCACTGTCAGAGGGGTCAGTACTGAGGGAGCCCTGCACTGTCAGACAGCCAGTACTTAGGGAGTGCTGCACTGTCAGAGGGGTCAGTACTGACGGAGTGCTGCACTGTCAGAGGGGTTAGTACTGAGGGAGTGCTGCACTGTCACAGGGTCAGTACTGAGGGAGCCCTGCACTGTCAGAGGGGTCAGTACTGAGAGAGTGCTGCACTGTCAGAGGGGTCAGTAATGAGGGAACCCTGCACTGTCAGGCAGCCAGTACTTAGGGAGTGCTGCACTGTCAGAGGGGTCAGTACTGACGGAGTGCTGCACTGTCAGAGGGGTCAGTACTGAGGGAGTGCTGCACTGTCAGAGGGGTCAGTACTGAGGGAGTGCTGCACTGTCACAGTGTCAGAACTGAGGGAGACCTGCACTGTCAGAGGGGTCAGTGCTGAGGGAGTGCTGCACTGTCAGAGGGTCAGTACTGAGGGAGTGCTGCACTGTCAGAGGGGTCAGTACTGAGGGAGTGCTGCACTGTCACAGTGTCAGTACTGAGGGAGACCAGCACTGTCGGAGGGGTCAGTGCTGAGGGAATGCTGCACTGTCAGAGGGTCAGTACTGAGGGAGTGCTGCACTGTCAGAGGGGTCAGTACTGAGGGAGTGCTGCACTGTCACAGGGTCAGTACTGAGGGAGCCCTGCACTGTCAGAGAGCCAGTACTGAGGGAGTGCTGCACTGTCAGAGAGCCAGTACTGAGGGAGTGCTGCACTGTCTCAGGGTCAGTAATGAGGGAGCCATGCACGGTCAGGGGGACTGTCTTTCAGATGAGACATTAAACCGGCTCCGGTAGATGTTGAAGATCCCATGGCACTATTTCGAAGAAGAGCAGGGGAGTTATCCTCAATGTTTGGCCAATACTTATCCCTCAACCAACATCACAAAAACAGATTGTCTGGTCGCTATCAGCTTGCTGCTTCTGGGATCTTGCTGGTTGTGGTGTTTCCAACATCACAACAGTGACTGCACTTCATTTGTACTTCAGCGAGTGCAAAGCCCTTTGAGTTGTCTGGAATCTATGAAAAGCAACGTATGAAATGAAGTATTTACTTTTCTTTCTTCTTTTAGGTCATGGGCTGTCTCCCGGATGAGAAAGAGATAACCTTTTTATAATGGCTCAACCCTCCAGGGCACAGCTGCTGAGCGGTGAACTAGACAAGACTTGCCACCATTGGAAAGGTCATTGGACAGACGGCACGGTGGCACAGTGGTTGGCAATGCTGCCTCACGGCGCTGAGGACCCGGGTTAGATCCCGGCTCTGGGTCACTGTCTGTGTGAAGTTTGCACATTCTCCCCGTGTTTTTGCGTGGGTTTCAGCCCCACAACCCAAAAGATGTGCAGGCTAGGTGGACGAGTCACGCTAAACTGCCCATTAATTGGAACAAAAAAAGAATTGAATACTCTAAATGTATTTTTTTTGAAAGAAATGTCATTGAGCAGGCAGTCGGTGTGTTCTGGATCACCTCTGCTGCCATTTCGAACAGCACAACACAAGAACCAGGACTCCTATTCCCAATAAGTCTATTGTCCTGCAATGGTCATCACGGCTGTCTGACCATCATCCGATTGTCTTCATTTAGCTGGGGCAGTCCAGTCCAGCTGGATAATAAGGACATTGGCAGAATGGGTAGTGAGGGAGTCAACATCCTGGGAGAACAGTGGGTCCTTCTCCCCTGGAATCAATGTTACTCTTCTGGGACTGCACCTCAGCACTTTTATGCATGAGTGCAAGATTGGTGTGACACTCTGAAAACCCTGTTAACACTGATCGCTAACCCCTCCACCCAACCCTAAACCAAGATGGCAGTCATCTGAGCTTCCATAGCCAGCAGCTGTCAGCAGTGGCTCCATCAGAATGAATGCTTGCCATGTTCAAGAAGCTGACCACTCAATCAATGCTGGACAGAATGGTCTCTGTGTTCTGCACAATGCCTGCGGAACAGTCGGAGCTGGTTTTCTCCATGTTCCAACCCATTGGTGCACAAGCTCGCTGGCCGGCTGCCCAATGCAAGTAACATTTCCAGGTGTGTACCCCCATCAACCTTCGTCAGAAGCCTGGATCCTCAATGTCAGCAGAGGAGTCCCATGGAGCAGGTTCAGTATGATCTCACTCTCCAGTGAGTTGGCATAACAACAGTGTATATTTATATTGCACCTTTGAAATAACAAAATGTCTGAAGGTGATGTGCAGGAGCATTATAAAGAATAATTAGACACTGAGCAATGCAAGATGATGTCTGGCAAGTCGGCCGGAAGCTTGTTAGAAGAGTAGGTTTTAAGGAGTGCTTTGAAGGAAGAACAGGGAAGTAGAGAGGGGCAGATGTGTGGGGGTGGAATTCTAGAGTGATGCACGATCAATGACCACTAAAGCGAGGTTGTAGTCCAACTGAAGGCTTTAATAAGCTAGATGTTTCCCCCAGCAGCTCAGGTACAGAATGAAGGAAGCTGGGGCGGCACGGGCTCTTATACCCCACCTAGCAGGGCGGAGCTACCATACAGCTTGACCAATAGGAAGCATACAATATCTACCAATGGTGTTCCAGCATTGCCAGGTACCGTAATACAGATGACCACATTCACCCCCTGTTAAAAAAGAGTCCAGCGGGGGTGGTGGCCTGATACTACAAACATGGCAACGTGGTAGAATTAGTTATGGAGGTACCGTAGTACCTCCGTACAGCGTTTTGTAACTATTTACAATTCTATTAACTATTTACAATTTATGATTTAAATTTACAATTTAAAATGAAGCAATCAGTCGATCGGGGGCCCTGGTCGTCCTCTGTGATCGTCGGAGCTTCGGTGGTGACGCCGGTGGAGGCTCGGGCGTCTGTGACTCCGGGAGCGTGGCCTCGATCTCTGTGGCAGCTTCGACACCCCTAGACGGTGCTGGTGGGGAAAACGGTTGACCTGGGAAGGGAGCACCTGCGGGGTGCATCGGTGGGTGGGGGGGCCTAGACGGGGCCGGCGGAAGGACTGATCCTCCTGTAAGGTGCCCGGTGCAGGGGAGGGTGGGACTGGTGGCTGTGGTGTGCGTGGGGCTCCGGCGGGCGCCAGGTCTTGTAGGGAGACCGTATCTTGTTGGCCTTCGGGGTACGCCACGCAGGCGTACTGGGGGTTAGCGTGGAGAAGATGGACCCTCTCGACAAACGGGTCCGACTTGTGCGCCCGCACATGTTTTCGGAGCAGGATGGGTCCGGGAGCTGCCAGCCAGGTCGGGAGCGAGGTCCCAGAGGAGGATTTCCTGGGGAAGACAAGGAGACGTGCGTGACGTGTCTGGTTGGTTGTGGTACAATGCAGTGACCGGATGGAGTGGAGGGCATCCGGGAGGACTTCCTGCCAGCGGGAGACCGGGAGATTCCTGGACCCAGTAGGACGGTCTTCCAGACCGTTCCGTTCTCCCTCTCTACCTGTCCATTACCCCGGGGGTTGTAACTGGTCGTCCTGCTCGAGGCGATGCCCTTGCTGAGCAGGAATTGACGCAGTTCGTCGCTCATAAAGGGGGACCCCCTATCATTGTGTATGTAAGCGGGGAACCCGAACAGTGCAAAGATGCTATGGAAGGCCTTGATGACGGTGGTTGCGGTCATGTCGGGCAGGGGGTGGCGAATGGAAACCGGGAGTACTCATCGATCACGTTCAGGAAGTACGTGTTGCAGTTGGTGGAGGGGAGGGGACCTTTGAAGTCCATGCTGAGGCGTTCAAAGGGATGGGAAGCCTTTATCAGGTGCGCTTTCTCTGGCCGGTGGTAGAAGTGCGGTTTGCTCTCCGCGCAAAGTTGGTAGTCCCTGGTGGCTGTCCTGACCTCATCGATGGAGGAGGGCAGGTTGCGGGTCTTGATAAAGTGGATAAAGCGAGTGACCCCCGGGTGGCAGAGGTCCTCGTTACGGGCTCGGAGGCGGTCCATTTGTGCGGTGGCACATGTGCCGCGGAACAGGGCATCAGGAGGCTCGTTTAACTTCCCGGGACGATACAAGATCTCGTAGTTGTAAGTGGAGAGTTCGATCCTCCACCGCAAGATCTTGTTGTTTTTTATCTTGCCCCGCTGTGCATTATCGAACATGAAAACAACCGACTGTTGGTCAGTGAGGAGAGTGAATCTCCTGCCGGCCAGGTAATGCCTCCAATGTCGCACAGCTTCAAACTATGGCCTGGGCCTCCTTTTCGACTGAGGAGTGGCGGATTTCGGAGGCATGGAGGGTACGTGAGAAGAAGGCCACGGGCCTGCCCGCTTGGTTGAGGGTGGCCGCCAGAGCTACGTCAGACGCGTCGCTCTCGACCTGGAAGGGGAGGGACTCGTCAATGGTGTGCATCGTGGCCTTTGCAATGTCCATTTTGATGTGGCTGAAGGCCTGGCGGGCCTCTATCGACAGGGGAAAAGCTGTGGATTGGATCAGGGGACGGGCCTTGTCCGCATAGTTGGGGACTCACTGGGCGTAGTAACTGAAAGACCCTAGGCAGCGCTTCAGGGCCTTGGAGCAGTGAGGGAGGGGGAACTCCATAAGGGGGCGCATGCACTCAGGGTCGGGACCTATAACTCCATTTCACACGATGTAGCCAAGGATGGCTAGGCAGTCGGTGCTAAACACGCATTTATCCTTGTTGTATGTAAGGTTAAGGATCTTTGCGGTCTGGAGGAATTTTCGGAGATTGGTGTCGTGGTCCTGCTGGTCGTGACCGCAGATGGTGACATTATCGAGATACGGGAATGTTGCCCGTAAACCGTACCGGTCAACCATTCGGTGCATCTCGCGCTGGAAGACCAAGACCCCGTTGGTGACACCGAAGGGAACCCTTAAGAAGTGATAGAGCTGACTTCCGGGTGCGGCGATGACCAGCTAAGTCGCACGTTTCGGCAGCTCCCGGTGGAAAGGACTTTTGGGCTCTTAATAGGAGCCCCAACGGCAATTTTAACGGCTAAAAACACTGTGCGGTAAACCAGAAGGGAATCCCCCCTGGACACGGATGGAAAAGGGAGAGGAAAGCGGCCGGATTGCGGTGGATCCTCTAGAGCAGCGGCCAGGAAGGCAGGCACAAAGCAAGATGGCGTCGGAAGGAGGCAGTTTAATATGGGGCCCTGACCAACAAGAGTTCCTGCGGCGTTGCGTGGAAGAACTTAAAAAGGAGATGAAGAAGGAGCTGTTGGCCCCGATATTACAGGCGGTTGAAGGGCTAAAGGAGGAGCAAAAGACCCAGGAACAGGAGCTTCGGGTCGTGAAGGCAAAGGCTGCTGAGAATGAGGACGACATACAGGGCCTGGTGGTGAAGACAGAGATCCACGAGGCACAACACAAAAGGTGTGTGGAAAGGCTGGAGGTGCTGGAGAATAATGCGAGGAGGAAGAATTTAAGGATTCTTGGTCTTCCCGAAGGTGCAGAAGGGGCGGACGTCGGGGCATATGTGAGCATGATGCTGCACTCGTTAATGGGATCGGAGGCCCCGACGGGCCCGTTGGAGCTGGAGGGAGCCTATCGAGTTATGGCGCGAAGACCGAGGGCTAGAGGAATTCCTCGAGCCATAGTGGTGAGATTTCTCCGATATAAGGACAGAGAGATGGTCCTCAGATGGGCAAAGAAAACTCGGAGCAGTAGGTCGGAGAACGCGGTGATCCGCGTATATCAAGATTGGAGTGCGGAGGTGGCGAGAAGGAGGGCGAGCTTTAATCGGGCCAAGGCGGTGCTGCACAAAAGGAAGGTTAAATTTGGAATGCTGCAGCTGGCAAGACTGTGGGTCACACATCAAGGGAAACACCACAACTTTGAAACGGCAGAAGAGGCGTGGACATTTATTGTCGAGGAGAAACTGGAATAAGCGGGCTAGAAAAAGAACGTTTGGGACAAAGTGGTGGGGCGAATATGTGGGGTGAAGAGGGGGAAAAGGGGGAAGAGATGATTTCCCAAGTTGTTAATCCTGTGACCCTGTAACTTTTCTCTCTTCCCCATGTCGTGGGGGAGGGGGGGAGGGAGGATGAGGAGCTGGGGGCGCCGGTCATTGGGGGCGGGGCCAAATGGGAAGCACGGGCTTTGTTCCCGCGCAATGGTAATCATGGCGGGAACAGGGAAGCAGGAAGGAGGGGGCCTCGCACAGTGGGAGCCGCGGTCACGGGGGGAAGCCGAGGTCGGCCAGAGTTTGCTGACTTCTGGGAGCAACATGGGGGGTGCAATTACGCTAGTGAGGGATCTAGCGGGGGGGGGGGGGGGTTAACTGGGTTGCTGCTGCTGGGGAGAAGGGGGAGCTGGTATGGGGTGGGGTGGTCGGGGCGTGAGGGCGCCGTTGGGGGGAGATACGGCTACGTGGGAACCGGGTGAGGAGCTAGATTGAAAAAGGAGATGGCTAGTCGACAAGGGGGGGGGGGTAAAGAGCCCCCCAACCCGGCTGATCACGTGGAATGTGAGAGGGCTGAACGGGCCGATAAAGAGGGCACGGGTACTCGCACACCTAAAGAAACTTAAGGCAGATGTGGTTATGCTGCAGGAGACGCATCTGAAACTGATAGACCAGGTCAGACTACGCAAAGGATGGGTGGGGCAGGTGTTTCATTCGGGGCTAGACACAAAAAACAGGGGGGTGGCTATACTAGTGGGGAAGCGGGTAATGTTTGAGGCAAAGACCATAGTGGCGGATAGTGGGGGCAGATACGTGATGGTGAGTGGCAAATTGCAAGGGGAGGTGGTGGTCTTAGTGAACGTATATGCTCCGAACTGGGATGATGCCAACTTTATGAGGCGTATGTTAGGACGTATCCCGGACCTAGAGGTGGGGAAGTTGGTAATGGGTGGAGATTTTAATACGGTGCTGGACCCAGGGCTGGACAGATCGAGGTCCAGGACCGGAAGGAGGCCGGCTGCAGCTAGGGTGCTTAAGGACTTTATGGAGCAGATGGGAGGAGTAGACCCCTGGAGATTTAGTAGACCTAGGAGTAAAGAGTTTTCGTTTTTCTCCTATGTCCACAAAGTTTATTCACGGATAGACTTTTTTGTTTTGGGAAGGGCGCTGATCCCGAAGGTGACGGGGACGGAGTACACGGCTATAGCTATTTCGGATCACGCTCCACATTGGGTGGACCTGGAGATAGGGGAGGAAAAAGAACAGCGTCCACCCTGGAGAATGGACATGGGATTATTGGCAGATGAAGGGGTGTGTTTAAGGGTGAGGGGGTGTATTGAAAGGTACTTGGAACTCAATGATAATGGGGAGGTACAGGTGGGAGTGGTCTGGGAGGCGCGGAAGGCAGTGGTTAGAGGGGAGCTGATATCTATTAGGGCACATAAAGGAAAGCAGGAGGGTAGGGAAAGGGAGCGGTTGTTGAAAGAACGTCTGAGGGTGGACAGACAATATGCGGAGGCACCGGAGGACGGACTGTACAGGGAAAGGCAAAGGCTACATGTAGAATTTGACTTGTTGACTACGGGTAATGCAGAGGCACAATGGAGGAAGGCACAGGGTGTACAGTACGAATATGGGGAGAAGGCGAGCAGGTTGCTGGCCCACCAACTGAGGAAAAGGGGAGCAGCGAGGGAGGTAGGGGGGGTGAGAGATGAGGAGGGAGAGATGGAGCGGGGAGCGGAGAGAGTGAATGGAGTGTTCAAGGCATTTTATGAAAGAGTATATGAAGCTCAGCACCCGGATGGGAAGGAGAGAATGATGTGCTTTCTGGATCAGCTGGAATTTCCTAAGGTGGAGGAGCAGGAGAGGGCGGGACTGGGAGCACAGATTGAGACGGAGGAAGTAGTGAAAGGGATTGGGAGCATGCAGGCGGGGAAGGCCCCGGGGCCAGACGGATTCCCAGTTGAATTCTATAGGAAATATATGGACTTGCTGGCCCCGCTACTGATGAGAACCTTTAATGAGGCGAGGGAAAGGGGGCAGCTGCCCCCGACTATGTCAGAGGCAACGATATCGCTCCTCCTAAAGAAGGAAAAAGACCCGCTGCAATGCGGGTCCTATAGGCCTATTTGCCTCCTGAATGTGGACGCTAAGATTCTGGCCAAGGTAATGGCAACGAGGATAGAGGATTGTGTCCCGGGGGTGGTTCATGAGGACCAAACTGGGTTTGTGAAGGGGAGACAGCTGAATACAAATATACGGAGGCTGCTAGGGGTAATGATGATGCCCCCACCAGAGGGGGAAGCGGAGATAGTGGTGGCGATGGATGCCGAGAAAGCATTTGATAGAGTGGAGTGGGATTATTTGTGGGAGGTGCTGAGGAGATTTGGCTTTGGAGATGGGTATATCAGATGGGTACAGTTGCTGTATAGGGCCCCGATGGCGAGCGTGGTCACGAATGGACGGGGGGTCTGACTATTTTCGGCTCCATAGAGGGACGAGGCAGGATGTCCTCTGTCCCCTTTATTGTTTACACTGGCGATTGAGCCCCTGGCCATAGCATTGAGGGGTTCCAGGAAGTGGAGGGGAGTACTCAGGGGAGGAGAAGAACACCGGGTATCTCTGTATGCGGATGATTTGTTGCTATATGTGGCGGACCCGGCGGAGGGGATGCCAGAGATAATGCGGATACTTGGGGAGTTTGGGGATTTTTCAGGGTATAAATTGAACATGGGGAAAAGTGAGTTGTTTGTGGTGCATCCAGGGGAGCAGTGCAGAGAAATAGAGGATTTACCGTTGAGGAAGGTAACAAGGGACTTTTGGTACTTGGGGATCCAGATAGCCAAGAATTGGGGTACATTACATCGGCTTAATTTAACGCGGTTGGTGGAACAGATGGAGGAGGACTTTAAGAGATGGGACATGGTGTCCCTGTCACTGGCAGGTAGGGTGCAGGCGGTTAAAATGGTGGTCCTCCCGAGATTCCTTTTTGTGTTTCAGTGCCTCCCGGTGGTGGTCACGAAGGCTTTTTTCAAAAGAATCGAGAAGAGTATTATGAGTTTTGTGTGGGCCGGGAAGACCCCGAGAGTGAGGAGGGGATTTTTGCAGCGTAGTAGGGACAGGGGGGTGCTGGCACTACCGAGCCTAAGTGAGTACTACTGGGCCGCCAATATTTCAATGGTGTGTAAGTGGATGGGAGAAGAGGAGGGAGCGGCGTGGAAGAGATTGGAGAGGGCGTCCTGCAGTGGGACTAGCCGACAAGTATGGTGATGGCACCGTTGCCGTTCTCACCGAAGAAATACACCACAAGCCCAGTGGTGGTGGCTACATTGAAAATTTGGGGGCAGTGGAGACGGCATAGGGGAAAGACGGGAGCCTCGGTGCGGTCCCCGATAAGAAATAACCATAGGTTTGTTCCGGGGAGAATGGATGGGGGATTTGGAGCATGGCAAAGAGCAGGGGGAGCACAATTGAGAGATCTGTTCGTAGATGGGACGTTTGCAAGTCTGGGAGAGCTGACGGAAAAATATGGGTTGCCCCAAGGGAATGCATTTAGGTATATGCACCTGAGGGCTTTTGCGAGGCAACAGGTGAGGGAATTCCCGCAGCTCCCGATGCAGGAGGTGCAGGATAGAGTGATCTCAGAGACATGGGTGGGGGATGGTAAGGTGTCGGACATATATAGGGAAATGAGGGACGAGGGGGAGATCATGGTAGATGAGCTGAAAGGGAAATGGGAAGAAGAGCTGGGGGAGGAGATTGAGGAGGGGCTGTGGGCTGAGGCCCTACGTAGGGTAAACTCATCGTCCTCGTGTGCCAGGCTAAGCCGGATACAATTTAAGGTGTTACACAGGGCGCATATGACTGGAGCACGGCTCAGTAAATTTTTTGGGGTAGAGGATAGGTGTGCGAGATGCTCGAGAAGCCCAGCGAATCACACCACATGTTCTGGTCATGCCCGGCACTACAGGGGTTTTGGGTGGGGGTGGCAAAGGTGCTTTCGAAGGTGGTGGGGGTCCAGGTCGAACCAAGCTGGGGGTTGGCTATATTCGGGGTTGCAGAAGAGCCGGGAGTGCAGGAGGCGAGAGAGGCTGATGTTTTGGCCTTTGCATCCCTAGTAGCCTGGCGCAGGATATTGTTAATGTGGAAAGAAGCCAAACCCCCGGGTGTGGAGACCTGGATAAACGACATGGCAGGGTTTATAAAGTTAGAACGGATTAAGTTTGTACTAAGGGGTTCGGCTCAAGGGTTCACCAGGCGGTGGCAACCGTTCGTCGACTACCTCACAGAAAGATAGAGGGAATGGAAAAGGAGACAACAGCAGCAACCCAGGGGGCAGGGGCGGGGGGGGGGGGGGGGGGGGGGGGGAGGAATCGGACGGACTCTCAGGGATTTTATTGTATATGTATAGGCACTTGTTTTAGGCAATGTATATTGGACTGTTGGTTGTATCTTTGGAGAGTATTTATTTTTGACAAGGCAGTTGCCATTTAGTTTGGTTTTTGTTTCTGTTCATATATTATTTATTTATTTGTTTAAAACTGGCCACTGTTATTTATATTGCTTTATTGTTGTTTAAAAGAAACACTACGTACTGTTATGTTTGGCCAAAAAATCTTGAATAAAATATATTTTTAAAAAAAGAAGTGATAGAGCCGCCCATCTGCCTCGAAGGCAGTGTATTTGCGGTCACTAGTGCGGATGGGGAGCTGGTGGTAGGCGGACTTGAGATCCACCGTGGAGAAGACCTTATAATGCGCGATCCTGTTTACCAGGTCGGATATGCGGGGGAGAGGGTACGCGTCCAGCTGCGTAAACCTGTTGATGGTCTGACTGTAGTCGATGTCCATCCTATGCTTCTCCCCGGTCTTTACCACCACTACTTGAGCTCTCCAGGGACTGTTGCTAGCTTCAATGACTCCTTCCCTCAGTAGCCTTTGGACCTCTGACCTAATAAAGATCCGATCCTGGGCACTGTACCGTCTGCTCCTGGTGGCGACGGGTTTGCAATCCAGGGTGAGGTTCGCAAACAGGGAAGGCGGATCGAGCTTAAGGGTCGCGAGGCCGCAGACAGTGAGGGGTGGTATAGGGCCGTCGAATTTGAAAGTTAGACTTTGGAGATTACACTGGAAGTCTAAACCTAGGAGTGTGGCCGCGCAGAGGTGGGAAAGGACGTAGAGCCGGTAATTTTTAAACTCCCTTTCCTGGACTGTGAGGTTTGCTACACAAAACCCCTTTATCCTTACTGAGTGGGAACCGACGGCGAGGGAGATTTTTTGATTAACGGGGTGGACAGGAGAGAACAGCGCCTTACCGTGTCGGGGTGTATGAAGCTCTCCGTGCTCCCAGAGTCGATTAAGCTGGACGTCTCGTGCCCGTTGATAAGTACAGTCATTGTAGCAGTTGAGAGTGTTCGAGGCCGGGACTGATCCAGAGTCACCGAGGCTAATCGCAGCAGTTGAGTGTTCTCTACGGGCGGTGTGTGGTGAGCCGAACTGGGGTCCTGGGGGTCCATCCAAGATGGCGGCTCCCATTGGTCGCACATGGCTGGGGGTGCACAAAATGGCGACGCCCATCTATCTAACGTGGCGTCCGCAGGACAAGGTGGCGGCGCCTGGGGGCCGCACGTGGCCCTGGAGTAGGAAGATTGTGGCGTCCGCTGGCCGCACGGGGACCGTGGAGAGATTTGTGGTGGCGGTCCGCATTCACCGCCGGAGACCGCGGCAACCGCACGAGCCTGACATTTCACCACGAAATGGCCCTTTTTACTGCATCCCTTGCAGGTGGATGCGCGGGCCGGGCAGCGCTGGCGGGGGTGCTTGGCCTGCCCACAAAAGTTGCAGCGGGGCCCCCCGGGGTTGCCAGGCCGCCTTGCAGCACAAGCTTGTAGGGGGATGGGGGATGTCTCGGGGTCGGCTGCGGAGGGGTTCCACGCTGCCCAGGGGCTGCCGCGCGGTCGGGAACATAAGCGCAGGTGTTTCTGGAGGCCACGTCCAGGGAGCCGGCAAGGGCCTGTGCCTCCTTGAGGCCGAGGGTGTCTTTATCCAGCAATCGCTGGTGGATCTGGGAGGACAGCATACCTGCCATGAAAGCGTCCTGGATCAAGAGTTCTGTGTGGTCGCTCGCCGAAACTTGCGGGCAGTTGCAGTTTCTCTCCAACACCAGGAGTGCACGGTAGAATTCTTCCAGCGATTCCCCAGGGATTTGTCGCCTCGTTGCTAGCAGATGTCAGCACGGTAGCATTGTGGATAGCACAATTGCTTCACAGCTCCAGGGTCCCAGGTTCAATTCCGGCTTGGGTCACTGTCTGTGCGGAGTCTGCACGTCCTCCCAGTGTGTGCGTGGGTTTCCTCCTGGTGCTCCGGTTTCCTCCCACAGTCCAAAGATGTGCGGGTTAGGTGGATTGGCTGTGATAAATTGCCCTTAGTGTTGGGTGGGGTTGCTGGGTTGTGGGGATAGGGTGGAGGTGTGTGTGGTGTTGGGTGCTCTGGTGCACAGATGAGCCAACACAGTTGTATGTGGTACAACTCTATTTTATTATAACTCTTATAATACAGTTCGTTCTGGATACTCTGCACGTGCTGTCTCCCTGAGTGTGTTTGGCAACAGATGTGTCCTGGTTCTCCTCTGCAGCTAATACTGACCACCGGGGGTCGTGTCTGTGCTTTTATATCTTTCTGTCATTGGTTGTGGTGTTGTGTGTTCTGATTTGTCTGTTGGTGTGTCTATCATGATGTGTGTGTTTGAATATCATGACATCCCCCCTTTTTACAAAGATATGTGCCTACGTGGTTATAAATATAATTGTGTCGTGAGTGCATCGAAGAGTGTGTGTGTGTGTTATGTACAGCGTGTGTATATGACGTAACTATTTACATGGGGCGATGTCGGGTGCGTCACACTAACAAGGTTGTACCATAACAAAACTTGGATGCGAGAGAAAAAAAAAAAAACTTGAACATTGGTCTGGTCAGACGATATCTGGAACAATAAACAACAACAGGTTATAATACAGAAGTGTTTGACTTTTTGAACGTATGAACAGCGTTATAAGTCCAGTCTAATGGGTGACCGCCTCAAGAATGGGCTGGTCCTCAAGCCGGTTCAGCTGTGGAGATTTGGGGTCACACTGGTTCACCTTGGACTGTTGGAGGTGATGCTGTTGCCGAAGTCTCTACTTTACCATTTGTTGTACTTCGTGCAGTGCTTGGTTTTTTCATTCGTGCAAATATAACATTCAACATCTTTGTTAGTGGTGCCTTGGCTGTGGTTTGGTTCTGGTGGCGATGGAAGGGGCATGATCCGTGGCATCTCCACGAAGTCATCCTTGGGAACCAGTGGAGGATCCGGCGTGTGCGTACGGTTCAGTTGCGAGCGTGGAAGGCGGTGCAAAGCTCGCTGATTGCGCCTACGCACCAATCCATCCGCCCTGCATGCCAGGAACAAGGTGGAGTCTTTTTCTTTTTATGTTTGTGGTGGACGGCATCTTGTAGCCGATGGGTCGTTGCCATCGAAGTAGCACCATCACTAATATCATGCAAGGCGATGACTGTGCCAGATGTGGAAGTTGGCCGAGACCGTGTACGCTGGTTCCGGCCACCTGCTGTGCCGGAAGGGCGACTCCGCAGAGAAACGTCGAAGCATGTCGCCTTGGAGAGAGAATTGTTGCTCGCATCAACGTCTGGCGATGGCGCGAATTGGTGTGTCCATCTTGGACCGCCGGTGCTGGTTGCCACTGCCGACCCAGTGGGACTGCCACGCGATCCATTCCCTGTCGCCGTGGCATCCGCCGTCACCCTGAGCGTGCCATCACCGAGGCCGCGACACCGCCCGTCCGGAGCAAGGTCTGGCGTGCGCGAATCAGAGTCGGCGCTTGGCTGCTCCCCATCTGGAGTCCGGTCTGCCTTCCGTCGATGCCCCCCGTCCGGAGTCCCAACAGGTTCACTGGAGGAAGCCGAGATTCCCTGAAGCTGCACTTCTGGAGTCGGAACATGCAGGAATGCACCAACCAGTGGAGAGGGTCGAGCCATCGAGGGTGGAAGCAGTGCGCTGCCACCGCAGTCGTCAGTGGTCCCACCGTGATCGTCGAGTGCCTCGGTACGCACTCGGCGAGGTCTGTCACCTTGCACCTTTTGCATGGGAAGTGGGATGCTGTCGTCACTCGTCTCACATCCCGTGGATAGATCCTCATTAGCAGCTTGCTGTTCACTAGGGTTGGGTAAATTGTCAGAGTTTTCATCTGGTGGTGCACACCATGTCGGTGGACTGTCATTGTCTTGCCGTTGTCCTTCATTTGGGCTTTTCTTCTTTGGAATTTTAAATCTTCCCCCAGACATTGCAGAACCTTGTTTATTACCCCCAAATTCTCCCATAGGTATGGTCTCGAATATAGGATCCAATGTTTCTATCGACATTGTACTATTTTCCAAAGAACATTCGGTTTAACTTTTCTTCTCAGGTGCCTCATATGTATCTTTGTCTAATGTACATGCCTTCATGGTCTCTGGGTCTGATTTTGCTGGGACTGGCATGGTCACAGTCTCTCTTTTACTGTTCTCAATTGCCCACATTATACTCCCCATACATAACTGCTTAATCACTGGGGTTAGTGTGGTACAATGGATAATCGGGTCGACCTTATCTGCATCTTCACCATTAGTGGAAAGCACACTTGGTTCACTTGAAACTGCTGTGGGTTTTAAATTCGTTATCTGGCTACTCGATGTCGGTGTCCTCAGGATTCTTGCTCCAATGTTCTGCTCAATAATCAGTGGAGCGTGTATAGGTTCAATGCAATTAATGTTCCCCTCAAGGTTTGAAGAGTCATTACTGACTAACTGCTGGTCTCCGAAGTTGGGATTTTGCGGTGTTGTGTTGAAGGGAGACATTTGTCCCTGCTGTAGATATGATTCAGGTTGTGTTATTTCCATTACCTGAGGATCAATGTCTTGTCCATTTTTTCGATCCGTACTAAAACACTGGCAATTCTCAGTCTGCTCCTTGCAAGTTAAACATTCAATTAATTTCGTTAGCAAATCCTCAGCATCCTTCTGTGGCCGTGCAGCATTATTAATCTCTGTTCGGCTATAATGATCCTGAAGGTCAGCGCATAAACCTTTTTTCTTCGGGCTTGGACGAGGCGATTCCTTTGGCTTGTCTTCAGTTGGGCTTGAACAGTCTTCAGCGCTGTGCCCTTCATTGTAGCATGAGAGACCGTCATGTTCATGCTGCTGTGTAGTGGAGCATGGTAGGCTGTTATAGCCTTCTTGCTGTTCACGTGAGCATGGCAGACTTGCATCGTCTGCCGCTGGTTGGTCAGGAGAGGTTGCTAGACCCTCATGGTCTTGTTCCTGCAAGGACTGCGCTCTTCAGTCTTGCGTTCCTTCCATCGTGGAGTCCGTCCACGAGCTCTCTGTGGAGGCTTGTGACACTGGAGTCACTTCTTGTTCGTGCAAGGACTGCGCTCTGGAGTCTTGCGTTGCTTCTATCGTGGAGGCTGTCCACGAGCTCTCTGTGGAGGCTTGTGACACTGGAGTCACTTCTTGTTCGTGCAAGGACTGCGCTCTGGAGTCTTGCGTTGCTTCTATCGTGGAGGCTGTCCACGAGCTCTCTGTGGAGGCTTGTGACACTGGAGTCACTTCTTGTTCGTGCAAGGACTGCGCTCTGGAGTCTTGCGTTTCTGCAATTGTGGAGTCTGTCCACGAGCTTGCTGTGGAAGCTTGTGACACTGGAGTCACTTCTGGTTCATGCGAGGACTGCACTCTGGAGTCTTGCATGTCTTCTTTCATAGAGTCGGGAACGTTGAGCGGGACGTGGACCACGCTCTGTGTGGCAGCAGGGCACTCTCCGTGTGCTTGCACCGCTCCCTGTCTGTTAATGTCAGGCTGCAGCATCATCCGGTACTGATAAGTTGGAACGTCATATCTGCTGGATTGAAGATTCTCAAATCCGAAAAATGAATCCGCATCTGCGTCGGATTCAATGTGGGGGCCGCCAATGTGCAACACGAAAGGTTCGTCCGAGTCATAGTCATATAGGACCACGGAGCTATCATTGGGCTCGCGAGGTCCGGAAACACTGTAAAGATCGTCATCGAAGTATTCAAGGTCGGAATCATCGGCTTGTGCGTAGGTAACTGCTTGTCGGAGGGTTCTTTGGAGGTCAAATTCATCTCCTGGGTCAATTTGCGGCACTGTGCTGTCATTCCAGGTGAGGGAAGGTTGTTTTACAGCTTTAACAGATTTTTGTTTTTTTGATTTGGGACGTTTCCCTTTTAAATTGGATTTGGGACGTTTCCCCTTTAAATTGGTGCGGTCTGGGGCCTCTGACATCCTGACGCTCGATATGTAGCACGTAGGAAGCGACTGCGCATGCTCAGATCGCTGTTCCTTTACCGATGGCCGTATTCTTGACTGCGCATGCGCAGCATCTCGCGCATGCGCAAACGAAACTTCCGGTTCTGCGCACTGCTCGCGCAACTGTGCTAGCGTTATACCTTTAGCAAGATGGCCGCCGACCTCGACCCAGCCTTCTCTCAGGCCCGGGATTTTGGCTTCTGGGAATTCGGGCTCCGGGATCCCAGCCACGAGGTGAGTACTGCAGCTTTTCTTACCTTTATTTGCCGATTGGATTGCGTTTTCTTCACAGTACTTGGAGAATTTGTCCAGGACTGCCTGGTAATCGTACCTTTGCTGCCTCCTGAAGAACCTGAACCTTGTGAATATTTCTCTTGCCCTTGCACCGGCGATGGTGAGGAGAAATTCAATTTTTTCGCTATCATCCAGGTCTTGGAGTTCAGCTGCCACCAGGAACAATTCGAACATTTGCCGGAATCGCCGCCAGTTTTCACGGAGATCGCCGTAGCACTGGAGCGGCTGCGGAACCGGGAGCTCTATCATTTTGCCTGGGCACTGCTGGTTGTCTGTGTACACTGAGGTATGCCGGCAGGTATCGATCCACTCCTGTACCATGTGGTGTTGGGTGCTCTGGTGCACAGATGAGCCAACACAGTTGTATGTGGTACAACTCTATTTTATTATAACTCTTATAATACAGTTTGTTCTGGATACTCTGCACGTGCTGTCTCCCTGAGTGTGTTTGGCAACAGATGTGTCCTGGTTCTCCTCTGCAGCTAATACTGACCACCGGGGGTCGTGTCTGTGCTTTTATATCTTTCTGTCATTGGTTGTGGTGTTGTGTGTTCTGATTTGTCTGTTGGTGTGTCTATCATGATGTGTGTGTTTGAATATCATGACAGTGTGGGCTTGGGTAGGGTGCTCTTTCCAGGAGCCGGTGCAGACTCGATGGGCTGAATGGCCTCCTTCTGCACTGTAAATTCTACGATAATCTGTAAATTCTATAGGGGCTGCACGGTAGCATGGTGATTAGCACAATTGCTTCACAGCTCCAGGGTCTCAGGTTCGATTCCCCACTGGGTCACTGTCTGTGTGGAGTCTGCACGTTCTTCCCGTGTGTGCGTGGGTTTCCTCCGGGTGCTCCGGTTTCCTCCCACAGTCCAAAGATGTGCAGGTTAGGTGGATTGGCCCTGATAAATTGCCTTTAGTGTTGGGTGGGGTTACTGGGTTATGGGGATAGGGTGGAGGTGTTGACCTTGGGTAGGGTGCTCTTTCCAAGAGCCGGTGCAGACTCGATGGGCTGAATGGCCTCCTTCTGCACTGTAAATTCTATGATATCTATGTCGGGCGTAGACCTGGTTTACTGGGCGGATATAATGTCCTTTTAGCAGCTCTATTGCCGCATCAAAGTCTTCCGCGTCCTCGATGAGGGTGTAAATTTCCGGGCTCACCCTCGAGTGCAGGACTTGCATTTACTGCTCTCCTGTGGGTATGTTTTCGGCCGTTCCAAGATATCCTTTAAAACACGCCAGCCAGTGCTTGAAGATTGCCGCTGAGTTTGCCACGTGGGGGCTGAGTTGCAGACACTCCGGCTTGATTCGGAGCTCTATCCTTTTAAATCTAGTTTATTAAATTGATGCACGATCAATGACCACCAAAGCGAGGTTGTAGTCCAACTGAAGGCTTTCATAAGCTTGATGTTTCCCCCAGCAGCTCAGGTGCAGAATGAAGGCTGCTGGGGCGGCACGGGCTCTTATACCCTGCCTAGCAGGGCGGAGCTACCATACAGCTTGACCAATAGGAAGCATACAATATCTACCAATGGTGTTCCAGCATTACCAGGTACCGTAATACCTCGACACAGACGACCACATAGAGTTTAGAGTCCAGGCAGCTGAAGTCACAGCTGTTAGTGGTGGAGTTATTAAAATCAGTGATGCTAAAGAGGCTGAAGTACAGATATCTTGGGGTTGAAGATTAGACATATGGAGGGATCTGAATTTTTACATCAAGTTGTTACTTGTCTGGGGGCCAATGGAGATCAGCAAGCAAATGGGTGATAGAATCATTATATTCCTAAAGTGCAGAAGGAGGCCATTCGGCCCTTCAATTCCTTCTGAAACAGCACCCTACCTACGCCCCACTCCCTATCCCCGTAACCTCGCCTAACCTGCACATCTTTGGGCACTAAGGGCCAATTTATCATGCCCCATCCACCTAACCTGCACATCTTTGGACTGTTGGAGGAAACCTACGCAGACACAGGAAGAAAGTGTGAACTCCTCAAAGACAGTCAGTCACCCAAGGCCGGAATTTGACCCGGGTCTCTGGCGCTGTAAGGCAGCAGTGCTGACCACTGTGCCACCGTGCTGCCCTATCATATCAAAGCATGTGCCATATCATCCTGCCCTGGCTCCCGCACACTTGTGTGCCTGCTGATTCACCAAGTGTCGGCCCCCCTCCTCTCTCCAAGCCTCTAAAGTGGTGCCTCCCTGAGCTGGCGCAGCTTCAGGAAGACTTGCCTCCTCTCCCTGACGTTGCAGAGCTACTTCCACATCTAAAACGAAAGAAAGGGAAAAGGGTTTGTTTTTAACGTGAAGGGTGAGTGTGAAGGGAGGTGGCTGCTGAACGAAGCAACAGTTACGATGCCGGGTGGATAGGGTGTAAGTTAGAATCAGAAAGGCAATAACTAGAGGATAAGGTGTGAAGGAGCCTTGGGTGATGCCACCTCCAGTATTGCCTCTCATAGTGACCATGAGGTGAGCAGGTTTGATCCCACAGAGGAGAGGACTCAACCTTCTCCAATGGCCGCCTGTTACCTTCGGTCATGCACAGCCTTTCTTTAAGAAAGAAACAAGTGTGTTGCTGACATATTTGTGAGGCACTCAAAGAATTTGCATGCCATGGTAGAAGTCTGCCATGCAGTGTGCCAGATGTGGAGAAGAGCGGGTTGCAACAATGGTGAATACTTAAGTATAAGGAGAAGAAGATGTAGGGAAGTGTTGCACAGTGATTGCAGGACAGTGAAGGAAAGTGAGGGAGAGGAATAGTGGGTTTGCAGATGATGGAGGTGTGAGCAGAGAGTAAGGATTCTTACCTTGACAATGCTGATGAGATCATTGAACTCTTTGCGGGATTGCAGCCACATCCTGGGAGAAAATCTCCTGATACTGACCTCCCCAGCAACCTCTTCCCATTGGCAATGGAGATGTTGCCAGGAGTACTTTCTTCCCTGTCTTGTCGGGAAAAGGATCTCCCTCGTCCTCCTCCCCATCGCCTGGACCAAAGCCTACATGGCAGCATCGGGGAACCTGGGGGCCCAATCTTGCAGCCATTTCTCTCTTTACAAGTGTTCCCTGCCCTCTGCAGCCAGAGTGCACCTATCTCCTTGAAGAGATACTGTCGCCCTTTACGTAGGCATGAGGAACACTCAATTACTGGTGCCAAAAACAGATGAGCAGTCAATGACTAGCACGGGTAACACTGGTTATACACTTGAGCCATTTGATGCTCGATCAATGACTCCAGAAGCGAGATTGGATGACAATTGAAGGCTTTATTGGACTAGATGTTTCCCCCAGCAGCGCAGGTACAGAATGCGGCTGCTAGGGAGACACAGACTCTTATACTCCGCCTTACTGGGCGGAACCAGCAGGCAGGCTTCACCAATGATCTTCCTGTCTCAGGTACCTCCCACACCAATGATCTTACAGCCTCAATCTAGGTACTGTAATGCCCCTAATATCGACTACCACACCATTACCTTGAGGTGGCTGCACCAATTTCATATGGTCCCATTGTTCTGCCTCCAAAGCATGCCTGTTTTTAGACACTCACTACTCGGGACAAGAAAGAAAGAAAACCAGGGTACTCCAGGGCACATCCCAATGGCTGCTCACAGAACAACAAGTTAAAGTCTTAAGAGATGATTTGCCGACTCCCTCAGCAAACTATGATGCACAGAAATAGAGAGAAATTTAAAATAAGACAACAGTTTGATAACCTATTTGCAGGAACTTTCATATCATGCCTGGGAATATACTTACGATATCTTACCACAGGCCTGCAAAACCTAGAAAATCCTAGATAGGATTAAAATAAAGTTCTTCCCAGGCAAATAGCTTTTAAAAGTCATTCCTATTCCCAAAAGTAAGCCGTTAAAAATATGGAACAATTATTCTGAGGGTCAAATGTCATTATATAGGTCGCCAACATGGGGCGTCATTCTCCGCCGGCGGGAGTCTCCGTTTTGCCGGTGCCCGGGGGTTTCCCGACGGCGTGGGGCTGCCCCACAATGGGAAACCCCATTGACCGGCCGGTGTTACGGAGACTCCGGCCGGCCGGTCGGGGCAGAAATGTGGCGGGGCGGGTAGGAGAATTTCGCCCAGCATGTGTTAAACTATTAAGCAACGATTACAATTTATGTACTACATTTGAAACAATGAAACATCCCAAGTTTCACAAATCAGTATCGAAAAAAGACGAGATTACGAAGATTGACAAAGCTTGATTGAAGCATTTTATGGAGGTCGTAAAAAGTGGGTGAGACAGAACTTAGTTTGGAGGTTCCAGAGAGTCGATGTTCATTACAAACTACAAGGTGTCGAGATGGAAAGATAGATGTTCAGAAAGCCAGACTGAGAGAAACAGAGCATGAGAGAGTGGAGATAGGACTGGAGGAGATTAAGGTACTGTGCGACAGCCCCATGGAGGGATTTAGATGAGGTCAATAATACTTAATTGAGGGCAGCACGGTGGCACAGTGGTTAGCACAGCTGCCTCACGGCGCCGAGGTCCCAGGTTCGGTCCTGGCTCTGGATCACTGTCCGTGCTTACGTGGGTTTCACCCCCACAACCCAAATATGTGCAGGGTAGGTGGATTGGCCACGCTAAATTGCCCCTTAATTGGTGAAAACTAATTGGGTACTCTAAATTTATTTTTCAAAAAAAGAATAAATAATACTTAATTGAATGGAATGAGGACACAGTTTTGATCATTGAGGATTAGGTATATGGACAAATGAAAAGAAATTTCCTGCTTCTTTTACACTATGTTTTTTACATTGCAGCATGTGCCAATGAGATGCCCAGGGAGTTTTGGTGACGGTAGTGTCAGAGCAACCCTCAGCACAGATTTTGGCAAAAGGTTGGATTGAGGACATTCCGGGACAAGAAGATACATCTTGGACAACCTTTTGGACAAGTGGGAGTTTATGCAGGGGGAAGGTGGATATGGGCGGTTAGTGAGGAAAGTGTTGGGTAATTAAATCTAGAAGACTTGATAAATATACTCAAAGCAGCTGCAGCACACGGCAGGATTGGGATGGGTGGTGATATGGGTGTAATCGTTTGGTGTTGCGGAAATTAAAGTTCAACGCAAGGTTGAAAAGAATTCTAAGAATGGGAAAGGGCTGGTTTAACCCGAAACTATGATTGGAAAGGATGAAATAAATCAGTGACCAGCGAGTGGAGTTTGTGGTGGGGTTCAAAGATAACGGATGGAATTCTCCAATTTTTAAAGTCTAAGTGTGCTGGTGGGAGGATCCGGCAGTGCCTGTCCCTGCTGACCAGAATTGCGGGACCCCTCGTCAAATTCTGCACTTTGAATCTTAATAATTATGCACAAGCGGGTTCCCCTCCAACTCTCTTGGCGGGAGGGCAGCTGATTTGTCCACCCAGCCTCAGCTGGTGGGTTCAAAGGTCCCAGCACCGTGTTTAAGCACCATGCTTGCAAACACTCTCTCCAGCCCAACTGTCTTCAGCATATCGTGCAGGATGGCCGGAATCCAGAGGGGAAAGGTTAGCAGTCTCAAGAAAAAGGCAGCACCCACTTTTTCTACCCAGGCCATTACTCGAGGGAGAATTCCACCCAACATCTCTGGTCATCTTCACGGAGGGTTAGAAGAAGTTGTGACTCACCATTGTGCGACAAGCATTTTGACAACATGGGAACAGCCAGGGACCAAGAGATGCGGTGTAGGGAGGGATTGTGTATTATAATATGTAAGCAAGCTGAGCCCATTTGACATTGCCAGGGCAATTCGAGGAAGTGGTCAAGGACAGTTCTTGGGGGGGGATCGTAGGGGTGACAATGTGGGATGGTGAAGCGATACCACCATCGGAGTGCAATCAATGAGTCCAAAGGTCCAATCGATGAGTACAGCTGGACAATGAGGAGAGGTGAAGGAGAAAGGTGATATAATCAATTTTATTGAATGCTGCCCGAAGCCAGACAGGAGGGATTGAAACAGGAGTTTGGGGATAAGAACAGAAAGTTCAGGACTCAGCAGATCTGGCAGTATCTGTGGAGACAGAAACAGAGTTGACTTTTCAAGGCCAATAAGACTCTTCTTTGGAACTGACTCAACGGGACCTAGTTTGGGGTCACAATCTGGCGAGTACATCACACTGTCCGATCCACAGCAGCCGGCTGCGGCAGGAGCAATCCAGGGTACCGGCGCTCAGAGCCAGGAATCTGCAAAGTCCCTGTCAGGCGAAGAGCCTCTTGACTCAGTCATGCCTTAATTGCTGGAGTTGCAAAGACAAACACAAGAACATCGGGAAGGGGTGGATGCAGCACTCCTTCGATTGCAAGACATGATGGGGAGTCTGTTCTCCTTCAGAGCAAGGAATAGCGCCGACATGTCAACACACCGAGGTCAACATTGGTAGGGTGGCGGTCACCTTGGAGATTTTGGTCCAGGACGTTTGTCCTGCATGGCTGCAGAAGCTGCACTTGAGGGTTCCGCCCGTGATATTGGCGAGCCAAGTGCTTCTGTCATATTCTTCTTCAGCTTCTCTCCTGCCTATAAGCAATAAGGCAGACCACGAGATCATTGGGCTCCATATTCTTGACAGTCCCCTCACTGCAGTATCAAGGAGAGTGATGCAACAGTCACCATTTGTCTGTGAAGCATCTCTTTTTCATGCTAACGCCTGCGGCTGCCTCTCAAGGTCTCTTTATGCATGTCAGAGGGCCCTGGATGAACAAAGAACAACAAAGAACAAAGAAATGTACAGCACAGGAACAGGCCCTTCGGCCCTCCAAGCCCGTGCCGACCATACTGCCCGACTAAACTACAATCTTCTACACTTCCTGGGTCCGTATCCTTCTATTCCCATCCTATTCATATATTTGTCAAGATGCCCCTTAAATGTCCCTATCGTCCCTGCTTCCACTACCTCCTCCGGTAGTGAGTTCCAGGCACCCACTACCCTCTGCGTAAAAAACTTGCCTCGTACATCTACTCTAAACCTTGCCCCTCTCACCTTAAACCTATGCCCCCTAGTAATTGACCCCTCTACCCTGGGGAAAAGCCTCTGACTATCCACTCTGTCTATGCCCCTCATAATTTTGTATACCTCTATCAGGTCGCCCCTCAACCTCCTTCGTTCCAGTGAGAACAAACCGAGTTTATTCAATCGCTCCTCATAGCTTATGCCCTCCATACCAGGCAACATTCTGGTAAATCTCTTCTGCACCCTCTCTAAAGCCTCCACATCCTTCTGGTAGTGTGGCGACCAGAATTGAACACTATACTCCAAGTGTGGCCTAACTAAGGTTCTATACAGCTGCAACATGACTTGCCAATTCTTATACTCAATGCCCCGGCCAATGAAGGCAAGCATGCCGTATGCCTTCTTGACTACGTTCTCCACCTGTGTTGCCCCTTTCAATGACCTGTGGACCTGTACTCCTAGATCTCTTTGACTTTCAATACTCTTGAGGGTTCTACCATTCACTGTATATTCCCTACCTGCATTAGCCCTTCCAAAATGCATTACCTCACATTTGTCCGGATTAAACTCCATCTGCCATCTCTCCGCCCAAGTCTCCAGACAATCTAAATCCTGCTGTATCCTCAGACAGTCCTCATCGCTATCCGCAATTCCACCAACCTTTGTGTCGTCTGCAAACTTACTAATCAGACCAGTTACATTTTCCTCCAAATCATTTATATATACTACAAAGAGCAAAGGTCCCAGCACTGATCCCTGTGGAACACCACTGGTCACAGCCCTCCAATTAGAAAAGCATCCCTCCATTGCTACCCTCTGCCTTCTATGGCCTAGCCAGTTCTGTATCCACCTTGCCAGTTCACCCCTGATCCCGTGTGACTTCACCTTTTGTACTAGTCTACCATGAGGGACCTTGTCAAAGGCCTTACTGAAGTCCATATAGACAACATCTACTGCCCTACCTGCATCAATCATCTTAGTGACCTCCTCGAAAAACTCTATCAAGTTAGTGAGACACGACCTCCCCTTCACAAAACCGTGCTGCCTCTCACTAATACGTCCATTTGCTTCCAAATGGGAGTAGATCCTGTCTCGAAGAATTCTCTCCAGTAATTTCCCTACCACTGAAGTAAGGCTCACCGGCCTGTAGTTCCCGGGATTATCCTTGCTACCCTTCTTAAACAGAGGAACAACATTGGCTATTCTCCAGTCCTCCGGGACATCCCCTGAAGACAGCGAGGATCCAAAGATTTCTGTCAAGGCCTCAGCAATTTCCTCTCCAGCCTCCTTCAGTATTCTGGGGTAGATCCCATCAGGCCCTGGGGACTTATCTACCTTAATATTTTTTAAGACACCCAACACCTCGTCTTTTTGGATGACAATGTGACCCAGGCTATCTACACCCCCTTCTCCAGACTCAACATCTACCAATTCCTTCTCTTTGGTGAATACTGATGCAAAGTATTCATTTAGTACCTCGCCCATTTCCTCTGGCTCCACACATAGATTCCCTTGCCTATCCTTCAGTGGGCCAACCCTTTCCCTGGCTACCCTCTTGCTTTTTATGTACGTGTACCCTCTTGCTTTTTATGTACGTATGATCACTGGATGCCCAGTGTTTTGTGCGCACAAGACGGTTGATCAAAGTTCCCACCACCACCGCCCAACATTACAGCTTCACTCGACTGCATCCTGAGCTCACCGATCAGACGCAGACATTGTCCTGACCCACATTCCAATGCTTTGCTTGAACCATGGGGGGCACTTGGCAATATGTACTTTAACATAAAACAAAGGATTAGGAGCACACCCCTCAATCCGTGTGCCTTAACCGCCACCCTAAGGGCATCCTCAAGCTTCCCCAGCCTGCTGAACCATGGCATTATTGGATTTTGAAGACTGCGTGCGAGAGTTTAAATGTAGAGTCACAATCATTGGCACTCTCAGAAATTACGGCAGCTTGAGTGGGCACAAATGCTCTCCAAACATGGTAATCGAGCTCAAGCTAAATGATCTCAGCTGCGAAAGAATGCTCATCTTTGATGTTTTTTTCCATTTGCCTGACCATTCCCCTACGCTGTTGTCCATGCCCTGGGATTTCCTTCCTTCCCTTCTCCCCTGCAATGTTCCCTGAGCTCCGGAGGTCCCCTCTTTTCTTCCCTGCAGTTTGTTCCCCATGTTCTGGAGGTCCCCTCCCTTCTCTCCTACACTGTTCCCTGTGCCAAGCACCATTAGGCATCTATGACGAAGCTGTTGCGGAAACTGGCCCGTGACCCCCCCCCCCCCCCACGCCCCCACCCCTCACACCCCGAATCCGCAGAGCTGCTCGTTGAATTGGGATCCTCGCGAGCGCTGCGTTATGCTGTGGGCACTCGCCTTCAATTTCCAAAATGATGTGCCTACGTGGTTATAAATACGAATGTGTCGTGAGTGCATCTAAAAGTGTGTGTGCGTGATATTTACAGCAGGTGCATGTGGCGTAACTATATACATGGGGCGATGTCGGGTGTGTCATGCTAACGAGGTTGTACTATAACAAAACAGGAAGACGAAAAACTTTGAAGTGTGGTCCGGTCAAACGAGATCTGGAATGATAAAACAGTAACATGTTACAATACAATAGTGTTTCAACTTTAATGTGTGAACAGTCTCATAAGTCCAATCTAGTAGGTGTGCGACGAATTCGGGTTGACCGTCAGGGTGGCACTCCATTCATCGGCCGGATTGATGGTGTTGACCCTGTTCACATCAATGACTGAAACCCGGAAGGCATCTTGGTCATCTGTGTCGTCGGGCTGGATGTCCTGATGTGGAGGCTGGATGGTTCGGACGTGTCTGCGAGGTTGTCGGAGATGTGTAGGATCCATCGGTTGAACCGCTCGACAGTAGGCAGCGTAGTGGCCCATCTTGCCACAGCGTAGGCATTGTCGGTTTTTAGCAGGACATTGCCCTTTTAAATGTACAGCTCCACAGTTGCCGCATGTCATGACATCACGGCGTACGTTACGCCACTGCGCATGCGCAGTTCGGTCTTGCATCGGGCGCGCCTGCGCAGTGCGTCCCTCAATGTTGCCGTTGGTTTTGGCGCGCACAAGCGCGGGAGACCGCGAAAAGCGCGGGAAATGGCCGCCCTCATCCGGGCCGCGGGCCGGGAGATGATGAATTGCCTGGATGCGTTCGGCCTCGTGGGCGGCCTGGCTTGCCGATTCGACGGCTAGGGACCCCCTCCGTGCCGATTCGGTCACCTGAAATTGGGCAAAACGGCCGGTTGCATTTTCATGGAGGACACAGGCTTCCACCGCAGACGCTAAGGTCAGGCCTTTAATTTTAAGAAGCTGCTGGCGTAGGCCACTGGAGGAAACGCCAAAAACAATCTGGTCCCGGATCATGGACTCTGAGGTGTTGCCGTAACCGCAGGACTGCGCGAGTATGCGGCGGTGCGTCAGAAAGGGTTGAAAGAGCTCATCCTTACCTTGCAGGCGTTGCTGAAAGATATACCTTTCAAAACTTTTATTCACTTCAACGTTAAAGTGCTGGTCGAGCTTGAGGAGGACCGTGTCATACTTGGATTGGTTCTCGCCTTCCGCGAACACCAGTGAGTTGAATACATCGATGGTGTGCTGACCTGCGGTGGTGAGGAGCATCGCAATCTTTGTTTCGTCCGAGGCACTCTGTTTCTCGTTGGCTCGCATGTACAGTTCAAATCGCTGCTTGAAAAGCTTCCAATTGGTGCCAAGGTTCCCAGCGACTTGCAACGGCTGCGGTTTGTTGTTGATGTCCATATCTCAGGATGGCAGGTTTGCCGGCAGGTATCAATCCACTCCTGTACCTTGTAGTGTTGGGTGTTCTGATGTACAGATGAACCAACACGGTTGTATTTGGTACAACGCTGTTTTATTTCAACTTGTTATTTACAGTTCTGTCTTGATACTCTGCACGTGGTGACTCCCTGTGTGTGATGTTAATCAGGTCCTGTCCTTGTCCTGGTCTCCAGATCTACTGGCCACCAGGTGTCGTGTTTCTTCTCTTATACTGTCTCAGTCCTTGTCTATGATTGGTTGTCGTGTTGTGTGTGCTGATTTGTCTATTGGTGTGTCTATCATGATGTGTGTGTTTGAATATCATGACAGGGGTTGGTTAAGTTCCAACTGTGATTCTATTGTGCTTAGAGAGGGTTGCAGCGAGAAGAGTAAATAAAAGCCTAGAGAAGAATAAGTCGTCGCTTAGCAACTGGGGCCTTGTAAGTTGATAAGCTTTTGAGTTTTAGTTTTAGCTGAATTTGTGGGCAGTTACAGTAAAGGCACGGGGTCCCTCTTTGGAGCTGTGTTCCCCTTCAACCCAGGGACTTGGGTAGAGGGTGTTGCACGCAGTAGTCCCATAAATCTATAGACTGCATCGGTTCACAGACTCCCAAGACGTCTGCCTTTTTTGCGGCCTCGTGAAGTCTGTGGATCATGTATTTGTAGGTTGTCATAGACTGCACCCCTTTTTAGTTTTTTGGAAGTGTTTTGCTCCAGTTTTGCTTTCACTTCAGCTCCACCCTCCTGATCTATGGGCACCCAGTGCAAAGCGGGACAGGGAGGGAGGACCTCCTCGTGAACCTGCTCCTGGGCCTGGCCAAACTTGCTGTAAGCAGTTCCAGACAACGGATGACCGAGGGGGCCATCTGACGCGACTGTCTTTCTACTGTGGCTACATTTGTGGCTGGGTATCCCTGGAGAGTGAGCATACAGTGTTCACAGACACCATCAAGGTCTTCCATGCTTGATGTGTGCCACAAGGTCTGGGGTGCTTTATTGAACCTTTTAATATTTTAGTTTGATGTTTTTTGTTTCAATTGTGATTTGTTTTTGTTGAAGGCAGTATTCCTTTAAGAGGCAACCCCTTTTCATTTGTCCCTCAGTTTATTTAATTTTGTTTATTTGTTTTGCATCCACAAAGTTGGAGACAGGACACCGAGGAAGTGAACCTCTCTCAACTTTGTCAGGAGAAGCTGGACAGGACAAGAGAGCTGCAAAGATGCAAGCTTCCTACGGAGCATGATACAACCTAGGTAACCATGGAATTGGGACAGAAAGAAAATTTAAGACACCTGAAGTTAAGAGAACAGAGACCAAGGTATTAATTAATAATCTTTATTGTCACAAGTAGGCTTACATTATAATAATAATATATATTGTCACAGGTAGGCTTAACACTGCAATGAAGTTACTGTAAAAAGTCCCTAGTCACCACACTCCTGTTCGGGTACACAGAGAGAGAATTCAGAATGTCCAAATTACCTAACAGCACGTCTTTCGGGACTTGTGGGAGGAAACCGGAACACCCGGAGGAAACCCACGCAGACACGGGGAGAACGTGCAGACTCCGTACAGACGGTGACCCAAGCTGGGAATCGAACCTGGGACCCTGGCGCTGTGAAGTCACAGTGCTACCCACTGTGCTACTGTGCTACTCTGAGGCTTCTGGGATCAGCACGAGTGATACACCTCCAGGCCGTGAAAAAACTGTTCAAAGATGACCTTTTCGTGAAAATTGGTTTGAGGTTGTTCATAGTCAAATAAGTTGTCTGAAGCATAGAATGAAAGGCCCAGAGCTTCCCCCATTTACCCAAGTCTGATACTAAAAGAATGCATTTAGGTGACAAAATTGGCTACCAAAGCATTTGAGCATCAATTGACAACTTTATTCATTCCCATGTCTTGTCAAAGTTTGAACAGGACCTACTCACCGCACAGGACCTTCAACCGATGTTATACACCAGATACATCGATGACATTTTTTTCCTTTGGACCCACGGCGAAGAATCACTGAAACGACTGCACGATGACATTAATAAGTTCCATCCAACCATCAGACTCACCATGGACTACTCTCCAAAATCAGTTGCATTCTTGGACACACTCGTCTCCATCAAGGACGGTCACCTCAGCACTTCGCTTTACCGCAAACCCACGGATAACCTCATGATGCTCCACTTCTCCAGCTTCCACCCTAAACACATTAAAGAAGCCATCCCCTATGGACAAGCGCTCCGTATACACAGGATCTGCTCAGACGAGGAGGAGCGTAACAGACATCTACAGACGTTGAAAGATGCCCTCGTACGAACGGGATATGGCACTCGACTCATCGATCGACAGTTCCAACGCGCCACAGCGAAAAACCGGACCGACCTCCTCAGAAGACAAACATGGGACACAACCGACAGAATACCCTTCGTCGTCCAGTACTTCCCCGGAGCGGAGAAACTACGTCATCTTCTTCACAGCCTTCAACACGTCATTGATGACGATGAACATCTTGCCACGGTCATCCCCACACCCCCACTACTTGCCTTCAAACAACCGCGCAACCTCAGACGAACCATTGTTTGCAGCAAACTACCCAGTCTTCAGAACAGTGACCACGACACCACACAACCCTGTCATGGCAATCTCTGCAGGACGTGCCAGATCATCGACATGGATACCACTATTACACGTGAGAACACCACCCACCAGGTACGCGGTACATACTCGTGCGACTCGGCCAACGTTGTCTACCTCATACGCTGCAGGAAAGGATGTCCCGAAGCGTGGTACATTGGCGAGACCATGCAGACGCTGCGACAACGAATGAACGGACATCGCGCAACAATCACCAGGCAGGAATGTTCCCTTCCAGTCGGGGAACACTTCAGCAGTCAAGGGCATTCAGCCTCTGATCTCCGGGTAAGCGTTCTCCAAGGCGGCCTTCAGGACCCGCGACAACGCAGAATCGCCGAGCAGAAACTTATAGCCAAGTTCTGCACACATGAGTGCGACCTCAACCGGGACCTGGGATTCATGTCACATTACATTCATCCCCCACCATCTGGCCTGCAAAATCCTACCAACTGTCCTGGCTTGAGACAATTCACACCTCTTTAACCTGGGGTTACCCCATCTCTAGATCTGTAAAGATTTAATCACCTGCTAATGCTCGCATTCCTAGCATTGTTTGGCATCTTTGAATTTGTCTATATATGTGTTTCTGGAACAGACCTCTTCATTCACCTGAGGAAGGAGCAGCGCTCCGAAAGCTAGTGACATCGAAACAAACCTGTTGGACTTTAACCTGGTGTTGTAAGACTTCGTACTGTGCTCACCCCAGTCCAACGCCGGCATCTCCACATCTTGTCAAACTAAAGATAGGCATGCATTTATATAGCGCCTTCCATGGGTTCAATTTCCATACCGCCTGAGGTTATTCATGACAGCCCCACCTCCTCAACCTTACCCTTCGCCTGAGGTGTGGTGATCCTCAGGTTAAATCGCCACCAGCCAGCTCTCTCTCAAAGGAGAGAACAGCCTATGCACCTCTGGGACTGTGACAACATTTGTTTTAGAGGCAATAAAGTACTTTTTGAAGTGTAATCACTCAGGCGGCTTGTATAGTATCCTGATTAGATCACACTTGGAGTATTGTGTTCACATTTGGTCTCTTTTTTAAAAAAAATGTGATTATAGAGTCTATGGTATATACAAAATCACAAGGATGGTACCAGAACTGACAGGATAAATTTATCAGGAAAAACCCAACAGGCAGAGGCTCTTCTCCAGTTGGAAAATGCTGAAGGGTGACCTATTTGAGGCCTTCAAGATTATGAATGAGTTTAATCGGGTCAACATAGAGAAATCTTTTTCAACTTGTGGGGGTGTCCAAAACTATGGACCCCTAATATAAGATAAATCATTACAAAAATCCAGTCGGGGATTCAAGAGAAATTAATTTTATGTTGAAAATCGAGATGTATTGGCAACGTTTCATGCCCTGCACTTATCAGGACAAACATAAGAATTCCAAATTTCAAACAATCACAACAATTTATAAAACAGGACCATTGATTACCAAGTCAACTCGGATTGGCAGAGACATTGCCATGGAGAAAGCAACTTATTTACCCAAACAGTGGTAAAGGCGTTGCAATAACTGCCACCGGGAGGAGTTGAGACAAATAGCAGAATTCTTTTAGGGGAAAAGAGACAAATGGAAAAGGATATGCGCAAAGAATTCAATGAAGTGGGATAAGGAGGATGCTTTTGTGGTGCAGAAACATCGACACATGCTAATTGGATTGAATGGCCTTTCTGTGTTGTAGGCTTTTATGAAACTCCACCTGAGTGTTGTGAAGTAGCAGTCAATTTTCACACACACTAAACTCCCACAAACAACAATGAGATAACTGACCAGATTATGTTTTATGTTAAGGGATAAATATTGGCCAGGATACCAGGAGAATTCCCCCTGAATTTATATCTACCTGAGGAATTAGATTGCGGATGTCTTGATGTCTCTCATTCTCGCAGCATGTTGCAACTTAATGGTTAATAATAATAATTGTTCTTATTGTCCCAAGTAGGCTTACATTACCACTGCAATGAAGTTACTGTGAAAATCACCTCGTCGCCACATTCCGCTGGGGCTGGTTTAGCACACTGGGCTAAATCGCTGGTTTTGAAAGCAGACCAAGGCAGGCCAGCAGCACGGTTCAATTCCCGTACCAGCCTCCCCGAACAGGTGCCGGAATGTGGCGACTAGGGGCTTTTCACAGTAGCTTCACTGAAGCCTACTTGTGACAATAAGCGATTTTCATTTTTTCATTTCATTCCGGCACCTGTTCGGGTACACAGAGGGAGAATTCAGAATGCCCAAATTACCTAACAGTCTTTTGCGACTTGTGGGAGGAAACCGGAGCACCCGGAGGATACTCACACAGACATGGGGAGAACGTGCAGACTCCACCCAAGCCGGGAATTGAACCTGGGACCCTGGCGCTGTGAAGCAACAGTGCTAACCACTGTGCTACTGCGAAGCCCATTATGATCTGAGATTTACCTCTGTCTTGTTTATTTTTACTTTTTCCACCGAAGGGACAGTTTAGTCTGGCCAATCCACCTACCCTGCACATCTTTGGGTTGTGGAGGTGAGTCCCACGCAGACACAGGGAGAATGTGCAAACTCCACACGGACAGTGACCCAGGGCCGGGATCGAACCTCGACGCCGTGAGACTGCAGTGCTAACCGCTGCACCACCGTGCCACCCTTTAGCTCTGTCTTGTTAAAAATGCTATTGTTTCTATTATATACTTGCAAATTGCCCATTCTCCTATTCCAGTCTCTCCATAAATTTGAGATGGCGATAATGTTGTTCAAGTTTACACAGGAAGTACTTGGTGACTTACTGCCAGATTCACTGAGTTAAACATCCACAATAATTCTAACAGAGGCACTGTGGTAATGAACAACTAAGCATTTCAGTTTAGGCGTCCGAGCTTATCATTCGATGGGACCGGACAGTTCTTAAAATGATGGGGTGGATGCCAACACTTTTCAGGGGGATTTGCAAATCACCCCAACACGTCTTTCTATTGTTTATGGGAGTGTAATTGAGATCACACCAAATGAATTACCAACACGAATGGAATTTGAAGCGTTAAATTGCAGCCATTGTTTGCACCAAACTGCTGCTCATTCCAGCTTCCAGAGTTCAAGCAGCTTCACAAAAACCTAACTAACAATGATTGTCACGATGCCAGTTGAGCTGAGGAGCGCTGACTACATGGATGGACAATGCTGGCACGGTCTGTTTATGCAGAGCAATCATTATTGAGGTGACAGGTACATTGTTCAGGATTGACTGAAGTCTAAGTTGCAAATAGGAAATGATCAAGTAAATTGATTTTGTTATTCGATTGTGCCTCTTTTATATGGCTGTATTCCCAAGTAATCACTCCGGGCTTTCCTTCCGCGTTAGGACATGAAGGAAAATCTGCAAGGGATGACCGAAAGCAGGAGGTAAATAGTCAGTCAGTGGTGGAGAGGACACCCTGTCCTGATGTGAAAGGACAGAGGAGCCGTTTGTCAGAACCCCTAGCCGTGTTTGAAGCCAGTGGCATCCAGGTTGAATTGGAGACTGTGGTTTGGGGCCGAGCTCCAGGTTCCTATACTTTCACCGCTTAATGGAAGTAGCGACGAAGATTGCAGCAAGCAGCTGTGACAGGGATTCTGATTTATCTTGCTTCGCCTACCTCCGTTGTACTTTTAAATCATCAACTCATTGAAGTGTTTTGAGTATTTGCTGATTCAAAGCAGTGTTTTTGTTTTTTTGGACTGTGTGGCTTAGAACATCGCTATTGTAACTCATTTGTGTGCGCTCTGAGAAACATTTCATTCCCCAACGCACAGAACAAACTGACTTTCCTGCCGCATCTGTCCCTGAATCTATCGCTGCCCTGATTTTGCTGCTGGATTAATATGTAATATAGAAGAAAGGGTCAAATACACAGCATTTTTCACAACCAAAGCACTTGGCAACCAATGAAGTGCTTTTAAAGTATAGTCAAAAGTTATAACATAGGAAATGTAGGATAAGCTGATTCAACTATTGTAAATAAATAATTTTTATTGTTGAGTAACTTCGGGTGCACTACAAAAGAGTTGCCATCATCTCTATACTTTTTAAAAAACAATTTCCATTTAAGGGGCAATTTAGCGTGGCCAATCCACCTACCTGATGTGACCATCAATTCACACGAGATGATTAGTAGAAGTGAACAGTGGTTTTAATAAGCTAGATCTGTGCCTGCCAGCGACTGCTCTGTACTGAGTGCCACCTACAGGCTGTAGATCTATATACCACCCCCGAGGGGGCGGAGCCCACAAGGGCATCAACATAATACAATACAATACAGTGGTGAATTGTAGCAGCAATACATTCACCACACTACCCTGCACGTCTTTGGGTTGTGGGGGTGAGACCCACGCAGACATGGGGAGAATATGCAAACTCCACAAGGACAGTGACCCGGGGCCGGGATTGAACCCGATCCTTGGCGCCGTGAGGCAACAGAGCTAACCATTGCGCCACCATGCCGCCCATGAGTTGACATCATCGATAAAAAAAAGTCTAGACATAACTTTTCTTGAAACCATAACCTGGCTTGTCAGCTTTTAGTTGTTGGTCAACCTGTCAATCAAAAATTTTCTTACATGAGGACAGAAAATACTGTTGGTTGAGCGATTGTTTCATGCGTACGTATGACATTCCTCTGCCTGTTGGCTGGACAGCTGGTTTGTGATGCAGAACAAGGTCGCTAGCGCCTGAGGTTCCACATGAAGAAACCTTCTCAACCTTGCCCCTCACCTGAGGTGTGATGATCCTCAGGTCAAATCACCACCAGTCAGCTCCCCCCCCCCTCAAAGGGGAAAGCAGCCTGTGGTCATCTGGGACTATGATGGCTTTGCTTTTATTTGACAGGCGGGGTAATATAGTCAAGATCAATGGGCTAATTCATGCCTCCATTGAAATAGCAGAGAGAAGTCATTCTAATGTGCTGAATATTCAAACATTATTATCACCAACAACAAATCCTGGTCTTTATTATTCTTTCTGCTCTGCCAAAAGATCTACTTTCTTATGCCTTAAATAAAAATAAATCACTGTATACTGCGGTTGCAAAAAAAAACAGGAATGGGGGCAATCTTGTATCAGAAGAATAACAGCCTTGTCACATTTTAAAGGTTGTGATTTCACATAGGGTTGAATTTTATGGGCCATCCCTCTGGCGGGATTTTCCGATCCTGCCGAAGTCAATGGACTTTTGAACGGCTCGCTGCATTTTACGGCCTAGCCCCCATCGAGATGGGGCTGTATGATTCCACATATAGGGGCGGGATTCTCACATGCCGCGCCATTTGGGAGAAACACCATTCGCGCCGGATTTTCGGGCTGACGCCGTTCCGCTTTCTCCCAACCGGCGAGAACGGCGTCATCGAGGTCGGCGACACGCCGCCCGGAGAATCGCCCGAGGTGCTAAGTTTGGCAATTCACCAGGCCCCCCCCGCTATTCAGCGGCCTGGATGGGCTGAAGTCCTGACAGCGTGGCCCCAGGTGACACCTGCAAAATAAATTCATCAGCCAGTCGTGCTGGGGAAGGGTGCCGCAATGCTCGGGGGGGGGGGCGGGGGGGGGCGCTGCAGCCATGTTCAGTGGGCGGGGAAGGAGGGGGGAGAAGGGTGCCGCCATGCTCGGGGGGGGAGGAGAGGGGGTACAGTGCAGCCATGTTCGGGCGGGGGGTGGAGGGGGGGAGAAGGAGGGAGGGGAAGGAGGTGGGGGAAGGGTGCAGCCATGCTCGGGGGGTGGGGGGGATCGGGGCAGGGGGCCTCCATGTTCCGGGGAGTGGGGGGGGGAGGAGGAGGGTTTTCCGTGGGAGCGACATGCCAGCAGGCCTGCCATGGCAGGATGGTGGCGAAGCCACGCCTGCAAATTGAGGTCATGCTGATGGGCAAAGGCCACTGGCGCCGCCATCCCGCACGGCCTCACGCCTTGAACTTGGGTGCGCCAAGCCCCACCCCCACAGGTACCGCAACACCCAGCTGGCAGGGACCATCTCTGGGAAGGGTCAAGGCGACACCCATGTCAGCCCCCGTGAGGGCATGGCCAGCCCACGGTGGCGCAATGAGGAGGGACGGGCAAAACTGGGCAGTGGACGGATACTGTGGGCCGGGGTCAGGGTGCCTGCGTGTCTGTAGCAACACCAGCCAACCGGGGCACACATGTATCCCATGGCACCTGGCTGTTGAGGTGTCAATGCGCCATCCTTAAACATGTTGTATTTCCCCCCCCTCTCCTGCAGATCATAATGTTTGGGCACCAGCCAGAGATGTTTTCCGCCGTGGCGGGAGCCTCTGCCCTGCAGGTGGCCCTTCGGCAGCGTCGACGCAGGCGGCTCAGAGCAGCTGCAGCAGCGGCGGATGCAGCAGAGGGACCGGCTGCAGAGGGCCCGGTGGCACCCGCTCAGCCTGCAGTCCCGCCCGCCCGACACGTGCAGGAGGAGGCGGAGGGGGACGATGACCACCACATCGTTGGGGATGCACAGGACGAGGATACCGATCTTGTTGGGGCGCAGGGGGAGGAGGAGCAGGTGGTGGTGCCAAGGCTCCGGAGGTGCCCCATGAGCCCTCGAGTGTACCGTCACCGCACGTCCTTCGAGGACCTGCCGGACTGGGCATGCAGGAGGAGACTCAGGATGAGTCGGGAGACCGTTGCACATATTGTCATAATATGCACCCATGCACATCATGAGGTAAAAGCAGGCAGTGACAGACACCCAGGTGAGCCAATCAATATACAGAACAGAACACGACCAATCACAAGACAGGACACCAGAGGGGGTTTCCCACTATAAAACACACGAGGCATCAGCACTCTGTCTCTTTCCACTGGTGACAACTGTATTGACAGTCAGGGTGTACAAATCATTCAACACCTTCTACACGTGGATCAGAGCTAGCCTGGTCTAGATAGTTAATGGTAGTTTACTTAGAGTAGTAGAGAGTCAGCCCACAGGCAGCTGTGTGCTTCGTTACTGTAGTTCAATAAATCTTATATTGAACCAACGTACATGTTTGGTGTATACTTAATCAGTTAACTGCATCATCCGTATTACCCCAGGGTGAACAACACGACACATATATGCCACCTCATGGCACACTTGGCACCACATGGAACAGGGGGAGGACATGCTATCCCGGTGGCCGTCAAGGTGACGGTTGCCCTCAACTTCTACGTGACGGGGTCGTTCCAGGCGCCGAGCGGAGACCTGTCCGGTATCTCCCAAGCATCGGTGCACCGGTGCATCCGGGCAGTCACTGACGCCCTGTATTCCATCGCCGACCGGTACATCCAGTTTCCAGAGGACCGCGCACACCAGGATGCCCGGGCAGCGGAATTCGCCTCCGTGGCCAGGGTACCAATGGTCCAGGGGGTGATTGATGGGGTGCACGTCGCCATGTATCCACCATCGGAGAACAGGGATGTGTTCATGAACAGAAAGCGGACCTACTCCATGAACATTCAGGTGGTCTGCGACCACCGCATGAAGATCATGCACGTGTGCGCCCGGTACCCCGGCAGTGTGCATGATGCCTTTATACTGGCACAATCTTTCATCCCCGCCATGTTCGAAGGACACTCCCCCCCCCCCCCCCCCCCCCCCCCCCGCCCGGCTGAGGGGCTGGTTGCTGGGCGACAGGGGTTACCCATTGCGGTCGTGGCTGATGACGCCTATACGGAGGCCACAGACCAACGCGGAGACCCGCTACAATGTGGCCCATGCAGCAACCAGGGGTGTGATTGAGAGGTGCTTTGGCCTCTTGAAGATGCGCTTCAGCTGCCTGGACCGCTCTGGAGGGGCCCTCCAGTACCATTCAGAGAGGGTCGGCCGCATAGTTGTCTGCTGCGTCCTGCACAATGTAGGCCAGCAGAGGGGCGATTTCCTAGAGGAGGAGG
This sequence comes from Scyliorhinus torazame, assembly GCF_047496885.1. Classification (NCBI taxonomy): domain Eukaryota; kingdom Metazoa; phylum Chordata; class Chondrichthyes; order Carcharhiniformes; family Scyliorhinidae; genus Scyliorhinus; species Scyliorhinus torazame. Next base: position 20,812,298 of record NC_092721.1, on the reverse strand, counting down.
CACAGGGAGAGCCCGATGAGGTCGATGCATCTGTACATGAGGAGGAGGAGGATGGGGAGGGGAGGAGGGGGGGGGAGGTACAGACACGACATGGGGGCTGGATATGGCCAGCAGGCTGCGCAACGTCACCAGCTTGGCGAGCGAGCATGCGAGCCGTTGATCGCCGCACGTTTCACCAACTAGGGGGAGGGCATCGCTGAGCAATGCACTTGTACCACCATTCTGCCCAAACGCACCACCCAGCACCGCCCACCTCCCGCACCATCCGACAACCCGAGCTCCCACACCACCACTTTCACAGCACCTTACACCTGCGGCACAACGGGATGGTCTCACACAATTCCTTGTGTAAGCGGGTGTGATCAGTGCCATGTTGAATGATGACAACCCGCTCTGCGATGAGCTGAGCGCTCCGGATCGTTAGACAATGTCTGACTCATGGCCACAGCTATACCCTCCACCTGGGTGGTCCCTGTATGCGTCACGGACACTCCATCACATGGCCATGTGGGGTAGCTGGCGTCGGTGTTCCGAGGACGACGGGGGGGTTGGGGGAAACACACACCTGGCCTCACCGTTGTACCGAACTTCGACCCCAGCGCCCCTCGGTCTCCTTCGCGATCCCTCAGGAACCGGACATAGCACAGAGGCATCTATGTTTTTTTTTTATAAACATCATATTGAGGTATTTTTGGTATTGTAACAACAAAATAAACAATGTACATGAAACTATAAACATAGTGCAAAAGCCGTCTCCCTTCCTTACAGGTCTCACCTTTATTAACCCCCTACTCTAAGCTAAACTAACCCCCCCCCCCTTCTGCTGACGATTAATTTTCTGCGAAGAAATCGACGAACGGTTGCCACCTCCGGGCGAACCCTAACAGTGACCCTCGAAAGGCGAACTTGATTTTCTCCAGACAGAGAAAGCTAGCCATGTCCGATAGCCAGGTCTTTGACTTCGGGGGCTTTGAGTCCCTCCAAGCTATTAGTATCCGTCTCCAGGCTACCAGGGAAGCAAAGGCCAGAGCGTCTGCCTCTTTCTCCTCCTGGATTCCCGAGTCTTCCGACATCCCGAAAATCGCCACCTCTGGACTCAGCGTCACCCTTCTTTTTAACACCGTGGACCTGACATCTGCAAACCCCTGCCAGAAATCCCCTAAGTGTCTGACAGTGTCAGTGTCTCCAAGTCATTGTCCCGGAACCTAGGGGCGGCACGACGGGGCGGAGCCATCTCTCTGTGTCGGGGCCTGTGTGCGGATCGTGCACATAAAATGACGGCGCCGCTCTGGCGCCATGCCCACCGCGTTTCCCGCGGCCCCGCTACTGGCCCCTTTTCGGGGCCTGACTCGATGGTGCCGGCGGCCCGTTCACGACGGCGCGGACACTCTGACGCGGCATCGGAGAATCCCGCCCATAGTATGTGGCCAGAGTTTTAGGAACTCGGGTGCCTCTGAATGACTGTCTCCAATCTGGCATTTGCAATCAATCACAATCTTGGTACTGTGGATTCACAGCGTCAGAGTCCCAGGTTCAATTCCCGGCTTGGGTCACTGCCTGTGTGGAGTCTGCACATTCCCCCCGTGTCTGCGGGAGTTTCCTCCGGGTGCTCCGGTTTCCTCCCACAAGTCCCGAAAGACGTGCTGTTGGGTAATTTGGACATTCTGAATTCTCCCCGTGTGTACTCGGACAGGCGCCGGAGTGTGGCAACTAGGGGCTTCTCACAGTAACTTCATTGCAATGTAAGCCTACTTGTGACAATAAAGATAAAGATTATTAAAAAATTGGGGTGTTCGTTCCAAAGGCCGGTGCTGACTCGATGGGCCGAATGGCCTCCTTCTACACTGTAGGGATTCGATGAAAAAATGTTCAACAGGTCAGGTTCTTGGGGTAGCTAGCCCATTCCCCCTCCCCATTGAGACAATTAAAGCACTTAAAATCCATTAAGAGCTTGTTAGAGAGGGAAGTATATATTTTTAAGGCGTGCATGTGTTTTAGGCCTTCTCTGGTTTTGATCAGTGGGAGCCTGGGATAGAGCAGGGAGCCAGTCATTGCTGCTCTAGGGAATCATCCCAGCTCTACAAGACTATAAGTGGGTGAGCAAAGCATCAGAGGGAGGGCGGGGGATGATGACACAGAACAAAGGAGGAAAGGCTTTCAAGGACCACATGTAGAAACAAACCTCCAGCTGGTAACGGGGGCACAAGTGTCAGATTTTGCGGTCAGTGACAATGAGAGGTAATATTTGCCGCATAAAGGGGGGAGCCCCGGCCATCGTGAGGGCAGGGTAGAAAAAAGAAGGGCAGGAAGGACACGGAGGTCAGACCCTCAATACCAGATCTTCAGCAAAGGATAAACTGCCTGGAAGTGACTAAGAGCTCAGCTCTGCTGGAGACCGTGTCTCTCCAGGCAGATGCTCACAGACATTTGTTCCCTCACTGCTGACGACCTCATGTCTCACAGAACTGGGAGTCATGCTTCATCAGGTGCTGATCCAGTCACTGTGGCCTTCAACTTCTTCACTTCGGCCTCCACCCAAGGATCAGCTGTGGACGTCAGTGGTACCTTGCAAATGGTGGGATGCCGCTGGAATCTCACAAGTCATCGATGTCCTCTTTGCTGGAGTTCGACAGTACATTCAGTTCACAATAGACGCAGCCTCCCAGTGGTCATTGAGTTTAGCCCCATTACTGGATTTCCCTCACGTGGAGGACATTATCGATTGTACCCTTGTGGCCATCAAGACACTCAATGACTGGCCAGTTAGATTCATCAGCAAGGATGTCTACCACTCCCTCAATGTCCAGATGTTCAGCAAACACAACGAGAGCCTCTCCCACATGTACTTGTTTTCCCGGCAGCTGTTTGGATTCATTCACCCTCCACCAGACTAGCTTTCTCAGACTCCAACCCCCAAAGTAGGTGAATGGAATTCACAATTTGTTCTACGTGCAATCATCAGAAGAATATACTGAATAAACATATCTGTGTTTCAGTGGACAGTTAGGGTATTACAAGGTTTCAGAAAAACTGTTCTGAAGACCACATTAAAAAGAATTTTTTTTTTAAAGAGTACCCAATTATTTTTTTTCCAATTAAGGTGCAATTTAGCATGGCCAATTCACCGACCCTGCACATCTTTGGGTTGTGGGGGCAAAACCCACGCAAACACAGGGAGAATGTGCAACTCCATACAGACTGTGAGCCGGGGCCGGAAACGAACCTGGGACCTCAGCGCTGTGAGGCAGGAGTGCTACCCACTGCAGCACAGTGCCGCCCAGTGAAGGTCACATTTTTAAAAAAAAATCTTGGGCTGAATTTAAAGACTGTTCTCAAAATTGCCCCCACGCGAGCACACAGAAGAATGGATTTCAATAATTTTTCTTTAACTTCCGGTAGGGCCAAGATGCATTCCTCAGATTATATACATTTAAAATTCAATGGGTGTTCCAAAAGTGTAAATAAATACTCATTGACTTGATGGCTTTTCAAAGTACAAAGAACAGTACAGCACAGGAACAGGCCCTTCGGCCTCCAAGCCTATGCCGACCATGCTGCCCGTCTAAACTAAAATCTTCTACACTTCCGGCGTCCGTATCCCTCTATTCCCATCCAATTCATGTATTCATCAAGATGCCTTTAAAAACGTCGCTGTTGTATCTGCTTCTACCAACTTCCCCGGCAGCGCGTTCCAGGCACCCACTACCCTCTGGTGAAAAAACGTGCCTCGCACATGTCCAAACTTTGCTCTTCGCACCTTAAACCTATGTCCTCTGGGAAAAAGCGTCTGACTATCCACTCTGTCCATGCCACTCGTAATTTTGTAAACCTTTATCAGGTCACCCCCTCAACCTCCGTGGTTCCAGTGAAAACAATCCAAATTTATACAACCTCTCCTCATAGCTAATACCCTCCAGACCAAACCTCTTCTGTACCCTCTCCAAAGCATCTACATCCTTCTGGTAGTGTGGTGATAAAAAAAAACAACTGACTGATAAGCCACTGTACGGTGTGAATAACTTTGATTATTTCGATCATTACATGAGGTGGGGAGATTTCAGATAACTGTAATGGAATTACTAGTCTTATACATGAAGTGACTCAATATTGTTATAGCGGTCACATGACAATGGCGGCCATCTTGCTTTACCTGCAAAAAAGGGCAGGAAGCTGGCAGATCAATAGAGAGCCATCTTGAAACTTCAACCCAGTGAGGGACAGAGAAAGGCAGCTACAGTCATAGTTTCTGCTCAAAGTAATGAAACAGTTTGGAAGTGCCTTGCCTGTCGAACCAGGATAAACTCACCCGTTATTTCAACCCCCAGCAATTCGACAGTGGATACCATCGCAGTTGCAGAGACAATCCTAAATTTAAAAACCTTCAGTTCAGACAATGCATCACCTCAACTTCAACCAGGTCAGGCTTGCAACCGAACAATAGAGAGGCTAACAGAAAAATAGAAAATGCTGGGCAATCTCAGCAGGTCTGACAGCATCTGTGGAGAGAGAACGGAGCTAACGTTTTGAGTCTGGATGTCTCTTTGTTAAAGCTAGAGAGAACTAGAAATAGGATGAGATTTATACTATTGGGGGAGGAGGGTGTTGAGGAGCACTGGGGCTGGATAGGGGGCCAGTGATAGGTGGAGATTGACAAAAATGTAGTGCACAAAAAGCCAAAGGGAATGTATATGGTGCCGATAATGACTTAGAAGGGCGCTAATAGTGGCACATTAAGAAATCAGAATGTGTTAATGCCAGAACAGAGGTAAGCAGTGTGTCAAAGGACAACAGAGAGGCTAAATTGATCCAATTTATACCAGCATTATTTTATCTTCATTTGTAACTGAACTTTGTGCATATGTTTGTAACTTTATGGTTTGTTAAGTGATTTCCAGAGCAATAGAGTGAAATAAACTAGCCTATTCTTTTTCAAGTAAAGGGGCTTTGCTGCTGGGTTATTTTAAATTGACGCTCTTACCCCACGAGAAAGAATGTATGCACAAATACATTGCTCGCAAGTGACACCTTTTAAAGTATTCTTGACATCTCTAGTTGCAACTCCAGTAACCACTGGCCGATCTGAAAGTATTCCTGGCTCAATTCTGTTCAAATAGGGAGGAAAGTTGAGTGAGATTGTTTTTGACAGCCTTCAGTCCCACCACCCGACCAATTTGATTAGTTAATAGTGAAAAGTTACAACTCCCATGAAAAAAACACCTGTTTTGTCTTGCAAAAACATGAACAAGTTCATACATGATTCACAAAAGCTAACTGTCAGCTTAAAAATCTGATGGCTTGCATGTCTGTTACAAATTTGCATTTATCAGCACAGATTCTTTTTTTATGATAATGGAGGCTCATCTGATGGATGATCTTTTAAAAAAAACCAATTGTGCAATCCAATACAGCCGTCTTCTGATGATTCTGTCACTTTTACCAGAATTTTCATTTCCATAGTAGTTTGAAGTAAGAAATGTAAATCCGACAGCAAAACGGAAACTTAATACTGAAACTAAATTGAATTGCCAAATCAGTTGAATTAAGAAGTGCATGGTACAACTTTTACAAATGTAATTGACCAATTCCCCAGTCGGGACAGTGGTGGCATTATTTAATAATTGTGCAATTTAGAGAGAAAAAAAAAACACATTCGAAAAGCAAAACTTGGTTGCTGGCTGCCTTTAAAGTATAAAACCTCCATGACAAGATCTTTGCAGTTTCTGGGCGGGATTCACTGTTGGCCGACATCGAAATCGTGAAACACAATTGGGTGGACAATCCGTTCCGACGCGAAAATCGCGACTGCCGCCGATTTGACGGCAAATCGCAATTCTCCATCACTTCGACCGCGGCGTCAATGCGGTATAGTAGACACCGTTTGCATGTCATTAGCGGGCCCGACCCGGTATTCCCCGGGACCTCCGCATCCGGTGGGCCAAGTTCTGGGCAGTGGGGTAGACTTGTGGTTTTAGAAATCGTGAAACCGGCGTCGTGGCTGCTGAGGGGGTGAGAGGGGGTACGGAAAGTGTCCAACATGGCCATAGTTTGCTGACAGTTGTGCCGCTAGCCCGGGGTGGGGGGGGGGGGTATTCTGCCAGGGTTGGGGGGAGTAGCAGTGGGTGACTAGGAGGTGGGCTGCGGGGTTGGGGTGGATGCCCATGGAACTCCATTGCCGCGTCCGGCAAGGCTACCATGCGGCTGTGCACGGCGCTGACTGCCCACTGTGAACGTAGGGCCACGGGTCATTTAGGTGTCGCCCCAGGCCACCCCCCTTGGTGCCCTCTGGTCCCAGCCGACCCATCAGCTGTATGGGCACACACCAGCGCAACCTGTGCCATCTTGCTGGCTGGGATGAGTGTGTGCAGGGAGTGTAATGTATATGTGCAGTTGCAGCTTGTCAGCCTCCCGAGTGTCGACCACGGACCCGGCGAATCCCGCACTGTTTTTCATTGGATTCAATTGTGTTCCACGTGGTGTAGGTGCTAGACCCTCCACAATTGCTGAATCGATCCAGGTGCGGCGCCGGTTTTGCTGTCATGAAAGTCCAAAAATCCCGCAACGGCGCCAATACGGAGTCTCAGAAATGGAAAATCCCACCTACTGTGTTTATAATTTATCGTGAGTCACGCACCTAATTTGTCAAAGATAGATTGTGAGATTCTCTCCTTCTGGATTGGAAAAGAAGCTATATTTCTGATCGCACATTGGTTTCAAAATAACATACCTTTTAAAGGACATGTCATGTGAGAGTACCTTTAAGAAATGGATGTTTAAGCAATGTACCTTTAAGAAATGGAGCTGATCATATTACTGAAGTGATGTCAGAGGGTGGGGGGAGCTGAGCTCACTTCTGCTTTTTGAGTTTCAGTTTGAGAACGCAGCTGGGAGTGTCTGTGTGTTTTGCTGTGAGCTGCATGAAGAAACACAGAACTAGCCTGTTGATTTCTGCAATCCAAAGACTATAAATATATTAAATGTAACCTAATGTGCTCTGATTTTTGAAGATTTGAAGTCTTTTGGATGTTTAAAGGAACAGTTTGAAGGATTATTTAGTGTTTTAGTCTTTTGGGGTTATCTTTGAAGTAATGGGTGTTTAGATATTCAATGTTTGTTTTTAAAAGGTTAACTTGAGTTCATAGAATAAACGTTGTTTTGTTTTAAAAACCACTTGTCCATTTCTGCTGTATCACATCTGGAGAGTACGGCGTGTGCTTCCCACACCACAATCTATTAAAAGTTGTGGGTCGGTTGAACTCCATGAAACACTTTAGGATTCTGTAAACCCGGACCCATAACAGACAATACTGAATTTTAATTAGTCTGCACTGCATTGTCACCCACAGCACGAATGCCCCTTCCCTGCCTATTTTCTTCATCCCATGATCTCAGCACTTATCCAGCAGAGTTTTCTTTTAATCCCACTTAAAATTCTCCACCCTTGACAACGAGTATTAACATCAAGCTCTCCCAAGGCGGTATGAGCATCTAAGTGCTGGGTAAAGCTCCCCTCTACTTTGCTCCAACAGTGCTTTTTAATAGGAAACCGAGAACATCCCCAATGCACCAGTACTACTTGTTCTATTTCCTATGGCCTGAGTGCTACAGCTAATTTGCATGGTTTTTGTGCAGGTGAGCACGCAGGCCGTAGACACTGGGATGTGATTTCCGAAGCTGTGGGAAATCACAGTTGAGGAAGATCCCTTTCTCTCAACTCCTTCGCCGCCGTCGCCTTTGTTCCGATGGTGCAACTTTCCAAAATGGTGCTTCGAAAATGTGTTCCTTCTTCCTCAACCGTGATTTCCCACCTACAGTTGTGGACAGGGCCCTCAACAGTGTGCAGTCCATCTCCCGCGCCACTACCCTCGCCCCCTCCACTCCCTCCCAGAGCAAGGATAGAGTCTCCCTCGTTCTCACATTTCATCCCACCAGCCTCCGTATGCAAAGCATAATCCTCCGCCATTTTCGGCAACTCCAGCGTGATGCCACCACCAAACACATCTTCCCTTCACTCCCTCTGTCAGCATTCCGAAGAGACCGTTCCCTCCGAGACAATCTAGTCCACTCCTCCACCATACCCAGTACCTCTCCCATCACCCATGGCACCTTCCCATGCAATCGCAGAAGGTGTAACACCTGTCCCTTTACCTCTTCCATGCTTAACATCCCAGGCCCAAAACACTCATTCCAGGTTAAGCAGCGTTTCACTTGCATTTCTTCCAATTTGGTCTACTGCATTCGCTGCTCCCAATGTGGTCTCCTCTATATCGGAGACCCCAAATGCAGACTGGATGATCGCTTTGCTGAGCATCTTCGGTCTGTGTGCATTCAGGACCCTGACCTTCCTGTTGCTTGCCATTTTAACAAAAGACTCTGCTCCCATGCCCATATGTCTGTTCTTGGCCTGCTGCAATGTTCCAGTGAAGCTGAACTCAAACTGGAGGAACAACATCTCATCTTCCAGTTAGGCAGGCTACAACCTTCCGGCCTGAACATCGAATTCAACAACTTCAGATGATCAGCTCTACCTCACCACGATCTATTTGTTTTTATCCCATTTCATTTTATCTGTCTTTGACCATTTCTTTCTTTCTTGATATATATTTAATTTCCCCACCCTCCCCAATCTTATCCACCTTTCCTTCACCTTTCTCCTCTTTGCTTCCCCATTCCCCTCCCCCCACATCTACAGTTCATCCTCTGATGTTAGTTTCCCTGCTGTTTGGCCTTTCACATCGTTTGTCCTCTCTGGGGACTGCCATTAGCACTCTTTCCCCTTGGTTTCTGTGGCCATTAGCACCCGGTTTCCCTGAGTTTCTGTGGCTATGTCTCATCTTTCATTCTCACTCCTCAGTATAAATATTTCCCACTTTCTCTGTCTGTTAGCTTTGACAAAGAGTCATCGGACTCGAAACGCGAGCTCTTTTCTCTCCCTACAGATGCTGCCAGACCTGCTGCGATTTTCCAGCATTTTGACTCTCGGGCTGTTCAGAGATCTGTGCACTCCCACTGATTTCTCAACTTCACCTCTGCATTTTCCCGATTAAGTCTCAAAATGTGTTCCGTTCCTTCCAAATAGAATCTTCCACCTTTGGGTCGGTCAAAGTCCAGAGATTCCCATAAGTTGACCATGTATGGCATCATAGCAAAACTGGAGTCAATGGAAATCAGGGGTAAACTCTCTGCTGGTTGGAGTCATGCCCGGCACAAAGGAAGATGGTTGTGGCAGTTGTAAGTCAATCATCACAGCTCCAGGACATCACTGCAGGAGTTTCTCAGGGTAGTGCCCTAGGCCAAACCATCTTCAGCTGCTTCATCAATCACCTCCCTTCCATCACAAGGTCAGAAGTGGGGATGTTTGCAGTGACTGCACAATGTTCAGCACCATTTGCGACTCCTCAGACAATGAAGCAGTCCATGTCCAAATGCAGCAAGACCTGGACAATATCCAGGCTTAGGCTGACAAGTGGCAAGTATCATTTACGCCACACAAGTGCCAGGCAATAACCATCTCCTACAAGAGAGGATCTAACCATCGCCCCTTGACATTCAATGGCATTACCATCGTTGAATTCTCCCACAATCAACATCCTGGGGGTTACCATTGATCAGAAACTGAACTGGACTAACCATATAAATAGGAGTAGGTCCTGGGTGAGTAACTCATCCCTGACTCACCAAAACCTTCCCACCATCTACAAGGCAAAAGTCAGGAGTGTAATGGAATCTCTTCACTTGCCTGGATGAGTACAGCTCCAACAACACTCAAGAAGCTCAACACCATCCACGACAAAGCAGCCAGCTTGATTTCTACCCCTTCCACAAACATGCACTCCCTCCACCACTGATGAACAGTAGCAGCCATGTGTACCATCTACAAGATGCATTGCAAGAACTCACCAAGGTTCCTTAGGCAGTATCATCCAAACCCACGACCATTACCACCTAGAAGGAAAACAGGGGCAAATACCTGGGAACCCCACCACTGCCAAGCCGCTAACCATCCTGGCTTGAAGATATATCCTTTGCTGTTGCTGGGCCAAAAATCTGGAAATCCCTTCCTAACAGCACCATGGATGTACCTACGCTACATGGACTGCAGCTGTTCAAGAAGGCAGCTCACCACCACCATCTGAAAGGCAACTAGGAATGGACAATAAATGTTGGCCTTGCTAGCGATGCCCGCTTCCTGTAAAAACATTGGTGAGGATGTTTGACCTCTTTAGAAATGATTTGAGGATGTCCCTAAAGTGTCTGTTGTATCTTCTAGGAGTCTCCTGCCCTGACCAAGTTCCGAGGCGGGCAGCTGCTTCAGGAATTTGACATATGAACGACTGATCTTGAGTTGACTCTCACCTTCGGCAGGTTTGCTTGAGAGGGAACCCTGCTGCTGGACTGCCTTTCTTGCCGTTGGTTTTGGACGATCTTGTGAAGGCACCACTGTGGTACTTCTCCAGTGCTTTGAGGTGCCTTGGTACAGGTTGTCCAAGTCTCCAAAGCGTATGGGAGCATGGGCAGCACTGCTTCCAGGTAAACCACGATCTTGGGTTTGAAACTCTTGGGCTTGAGTCCTCAAATACTCTTTCCCTCAGTTGGCCGAAGACTGAGCTAGCACTTTGGACGCGGTAATGAAGTTTGTTCTCCTTCGTCAAAAAGAGGTTCCCAAGATATGGAGCATGGTCCACATTTTCCAAGATATTGCCACTGATCCTAATCAACAGGGGGGAGTCATAGGATCCATACCGTGCATAAGGAGGCCATTCAGTCCATCGAGTCTGCACCGACCCTGTGAAAGAGCACCCTACCATCTCCACTTCTCTGTCCACTCCATAACCTAACCAGCATGTCCCTGGACACTAAGGGGCAATTTAGCATGGCTAAACTACCTAACCCGTGCATCTTTGGACTCCGGGAGGAAACCGGAGCACCTGGAGGAAACCCACGCAGACATGGGGAGAATGTACAAACTGCACACAGACAGTCACCCAAGGCCGGAATTGGATCCAGGTCCCTGGCACTGTGGGGCAGCAGTATTAACCACTGTACCGCCGAACTGCCCTCTGTGTCACCACAAAGTTGTTTTGTGTTGGGAGTTGGTTGGAAGAGGACTTTAATTTTCTGGGTGATTAGTGACATGCCTATTTTCTCATATCCTTCAGAATCTCCCTTTGGGTAGCCAAGGAGAAAATGGTGGGTCGAAAATAATTCAAACGTTATTGGAGCGATTTGATTCCTTTGCCTGTCCTAAGAAAATTGATTTTGAGAAAACCACAATTAATAATTTCATATTGCCAGCCAATCTTGTGGACGAAATTTGAATTGAAGTGAGCCAAATTCGAAAATTAAGTGAGAGTGGAAAATGTTAACTGGCTTGGAATATTTCTGACCATGAATAAGTGTGACAGCTTGATGGAAACAAAATGTGAGCAAGAGATTTTATTTTATAACAATGTTATAAGAAAGATAGACTCTTAACTGCCCCCTCAAGGGCAATTAGGGATAGACAATAAATGCTGGCACAGTCTGCGATGCCCACATCCCAGGAACAAATAACAAAAATCTGGTTTAGAGGCAGGGAAAGGGAAGAATAAAAGGGAAGGTCTGTGATGGGCAGAAAGACAAGAGTTACTAAATAACAGAATCACAGTGCTGAGGGCCCAGGTTTGATCCCGGCCCTGGGTCACGGTCCGTGTGGAGTTTGCACATTCTCCCCGTGTCTGCGTGGATTTCACCCCACATCCCAAAAAGGGTAGGTGAATCGGCCACATTAAATTGCCCCTTAATTGGGAAAAAAATAATTGGGCACTTTTTAATTTTTTAAATTAAATGACAGAAAATGGTGGTAATGGGACAAGAAACATAAATTGGGTCGAGAGGAACTGTAAATACTAAATCAACATTAAAATTTAGTCAGCAATTTTAAGTTGGCAAAGGATCTGTCCACAAATCTTGCCTAAAGCAGTTGAAGCATTTTCCAAGGGAAATGGTGATCTTACTTGCTTGTCTTTACTTGTAGCCATGGCCACATTTTGCTCCCTATATTTGTTGTTATCGCTGGTTCAGCTTGCCTCTTTTTTCCTGTTCTCCACTATTTTTCTGTTTGCTTTGGCACTACCTCTTTAAAGGAAGTGGGATTTTGCAGATGCCTTAAATGCATTGTATGATTGAAATGAGAAGCAAATCAATGCAGACTTAAATGAACCTCAAGGCATTTTGGCCACAGCCGTCAATCTCAGGCAGTTGCTGTTAACTTCAATGTGTTAACAGTAACCTGTCCTCACTCCGCTGCTTCACAAGAATGGTTGTACAGAGTTGTGCCATCTCCAATACAATGATCTGCATTACAGCAAGAGGCAGACACGAGTCAGGCGGCACGCTGGCGCAATGGTTAGCACTCCTGCCTCATGGCGGTGAGGACCCAGGTTCGATCCCAACCCCTGGTTACTGCCGTGTGGAGTTTGCACATTCTCCCCCGTGTCTGAGCGGGTCTCACCCCCACAACCCAATGATGTGAGGGTAAGTGGATTGGCCATGCTAAATTGCCCCTTAATTGGGAAAAAAATAATTAGGTACTCTAAATTTAAAAATAAATAAAAAAGAAAGAGACAGATAAGGGACAGACTTCCCAATGAAGTAAAAGTTACATGAAACTTCCACGATATTGCATTCTTCCAAACCTCCCTTACTTCCAGCTGCTCTGCCCTCTCCTCAGGCAACATTGATTATATCAGACACTGTTCCAAACTTTAAAAAAAAAATATAAATTTAGAGTACCCAATTCATTTTTTCCAATTAAGGGGCAATTTAGCGTGGCCAATCCACCTAGCCTGCACATCTGGTTTAGCACACTGGGCTAATTCGCTGGCTTTTAAAGCAGACCAAGGCAGGCTAGCAGCACGGTTCGATTCCCGTACCAGCCTCCCCGAACAGGTGCCAGAATGTGGCGACTAGGGGTTTTTCACAGAAACTTCATTTGAAGCCTACTTGTGACAATAAGCGATTTTCATTTCATTTTCATCTTTGGGTTGTGGGGGCAAAACCCATGCAAACAGGGGAGAATGTGCAAACTCCACACGGACAGTGACCCAGAGCTGGGATCGAACCTGGGACCTCAGCGCCGTGAGGCAGCAATGCTAACCACTCTGCCACCGTGTTGCCTGTTGCTTTTTTTAACCTTAGTCTATTTGCTCTGATTACGTCACCTTTGCTCATGAGTCGCCAGGTATCTTTATGATACCGCCACGTGGTTCAAGTTCAGGTTATGATTAATAATACAGCACACCGCTTAGTAAGGATTAAAACGGTCATTTATTATATACAACAAGCAATATTAATACACTAATACTACTATCTATACAATAAACCCATCACTACTGGCCAATACTTAACTTAGGAAGAGCCCACCAGGTCAGGGAAACGAATGGCTTGTCCAATCAGATCTGGCCCACGGGATTCAAAAGGCTGCTACAGGTCGGTGGCTAGGTGTCTCTACCGGATAGCGATCGCTGGATTCAAACTTACTGTTGCCGGTTGCTGTTCTTGCGAAGGTCTCGAGCAGGCGAAGAGGAGAGAGAGAGAGAGAACTGAACTTGGACCCTCACTTTTATAGGGCCCAGGGGCTTCCCGCCTCCCGGGGCAGCCCTTGACCCTGAGTCCCAAGTGATTGGATCTGTCCCCAATATCTGGGGTCGATGTGTCCAATGGTGAGGCGATTCCTCAATCGGGGGGTGGTCACTCACCTGTCTTTGTTTCGGCCACTGCAGGCGCCGACAGGTCTGGCCCGGTATTCAATTGCTAATATGTTGCAATTGTTCCCGGGGATAGCCGATTTAACTGCAGATGTCTGAATAGATGGGCTGCAAACAGTCCAGAATGCAACTGCTAATACCTGGGTTGATGGGCTGTTGATAGCCCTGAGTATCGATCTGGGCTAACTTCCCAGAGCTGAATATGCAATACTGTCTGCAGCTGCCTGCTTGTGTCTTCTTAGCTGCTTTTCCCAGCAGTCTTTCGGGTTAGCCATTTTAAACTGGGTTTTGGCCAGATTAATCGGAACGCAGCCATTTTACGTGGCTACATGCCCTACTGTTCCAAACTTTGCTCCCGAGATACCAACTCCGTCCCTCTCCCTGCCAACAGTCTGAGATCAAGGCAGTCTGCTCGCAACGTTAGTGCCACATTTGATCCCAAGATTTATTTCCGACCTCATACTCTAGCCACCACAAGGCCTGCTATTGCCATCTCCATAACACTGTTCAACTTCACCACTCTCTCTTATTATTTCTTTTTTTTAAATTTAGAGTACCAATTCTTTTTTTTCCAATTAAGGGGCAACTTAGCACATGGCTAATCCACCTACCCGGCCCATCTTTTTGGATTGTGGGGGTGAGACCTCGAACAGGCGCCAAAATGTGGTGATGAGGGGCTTTTCACAGTAACATCATTGCAGTGTTAATGTCAGCCTACTTGTGACTCTAATAAAGATTATTATTATTATTATCCACTGTGCCACCGAGCTGCCAACTTCACCACTGTCGCAGCTCATCGGCAGCTGAAGCCCTCATTCATGCCTTCGTTACCTCTAGATCGACTACTCCAGCACACTTTAAAAAAAATAAATTTAGAGTACCCAATAATTTTTTTTCCAATTAAGGGGCAATTTAGCATAGCCAATCCACCTAACCAGCACACCTTTGGGTTGTGGGGGTGAAACCCACGCATACACGAGGTGAATGTGAAAACTCCACACGGACAGTGACCCAGGGCTGGGAATCGAACCCGGGTCCCCAGCGCCGTAGTCCCAGTGCTAACCACTGCGCCACCATGCTGCCCTTTCCAGCACACTCTTGGCCGGTCTCCCATATTAGTCCCTCCATAAAACTGAGGTCTTTCTAAAATTTTCTACCCGTGCCTTAATTCACATCAAGTGCTGTTCCCCTGTCGACCTGATGCTCACTGACCAAAATAGCTCCTGGTCAAACAAGAGCGAAGAGGCAGAGGGTTGGATCTAGGTGAGTTATGAAGAAACAGCCCTGTCCTGAAATATTAACTCTGTTTCTCTCTCTGCAGTTTCTGCCAGACCGGCTGACTTTTTCCAGCACTCTCTGATTCCATTTCAGATTTCCAGCGCCTGCAGTATTTTGCTTTTGTTTGGCACGCAGTCGCTTGTTTTAAGTATTGAGCATTTGTTCGCCCACATTGGTTGAGCTTGGCCTTGCCTATGCATGGCTCCGTTCAAGGCTAGCTATCGATGTCATCACCTAAGAATTATTCATTCCGTTTCCTTTTTTTCAATGTAAATGAAACCTGAAGCAATTTCTAGTGAAATGAAAGTTACAGGAAAGTTAATCATTTAACGATTGCAAATTTGAATCAGTAGCTCTTCACACACTCGAGTCGATTGAAATTTTAGCTAAGTCTTTAGATATTCTGCATGAGCTCAGAGTGAAAAATCACTTTCGTAAGAAAGCCGTGATTTCTGAAGTGTAACCTTGTGCACAATATCTGGAAAAGTAACGTTGACAAGGGATTGAACATTAGCCCCTCAGGAACAGCAATGATTTCCTGGAATTGGCGTGAGTCACTTCAGCTTCTTTGAATTGTCATACAATGGAAAATTAAACGTGATCCAACTACTTGGTTTAGGTTCGAAACTACAATGAAAATTTATTAAAAATACCAATTAGACTGCATCCTAAAATCAACACAGCAAATGCAATTTCTGTACAGGCCAGCTTTTAACTTGCATTTCCATGGCTATGCAAAAAAACAAAAGGAAATACTTGACAATTCACTAACCGACTCAAACATTGCTTTACTGGCATCAGCACCTATAATTATGTGAAATTTCATTTAATCACCAGACTTCACCTCGATCATAATTGTTCCAGGAGAAGCTACTGGAAAACAGCCAACTCAATTTCCCTGCTTGGGTAAGGCATTGACAATCAACCCCTAGCCTCAGAGACACTCTGTGGGTTCTCCGCTTCTCAGGCCTGAATAATACTTGAGTCCCAAGTTTCAAACCTTTGTCAAACAGAAAGCCCAATGGTAACGGGCTAGCATTTAGCCTGACAGCCTAATAATAGATGCGAGACTCAATCCATTCAAGGAGCACCTCCACTTCAGTTGACTAACTTTAGAACAAAGAAAATCAGTCTGTCTCCACAGAATCTATGGAAAGGTTTGCTCGCCTGGAACAACAAGACTTTTTCTTCAACGGTTACTAGAGCCGAATTCCAAACGGGTCTAAATACACCTTCTGTTTGTGAGAGACACATTTAGGCTACCAAACCATCCTATATTTCTTCCATGCATTTCAAAGTTCTATCACAATAAATAAGACAAATATATGATCTGTTACAGGCATAAGTTTAAAAAAAATAAGTGTTGAATAAAGTATATTTATCGTTATGTACACAGAATAAAATTTATATATATATATGGAGGGAAGAAAAAGAAAGGAAAAAAAGATGGTACGATATTGCGCACTAGCTCAACACAGCAACTCTGTACAGTTAGCAATATTATTTTTAACACATAAGTAGGCACCTGTTTGTGGGGAGGTGGGGGGGGGGGGGGAACTAGGGAGGTACTTATACATTTGGGGGCCAGTGAAACAATTACATTAGTTATGTCCAATATAGAGAGGGCAATACGAGAATGGATCTGGTGTTGGTCTTGTTACTTGCTTCTCCCGGACGGTTTTCGCTGCCGTTGTCGTCTCACTTTCACCTCCACTTCGGCCGTACGTCCTGTCTTTCGCCTGTATTTTCCTTGCTCTCTGTTCCTGTGTTTGCTAAGTTTGTTATCGTTTCCCATGCTCTCCTGCCGGCTATCATTCCCTTGCCTCCCCCCTCTCTGGTTCCCCTCTATTGTTCCCCCCCCCCCGGCCCCCCTTCCCCCGTCCCCTTCTCCTATGGCTCGCCTTTCTTTTCTCTTAGGTCACAGGCATAAGTTTTTTTTTAATAAATATTTTATTGAAAATTTTTGGTCAACCAACACAGTACATTGTGCATCCTTTACACAATATTATAACAGCACAAATAACAATGACCTATTTTATATAAGCAAAAAACAAAAAATGAATAAATATTAAATAACAAAAATGAAAACTAGCCCTAATTGGCAACTGCCTTGTCACAAGTTACACCCCCCCCCCGCCCGCCCCCCCCCACCCCTCCCCCCCCCCCCCAAATCCTGGGCTGCTGCTGCTGCCTTCTTTTTCCCCTTCCATCTATCTATCCGCAAGGTATTCGACGAACGGTTGCCACCGCCTGGTGAACCCTTGAGCCGACCCCCTTAGGACGAACTTAATCCGCTCTAGCTTTATAAACCCCGCCATGTCATTTATCCAGGTCTCCACCCCCGGGGGCTTGGCTTCCTTCCACATTAGCAATATCCTGCGCCGGGCTACTAGGGACGCAAAGGCCAAAACATCGGCCTCTCTCGCCTCCTGCACTCCCGGCTCTTGTGCTACCCCAAATATAGCCAACCCCCAGCTTGGTTCGACCTGGACCCCCACTACTTTTGAAAGCACCTTTGTCACCCCCATCCAAAACCCCTGTAGTGCCGGGCATGACCAAAACATATGGGTATGATTCGCTGGGCTTCTCGAGCACCTCGCACACCTATCCTCCACCCCAAAAAATTTACTGAGCCGCGCTCCAGTCATATGCGCCCTGTGTAATACCTTAAACTGAATCAGGCTTAGCCTGGCACACGAGGACGACGAGTTTACCCTACTTAGGGCATCCGCCCACAGCCCCTCCTCGATCTCCTCCCCCAGCTCTTCTCCCCATTTCCCTTTTAGTTCATCTACCATGATCTCCCCCTCGTCCCTCATTTCCCTATATATATCTGACACCTTACCATCCCCCACCCATGTCTTTGAGATCACTCTGTCCTGCACCTCTTGTGTCGGGAGCTGCGGAAAATCCCTCGTCACAGGCATAAGTTGATCATCAACCTGGACTTTGTGTTGAAATGATGGCACTCGCCCCTGAGCTTGGAGAAAGCTGCCCATGAAGATCTGGCCGTCTCTGTGGTCGATTTCAAATTTGATTTTGTTGCTAACCGTACATAATCCTCTGGCGCTCAGCAACAATGGTGTCTTCAAGCAGCTTAAGCAGCCAGTCACATTGAAGAATTCTCACAGGGAGAAACCTCGGGATTAAAATACGCTTCTCACCCCTTCATTATTGCATCAATCAAGAAAACAAATTAAAAATTGGAATGTAAACTGGGAATTAACGAAGAAGTCAAACTTCAATAAACACACTTCCTTTAAAAATAAAAACAGAAAATGCTGGATAAACTCAGCAGGTCTGGCAGCATTCTGAAGGCAGCATTTGACCGAATATGGCATCAAGGAACGCTCGCAAAACGAGTCAACGGGAATTGGAGGGAAAACATAGCCGCGCAAAGAAGAACGAGGTAGCCTGCCTCACCGACTACCGACCGGTGGCCCTTATGTCTGTTATCATGAAATGCTTCGAGCAGCTAGTCATGAGACGGATCAACGCCAGCCTCCCAGACGGTCTTGATCCATTGCAGTTTGCCTATCGCCGCAACCGGTCCACAGCAGATGCTGTCTCCCTGGCTCTACAATTAACACTCGAACACCTCGACAACAAGGACACCTACGTAAGACTGCTGTTCATAGACTACAGCTCCGCCTTCAACACCATTATCCCGACAAGACTTATAACCAAACTCTGCAATCTTGGACTTGACCCCTCCCTGTGCAGCTGAATCCTTGACTTCCTCACCAACAGACCGCAATCTGTCAGGATAGGCAACAGCACCTCCTCCACAATAGGCCTCAACACCAGGACCCCGCAAGGATGTGTGCTCAGTCCTCTACTGTACTCCCTATACACACACACGACTGTATGGCAAGTTTAAACTCCAATTCAATCTATAAGTTTGTGGATATACGACTGTGGTGGGTCGTATCTCAAACAACGACGAATCAGACTACACAAGGGAGATAAATTACTTGGTTGCATGGTGTACCGAAAACAACCACTCTCTAAATGTCAGAAAGACCAAGGAACTGATCATCGACCTCCAGAAGCATAGCACAACTCACCCCCCCCCCCCCCCCCCCCCCCCCCGTCTGCATCAATGGCTCCGAAGTGGAGCTGGTCGATAGCTTTAAGTTTCTGGGGGTCACCATCACCAACAGCCTGTCCTGGTCCACTCACATTGTGCAACAGTCAAGAAAGCCCAACAACGTCTCTACTTCCTACGGAAGCTAAAGAAATTTGGCATGTCTGCATTGACTCTCACAAACTTCTACAGATGTGCGATACAGAGCATCCAATCCGGCTGCATCACAGCTTGGTATGGCAACTGCTCGGCCCAAGATCGCAAGAAACTGCAGAGTGTGGTGAACTCAGCCCAACGCATCACACAAACTTGCCACTCCCACATTGATTCTGTATATACCTGCCGCTGCCTCAGGAAGGCAGACAGCATTATCAGAGACCCCTCCCACCCAGGCATTGCCTTCTTCCAGACCCTTCAATCAGGCAGAAAATACAGAAGGCTGAAGACCTGCACATCCAGACAAAGGAACAGTTTCTTCCCCACAGCAACTAGACTCCTCAGCGACTCCCCCTCGGACTGATCTGTTCCGTGTTAGAACACTATTCACGATGCCCTATGCTGCTCTTGCTCATTCATTTGCATTGTTTGGCTCCTTGTTCCGCACTGTAACCAGTCACTGTTTGTCGATGTCCCATTTGTCAATGTTCTCTGTTGAATATTCTTTGTTTGTCTACTATGTACGTACTGTGTACATTCCCTTGGCTGCAGAAAAATACTTTTCATTGTACTTCGGTACATGTGAGAATAAATCAAATCAAAGGAAGATGGTTGTGGTTCTTGGAGTTTAATCATCGCAGTTCAAGGAGTTCCTCAGGATAGTTTCCTCGGCCCAACCATCTTCAGCTGCTTCATCAATGAACTTTCTTCCATCATAAGGTCAGAAATGGGGATGTTCGCAGATGACTTCACCATGTTCAGCACGTTTTGCGACTCTTGAGTCACCTAAGCAGTCTATTTAGCAAAATGTGGACAATATTCAGGTTTGAGCTGACAAGTGGGAAGTAACATTTGTGCCACACAAGTGCCAGGCAATGACCATCTCTAACGAGAGAGAATCTAACCATCACCCCATGACATTCAATGGCATTACCATTGCTGAGTCCCCCACTATCCACATCCTGAGGGTTATCATTGATCAGAAACTGAACTGGACTAGCCATGTAAGTACTGTGAGTACAAGAGCAGATCGTAGGCTAGGAATCTTATGACATGTAATTCACCTCCTGAGTCCACAAAACCTGTCCACCATCTTCAAGGCATAATTAGGAGTTTGATGGAATACTCTTCACTTGCCTGGATGGGTGCAGCTCCAACAATGCTCAAGAAGCTCGACACCATGCAGGACAAAGCAGCCCACTTGATTGCTCCCCCTTCCACAAATATTCACTCCCTCCACTACTGATGCACAATATCAGCCGTGTGTACCATCTGCATGATGCACTGCAGGAACTCACCATGGCTCCTTAGACTTCACCTTCCAAACCCACAACAACTACCATCTGGACGGTGAAGGGCAGCAGACAAATGGGACCAGCGCCTCTTGCAAATTTTGCTCCAAGCCACTCACCATCTGGACTTGGAAATATATTGGGCTGGATTCCCCGCACTCCCGACGCTGAAATCGCAGCCGGGGCGGAGAATCGGGACCGGCACCGCTTCCGCCTCCGACCGGCCGAAGTCCTGACAGCGTGGAAGTAATGTGCACCAGCCGGTCGGGATACCCACGTGGTGGCTGCGGACTCAGTCCGCGGCCGCTCTGGTCGGGGGCAGGAGGATCGGAGGCGGGGGTGGGGGCCTTATAGGCGGCCGAGGAGTGCTTGTGCGGGGTTTGAGGGTTGGGTGTGCGGCCGATCGGGGTGTCTCTTTCTTTGGTCTGGCTCCGCGGTCCGGGTCTACCGTGGAGCATGGCGGCCACCGCCGTGTGCATGTGCGGCCTCTGACCCGGAGGTATGGTGGCCCGATCTGCAGCAAAAGCTGCGAGATTAACTCCGGGTCCCTGCTAGCTCCCTGCAGGCTGTGAATTCGTCCCTTTACTCCGAGATTTTCAGGGGTAAAGCTCTACAGTTTTGACGCCGGAGTGGGGACATAGTCCCAATAATGGAGAATCCAGCCCATTGTACTTTCATTGTCGCTGAATCAAAATAATACCAATAATCTTTATTATTGTCACAAGTAGGCTTACATTAACACTGCAATGAAGTTACTGTGAAAATCCCCTACTCGACACACTTTGGCAACACTTCAGGTACACAGAGGGAGAATTCAGAATGTCCAATTCACCTAACAAAAGTCTTTGCGGACTAGTGGGAGGAAACCGGAGCACCCGGAGGAAACCCACACAGACACGGGAGAACGTGCAGACTCCGCACAGACAGTGACCCAAGCGGGAATCGAATCTGGGATCCTGGTGCTGAGAATCAACAGTGCTAACCACTGTGCTACAAAATCCTGGAACTCCCTCCTCTAACTGCACAACGGTGTACCTACACCACATGGACTGCATTGTTTCAAGAGGGGAACTCACCACCAACTTCTCAAGGGCAATTAAGGATGGGTAATAAATGTTGGCCGAGTCAGGAATAAATAAAAGTAACTTTTTTTTCATTAATTTAGAGTACCTAATTCATTTTTTCCAATTAAGGGGTAATTTAGCGTGGCCAATCCACCTAGTCTGCACACCTTTGAGTTGTGAGGGTGAGACCCACGCATGCACGGGGAAAATGTGCAAACTGCACACGCACAGTTAAATAAATCCAACTTAGCGCAGTTAAAAATCTAGTTGCACCTCATACGCAAAAATTTCTCAATAGCTCGTGCAGTGAAATTAAAGGTATAAATGTGGAAGCTCATGTTTCTTCAGATGATGCAGAAGATTTCCATCTGTAGGGAACTTAACAATACAACATGAGGCAGCGCAGGGGAACAATGACAGCAATTCCGGATGTCTGTGTTTAACTGGCTAATTCTGGAGGTCAGAGGTTGCTGTCAATTTCACGGTTATATTGATGGCAAGCACAGCTAGTTTCACTGTCATAACCATCGCCAATCCAGGTTGATACCAAACATGGGGCGAGATTCTCCACTCCCGCGCCGGTTGGGAGAATCGCCTGGGCCGCCAAAATTTCCCAGGCCGCCGATCCGACGCCCTCCCGCGATTCTCCCAAGCGGCGGGAACGGCCCCGTCGAGTTCCGCGGGCCGCAGGCCGGAGAATCGCCGGAGACACCCAAAATGGCGATTCTCCAGCACCCCCGCTATTCTCAGGCCAAAACGGCGGGTTCCCCCTGGCGCCGTCCACATCTGGTCGCTGCCGTCGGGAACAGCACGGGAACGCTGGGGGATGCGGCCTGCGGGGGGGGGGGGGATCCTGCACCGGGGGGTACCTCAAATGTGGCATGGCCCGCGATCGGTGCCCACCGATCGTCGGGCCGTCCTCTCTGAAGGAGGACACCCTTCCTTCCACGGCCCTGCAAGATCCGTCCGCCATCTTCTTGCGGGGTGGACTCAGAGAGGACGGCAACCATGCATGCGTGGGTGATGCCAGTTATGCGGCGCCGGCCGCGTCATCTATGCGGCGCCGCCTTTACACGGCGACAAGGCCTGGCGCGTGTAGATGAAGCGGCCCTGCTCCTAGCCCATTGTCGGGGCCTGAATCGGTCGGGATCAGGGCCGTTTCGCGCCGTCGTGAACCTCGACGGCGTCCACAACGGCGTGGGCACTTCGGCGCGGGAGTGGAGAATCCCGCCCATGGTTTTAAATATTGTGTGCGTTTGCTATTATCTACGTAGCTAGAATTTGTGTACCCAGGGGATTATTTTCTCACTGCCTCTGTTTTGCACGCACTCATTTGTCAGTCGTAACTGGAATGTGATGGCAGCCACTCCCAGGTAAAACTTGCAATTCGAGTTCCAGTTGAAAGGACAGACACTCTGAGGAAAGACCCTGCAGGCATTCCGTAAACTAATTCATCAATTTTGTGTAATTTGAGAGATTTTCTTTAAAATGGTGAATTTTTTTGTTTGTCTGATTGGCTTGACATATGTATTGAGGGATAGCGTTTAAACATAAAATGATCTATTTAAAGCTGCCTTTCTCATTATTAGTTCCCACCAACCTCATCATTGTCAATTGCATCAAATTGATAATAGTTTCTCTCCTGCATTTGAACGGGCAAGTAGTCCATTAAAACATGGTTGATTAATAAGGCATCAGGAATTATGAGAAGGCAAGGAGAACGGGGATTAGAAAAATATCGGCCATGATTGAATGGCGCAACAGACTCGATGGGCCGAATGGCATAATTCTGTTCCTAGGTCTTATGGTTTTATAGAAAATATGGCTTGTAGCACCTTTGCGTGGACTGTGGAAAATCCAATGTGACAGTAGGTCAGTATTATTTGGAAGTCATGATGATTACAGCTAAGCATGCTAATAGTTCACAATAGCATGCAAACACTGCATCCTTGGCTGCTAATGGGTTGACAATCTAGTTGCAGGAGGTGCACCTAGGGAGAGTGCATGATGATGGTCCCGTGTTTGCATGCCACCTGGACATTAGCTTTTGTTTTAATTCATTGATGAGGTGTAGGCATCTAGGGCTCAACCTTAATTTCCCGAGTGGCTCGCTCGGTAATTTCAGAGGGTAGTCACACTGCAGCAAGTCTGGAGTCACGTCTAAGGCAGATTGGGATAAGGACCGTGGATTTCTTTCCCCAGAGTGAAGGAGATGGATTAGTAGAGAAACCCAGCAATTTTATGTTCACCATTACTCAAGTAGCTTTATAATTCCAGACGTATTGGCAGCACGGTAGCACAAGTGGCTAGCACTGTGGCTTCATAGCTCCAGGGTCCCAGGTTCGATTCCCTGCTGTGCCACTGTCTGTGCGGAGTCTGCACGTTCTCCCCGTGTGTGCGTGGGTTTCCTCCGGGTGCTCCGGTTTCCTCCCACAGTCCAAAGAAGTGCAGGTTAGGTGGATTGGCCATGATAAATTGCCCTTAGTGACCAAAAAGGTGAGGAGGGGTTATTGGGTTACGGGGATCGGGTGGAAATGAGGGCTTAAGTGGGTCGGTGCAGTCTCGATGAGCCGAATGGCCTCCTTCTGCACTGTATGTTCTATGTATTTAACGAGCAGAAATTAAATTTCCCAGCTGCCATGGTGGGATTTCAACTTAGGTTTGTCCAGGCCCCAAGGATTGCAAGCGCAGTACATAAGCAGTTTGCTCCCTGATTCTCAATGTTCATATGGGTTACAGGGTTAATAAGATGTGCCCCGGTGCCCAGATGTAGTGCAAGGGTAGAAAGGGTCGAGAGCTTCAAGTTCTTGGGTGTCCAGAACACCAACAGCCTGTCCTGGTCCCCCCCATGCCGACACAAAAGTTAAGAAAGCCCACCAACGACTCTACTTTCTCAGAAGACAAAGGAAATTTGGCATGTCACCTACGACTCTCACCAACCTCTACAAATGCACCAGAGAAAGCATTCTCACAGCTTGGTATGGATCCTGCTCTGCCCAAGACCGCAGGAAATTACAAAAGGTTGTGAATGTAGTACAGTCCTTCACGCAAACCAGCCTCCCATCCACCGACTCTGTCCACAATTCCCGCTGCCTCAGGAAGGCAGCCAACAGAATTAAGGACCTCACGCACCCCGGACATACTCTCTTCCACCTTCTTCCGTCAGGAAAAAGATACCAAAGTTTGAGGTCACGTACCAACCGACTCAAGAACAGCTTCTTCCCTACTGTCATCAGACTTTTGAATGGACCTACCTCGTATTAAGTTGATCTTTTCTCTACACCTTGCTATAACTGTAACATTATATTCTGCAGTCTCTCCTTCCTTCCCTATGTACGGGATGCATTGTTTGTACAGCATGCAAGAAACAATCCTTTTCACTGTATACTGATACATGTGACAATAATAAATACATTTTAAAAAGCCACTTGCCACAGAGGGAAAGATGTCCGCTTGCTCCAACTGGTGCTTCCTTTTCACAAGGGAAGTGTACACAAAGCATTTGTCAACTGCAAGATAAACGCCCATGCTGCAGATTGCCTGCTGCGATCGATGTCCTCCGAGATGTCTTGGAGAGAATAAGTGGCAAGAAAACTTCATGATAACCTTCACTCTTTACAAGAAGATTTGCCTTCTTCCAGAACCTTCTCAGGGAGATTGACAGTGTTGATGCTGTGAGGTCGTTTTCCCTTGTGGGAGAATCTAACCGGAGGGTAAGATCTCAGAGTAAGAGGTCACCCATTTAAGAGACGAGGAAATAAATTTCTATCAGAGGGTGGTGAACCTATGGAATTCTTTAGTGCAGAGGGCTGTAGAGGCTGGGTCGTCAAGTGTGTTCAAGGCTGAGATAGAAGATTTTTAACCAGTAAGGGAATCCAGGGTTATGGGGATACGGCGGGAGAGGGTAGTTGAGGATTATCATATCAGATCACTCATTGAATGGCAGAGAAGACTTGACGGGTCGAATTGCCTACTTTTGCTCCTGTCTTATGGTCCAATTTTGCCTGCAGAACATTTTGCAGCACAGAGAGCTTGACTTTGATCTAGAGTTGGCAAATGCAAATCATTGCTTTTTAAAAATAAATTTAGAGTACCCAATTCAATTTTTCCAATTAAGGGGCAATTTATCAATGCCAATCCACCTACCCTGCACATCATTGGGTTGTGGGGGCGAAACCCACGCAAACATGGGGAGAATGTGCTAACTCTACACGGAACCAGAGTCGGGAACGAACCTGGGACCTCGGCGCCATGAGGCAGCAATGCTAACCACTGCGCCACCGTGCTGCCTTAGCAAATCATTTCTGACATGTCATGGCTAAACATATGGGTCTTGGTGTAGAAATGGCGTGGACAAAATGTTTCAGCTGCTGTTTCCCTGTATTTGTTGGCCCCTCCTGACTTCCTCTCTTATTCAAATAATGCAGAAAACTTGTAAGGCTCAAAGATACACCCATCTGCATCATTTATGAGATTGTGCCAGCTCTGTGCTAGGGCAACTCTCCACCCCCATCTTTTCCCCGTAGCCCTGCAAATCTTTTCTTTTCACATAATTATCTAATGCTCTCCTGAAGGCCTTGATCAAATCTGTGTCCACCACGCTTGAAGGTGTGCATTCCAGATCCTAACCACTCACTGTGTAAAAATTACATTTTCCTCATGTTGTCATTGTTTCGATTGCCAATCACTTTTGTTACAAGAATGCGCTTTTTAAAAAAGATTCAATTTCTAATTTTTCTTTTGCTGGCTTGGTTTAAAAAGAACTGGAATTCTCTAAAGACAATGGAAGCTGCCCAGACAGCTACAATCACAGTCACATCCCACCAAGTGGGATGAAGGAAAAAGACACCCAGTCCCCTGGGGAAAGTGAAAGACTCCATCTCTCTGTTGGTTTTGTAGTATCTTGAGAATTCTCAAATGTTTCCGAGATGAGATATCAAAATGTTATTACTGTTCTGAAACAATAACTGCAGCGGACATGGATTGATATAATTTCTCTGGAATATACAGCCAGTAGGAGCTGCCTGCCAAGCAGGCAAGATAAATTAAAGGACAATTCTGCAGTGAAGTATGTCGCAGGAGTGCCCCCTTTATCTCTCTCTCTCAGAAGTACTGTGCCTGGATTGTCCCAAGAAGAAAAATATACTCCAAATTGAGATCTTTTGGGAATAAAATGTACAAATGGGATCTTTGTTACTGCACCCAGGAAGACAACTAAAGAAAACAACCACAACATGGAATCATGACATTGAGACCAGTCAAGGAACAGTTAATGACATATTCCTTTCACAAACTGTACAAAGAACAAAGAAATGTACAGCACAGGAACAAGCCCTTCGGCTCTCCAAGCCCGTGCCGACCATGCTGCCCGACTAAACTACAATCTTCTACACTTCCTGGGTCCGTATCCGTCTATTCCCATCCTATTCATGTATTTGTCAAGATGCCTCTTAAATGTCACTATCGTCCCTGCTTCAACCACCTCCTCCGGTAGCGAGTTCCAGGCACCCACTACCCTCTGTGTAAAAAAACTTGCCTCGTACATCTATTCTAAACCTTGCCCCTCTCACCTTAAACCTATGCCCCCCTAGTAATTGATCCTTCTACCCTGGGGAAAAGCCTCTGACTACTCACTCTGTCTATGCCCCTCATAATTTTGTAGACCTCTATCAGGTCGCCTCTCAACCTCCATCGTTCCAGTGAGAACAAACCGTGTTTATTCAACCGCCCCTCATAGCTAATGCCATCCATACCAGGCAACATTCTGGTAAATCTCTTCTGCACCCTCTCTAAAGCTAAATCGCTGGCTGTTAAAGCAGACCAAGGCAGGCCAGCAGCACGGTTCAATTCCCGTACCAGCCTCCCCGAACAGGCGCCGGAATGTGGCGACTAGGGGCTTTTCACAGTAACTTAATTTGAAGCCTACTTGTGACAATAAGCAATTTTCATTTCATTCATGGTAATGTGGCGACCAGAATTAAACACTATACTCCAAGTGTGGCCTAAGGTTCTATACAGCTGCAACATGACTTGCCAATTCTTATACTCAATGCCCCAGCCAATGAAGGCAAGCATGCCGTATGCCTTCTTGACTACCTTCTCCACCTGTGTGGCCCCTTTCAGTGACCTGTGGACCTGTACACCTAGATCTCTCTGACTTTCAATACTCTTGAGGGTTCTACCATTCACTGTATATTCCCTACATGCATTAGACCTTCCAAAATGCATTACCTCACATTTGTCCGGATTAAACTCCATCTGCCATCTCTCCGCCCAAGTCTCCAAACAATCTAAATCCTGCTGTATCCTCTGACAGTCCTCATCGCTATCCGCAATTCCACCAACCTTTGTGTAGTCTGCAAACTTACTAATCAGACCAGTTACATTTTCCTCCAAATCATTTATATATACTACAAACAGCAAAGGTCCCAGCACTGATCCCTGCGGAACACCACTAGTCACAGCCCTCCAATTAGAAAAGCATCCTTCCATTGCTACTCTCTGCCTTCTATGACCTAGCCAGTTCTGTATCCACCTTGCCAGCTCACCCCTGATCCCGTGTGACTTCACCTTTTGTACTAGTCTACCATGAGGGACCTTGCCAAAGGCCTTACTGAAGTCCATATAGACAACATCCACTGCCCTACCTGCATCAATCATCTTTGTGACCTCCTCGAAAAACTCTTATCAAGTTAGTGAGACACAGCCTCCCCTTCACAAAACCATGCTGCCTCTCACTAATACATCCATTTGCTTCCAAATGGGAGTAGATCCTGTCTCGAAGAATTCTCTCCAGTAATTTCCCTACCACTGACGTAAGGCTCACCGGCCTGTAGTTCCCTGGATTATCCTTGCTACCCTTCTTAAACAGAGGAACAACATTGGCTATTCTCCAGTCCCCCGCGACATCACCTGAAGACAGTGAGGATCCAAAGATTTCTGTCAAGGCCTCAGCAATTTACTCTCTAGCCTCATTCAGTATTCTGGGGTAGATCCCATCAGGCCCTGGGGACTTATTTACCTTAATATTTTTCAAGACGCCCAACACCTCATCTTTTTGGATCTCAATGTGACCCAGGCTATCTACACACTCTTCTCCAGACTCAACATCTACCAATTCCTTCTCTTTGGTGAATACTGATGCAAAGTATTCATTCAGTACCTCGCCCATTTCCTCTGGCTCCACACATAGATTCCCTTGCCTATCCTTCAGTGGGCCAACCCTTTCCCTGGCTACCCTCTTGCTTTTTATGTACGTGTAAAAAGCCGTGGGATTTTCCTTAACCCCATTTGCCAATGACTTTTCGTGACCCCTTCTAGCCCTCCTGACTCCTTGCTTAAGTTCCTTCCTACTTTCCTTATATTCCACACAGGCTTCGTCTGTTCCCAGCCTTTTAGCCCTGACAAATGCCTCCTTTTTCTTTTTGACGAGGCCTACAATATCTCTCGTTATCCAAGGTTCCCGAAAATTGCTGTATTTATCCTTCTTCCTCACAGGAACATGCCGGTCCTGAATTCCTTTCAACTGACACTTGAAAGTCTCCCACATGTCAGATGTTGATTTACCCTCAAACATCCGCCCCAATCTAGGTTCTTCAGTTCCCACCTAATATTGCTATAATTAGCCTTCCCCCAATTTAGCACATTCACCCTAGGACCACTCTTATCCTTGTCCACCAGCACTTTAAAATTTACTGAATTGTGGTCACTGTTCCCAAAATGCTCCCCTAATGAAACTTCTACCACCTGGCCGGGCTCATTCCCCAATACCAGGTCCAGTACCGTCCCTTCCCTAGTTGGACTGTCTACATATTGTTTTAAGAAGCCCTCCTGGATGCTCCTTACAAACCGTCTAAGCCCCTGGCACTAAGTGAGTCCCAGTCAATATTGGGGAAGTTGAAGTCTCCCATCACCACGACCCTGTTGTTTTTACTCTTTTCCAAAATCTGTCCACCTATCTGCTCCTCTATCTCCCGCTGGCTGTTGGGAGGCCTGTAGTAAACCCCCAACATTGTAACTGCACCCTTCTTATTCCTGATCTCCACCAATGTAGCCTCACTGCCCTCTGAGGTGTCCTCCCGTAGTACAGCTGTGATATCCTCCCTAACAAGTAGCTCAACTCTGCCACCCCTATTACATCCCCCTCTATCCCGCCTGAAACATCTAAATCCTGGAACTTTTAGCTGCCAATCCTGCCCTTCCCTCAACCAGGTCTCTGTAATGGCAACATCATAGTTCCAAGTACTAATCCAAGCTCTAAGTTCATCTGCCTTACCTGTAATACTTCTTGCATTAAAACATATGCACTTCAGGCCACCAGACCCGCTGTGTTCAGCAACTTCACCCTGTCTGCTTTGCCTCAGAGCCATACTGTCCCTATTCCCTAGTTCTGCCTCAATGCTCTCACCTTCTGACCTATTGCTCCCGTGCCCACCCCTCTGCCATACTAGCAAACATCGCGGCAGTTTAGATGCAACCCGTCCTTCCTATATAGGTCACACCTGCCCCGGAAGAGCTCCCAGTGGTCTAGATAACAGAAACCCTCCCTCCTACACCAGCTGTTTAGCTGCTCTATCTTCCTATTGCTAGCCTCACTGGCACGTGGCACAGGGAGTAATCCTGAGATTACAACCCTAGAGGTCCTGTCTTTTAACTTTCTGCCTAGCTCTCTGAACTCCTGCTGCAGGACCTCATGCCCCTTCCTGCCTATGTCGTTAGTACCAATATGTACAACAACCTCTGCCTGTTTGCCCTCCCCCTTCAGGATGGCCTCTACCCGTTCGGAGACATCCTGGACGCTGGCACCAGGGAGGCAGCATAACATTCTGGAGTCTCTTTCACGTACACAGAAGCGCCCGTCTGTGCCCCTGACTATAGAGTCCCCTATGACTGTTGCTCTTCTGTGCTTTGACCCTCCCTTCTGAACATCAGAGCCAGCCATGGTGCCACTGCTCTGGCTGCTGCTGTTTTCCCCTGCTAGGCTATCCCCCCCGACAGTATCCAAAGGGGTATAGCTGTTCAAGAGGGGGACAACCACAGGGGATTCCTGCACTGACTGCCTGCCCTTTCTGGTGGTCACCCATTTCTCTGCCTGCACCTTGGGTGTGACCACATTTATATAACTGCGATCTATGACGCTTTCCGCCACCTGCATGCTCCTAAGTGCATCCAATGGCTGCTCCAACCGAACCATGCGGTCTGTGAGGAGCTCCAGTTGGGTGCACTTTCTGCAGATGATCCTTAAGCCTAACCTTTTATTCTGTCATCTGTACTGATAGATTTTTGTGGGCCCAGATGAATGTGTGTGATGTATGAATAGTGGCTGCAATATACCTAGCCTGCTATTTTAAAAAATTTTGGAAATAGTTTCAATAAACTTATCTTGTTCTTTGTTTAACCTCAGAAAATCTGTCAGACTGGTTCCTTACGATCAGAAAATGTAAATAGTGGGACGCCTAAGAACTGGAAAAGCATATCCTCTCTAAATGACTAAAAAAACCTTATTCCGGTCAGAAGTGGAGTGGGAGAATAGGGGAGTCATTTCATCCCTCCTCACGTGGACATTACACTTTCAATTGCCGTCCATTGGCTCTTGATACTTCTGACACTGGGAAGTTTCGCTCCTTTGAATCTGCCTGGGCCCCCTCATTACTTTGAGTACCTCTATCAAATCTTCTCCCAATCTTTTCTTTTCGAAGGAAAACGATCCCAGTTTTCCCAATTTATCCATGTAACTGTGCTTGGAACCGTACTCGTGAATCTGTTCTGCACTCTCTCGCATGCCTTTACATCCTTCCTAAAACATGCTGCCCAGAACTGGACACAATCCTCTAGTTGGAGGCCAGACTCAGGTTTTTAATGGTTTTTTTTTTTGTAACTCCTTTGCTTTTGCACACTATTTATAAAGTCCTTGATTTTGTATGTTTTGTGAACTGCTTTCTCTGCCCAGCTGCCCCTTTCAATGATTCGTTCAGGTATGTCCCCAGATCCCTCAACTTCTGCAACATTTTTAGATTTGTACTTCTTATCTTATACTGCTTCTGCTTGTCCATCACTTTCAAAATGAGCCACCCCACATTTCTCTGTGTTAAGTCTGCCACTTGTCCACCAACTACACCAGTCTGTCATGTCTTCTTGAAGTTCGTCACAATCCTCCTCATGGTTCACAATACTTTCAAGTTTTGTGTCAACCACATATTTGGAAATTGTGCCCAAGTCTATGGCATTAATATTTATCAAGAAAAGCAATGCTCTTAACACCGACCCCTAGATGGGAAAGAAAACAAAGTGCAAAAAATGGAAGATGATGAATAAAAACAGCTAATGCATGTAACAAAGTTGACCAATACTTTCATCAGGAGCTGAAACTATCTCACTTTCAAAAGCCTGTTTGAGCTGGCCAGGTTTCGGCCTCTATTAACCTACCTTCTTCAGTAAGGGCAGGCTCACCAAAGTTACAAGACCTGGCATGGGACCCAAATTAAATATTTTAACCACTTATATGAAGCCCATGCAGGTTTGGTAATGTAGTCCTACTCTTTATTACCCCAAGGGATTCAGAGGTGCAGATAGGCAAATCTTTAAATATAGCAATGTAGTGTTTACAAAGTCATAGTAAAGTACAAACAATACACCGGATTTCGTCTATAGTGCAACAGAATTCAAAGCAGAAAACATAAGGTTAAACTTGTATAGAATCTTTATTAGACAATGCATCTAGCGTACTGTGCTCAGTTCTGGTCTCCATGTGATACAATCCATGTAAAAATACATGAGAAAGTGCAAAACATAATGACGTATCATACCCGAGCCAAGAGTACAATAATCAAGAAAAACTAAACAGATTGGTGCTGAAAGATGGCCTGATAGAGGCCTTTAAAATTATGAATGGATTCCATAAGCTACACTTGTAAAAGATGCGTCTACTTGTGGGGCAGATCAAAACTAAAGTTTATACGTACAAGATAACTGTATGTCATCCAGGCTTCACAGCCATTTAACAAGGTGCTGAGAACTATGCTTCAGAAACCAGCATTTTGGTCTTAAATTTTGCTTTTTTAGTTTTCAGGAAAGGGATGTCAACAACTTTTATTTTCAGTGTCAGAGTGCAGCACATTCTTGGCATCGCATGGAAGGTCAAAATCATGAATGTGGCTGTCCTCTCATATGGCAAATCTCATTCATAAATCAGAAGCCACTTCGTTGGCTGGGGCACGTTCACAGGGTGGAAGACTGATGTATTCCCAAGGATTTTCTGTACGGTGAGATAGCTGGCGTCAGAGGAGTAGAAGTATTCCCAAAGTACTAGAAGGATTCCCAAAGTTCTGCTCATGGATGCTTTCAAATGTGACACGAAGACCCTAAACATTGACTTTCAACATGGGAGACATTAGCCAATAGTGAGAAATGGCAACATGACCTCTGGGCTGGCATAAACCATCAATGTCTACAGAAGCTTGATAACAGGTATCAGAGCTGAAAACAGCACCCTGGAATGGCATCACTTCCCCCAGATGTTTGTCACACTGTGAGCCAACTGGACTCTGACTTCCACAAGAGTGTTTACCAACTCCACTTTACACTTTAGAATCTTTTTCCAAACAACGCTTTCCCTTGGACGCCTTCACCAAGGATCCACATCCAGGATTTTAATCTCTCCTTTCAGTATTCCTCTGTCTTGGATTGCCACATGCATTAAAGCTTCCATACAATCTTCCAGTACCTAGCCATGTCAATAGGCACTACTATTTCACAGGCTGTGTTAAGTCATCACCAAACTTTAGATTTACCTCAGATGGTTGGCTTCCTACCTAGCTGTCATTAAATCGGGTTCTTGCATCTATTTCTTTAGCTCAGAGCACTCCCTCTGCTTTTTAACTTGAATTTTCCTAAACAGGACCTGGCTCAACTCTTGTTCTTTGTTTATTTAACTTTTTTGAAGGGGTAACCAAGAAGGTAGATGAGGGCAGTGCAGTCAACATTGTCTACATGGATTTTAGCAAGGCCTTTGACAAGGTACCGCATGGTAGGTTGTTGCAAAAGGTTAAATCTCAAGGAATCCAGGGTGAGGTAGCCAATTGGATACAAAATTAGCTTGGCGACCAAAGCCAAAGGGTGGTTGTGGAGGTCTGTGACCAGCGTTGTGCCTCAGGGATTGGTGCTGGGTCCACTGTTTTTTGTTATATATATTAATGATTTGGATCAGAAAGTAGAAGGCATGATTAGTAAGTTTGCAGTTGACACCAAGATTGGTGGCATAGTGGATAGTGATGAAGGTTATATAAGATTGCAATAGGATCTTTACAAAAAAAATTTAAAAAAAAAAAAAAAAAAAGAGTACCCAATTATTTTCTTTTCCAATTAAGGGGTAATTTAGTGTGGCCAATCCACCTAACCTGCACATCTTTGGGTTGTGGGGGTGAAACCCACGCAGGCATGGAGAGAATGTGCAAACTCCACACGGACAGTGACCCAGGGCCAGGATTCGAACACGGGTCCTCAGCGCCGCAGTCCCAGTGCTATCCACTGCGCCACATGCCGCCCTAGCAATAGGATTGTGACCAATTGGGCCAGTGGGTTGATGAATGGCAGATGGAGTTTAATTGGGATAAATGTGAGGTGATGCATTTAGGTAGGTCAAATCAGGGCAGGACCTACTCAGTTAATGGTAGGGAGTTGGGGAGAGTTACAGAACAAAGAGATCTAGGGGTACAGGTTCATAGCTCCTTGAAGGTGGAGTCGCAGGTAGACAGGGTGGTGAAGAAGACATTCAATATGCTAGGTTTTATTGGTCAGAATATTGAATACAGGAATTGGGACGTCTTGTTGAAATTTTACAAGACATTGGTAAGGCCACACATGGAATACTGTGTTCCGTTCTGGTCACCCTATTATAGGAAGGAAATTGTTAAACTAGAAAGAGTGCAGAAGAGATTTACGAGGATGCTACCAGGACTTGATGGTCTGAATTATAAGGAGAGGTTGGATAGGCTGGGACTTTTTTCCCTGGAGCATAGAAGGCTTAGGGGTGATCTTATCGAGGTCTATAAAATAATGAGGAGCATAGATAAGGTAGATAGTCAACATCTTTTCCCAAAGGTAGAGGGGTCTAGAACAAGAGGGCATAGGTTTAAAGTGAGAGGGGAGAAATACAATTAATAATAATAATTTGTAATAATTAAAGGAATAATTTTCCAAAAATGTAAATGCATTAAAAAAAAAATTATATAAATCTTGGAGGGTTTTTATTCAAGAACTCAAAACGCGTGCGCCTAAAATTGCAGCTGTGAAATAAAGATTTTCTTCAAATTTTCTATTGCTGCCCTAGATCATCTTATTGTGTTAAAGATGCTGTATAAACCCAGGCTGTCGTTGTTCATTGAAAATAGATAATTGAATGGGGAGGGGAAGCAAAATATCATGAACCCCTGGTTGAAACTGCATTTCACCTGCTGAGACTATCCATGTCACTATGCAGCAATTAATGAAGTTTGTACCACACCAGACAGGGCTCACTGTGATTTGGCTCTAGTCCCATGTAAAGTTGCAGCTGCAAAATACACAATCAGGTGGCAATGTGAAAGGGACGACTGCAGAACCCAAATAAGAACCTCCATCTCTAATTGAAGCAAATGGACCTCATATTCATAGAACATAGAACAATACAGCGCAGGACAGGCCCTTCGGCCCACGATGTTGCACCGAAACAAAAGCCATCTAACCTACACTATGCCATTATCATCCACACGTTTATCCAATAAACTTTTAAATGCCCTCAATGTTGGCGAGTTCACTACTGTAGCAGGTAGGGCATTCCACGGCCTCACTACTCTTTGCGTAAAGAACTTACCTCTGACCTCTGTCCTATATCTATTACCCCTCAGTTTAAAGTTATGTCCCCTCGTGTCAGCCATTTCCATCCGCGGGAGAAGGCTCTCACTGTCCACCCTATCCAACCATTCTTTGCATTGTTGGTCTATTCCTATAATGTAAATGATACACTGGTTTGGTGTTACAGATTATTCCCTTTGTAAAGGTCAGCTTTGAAACGCAGATAGGTTGAATTACACCACACTTGGGTGTTTTGAATCTCTTGGCACAAAACCTTTGAACGCACTAGCTTTATGAATGAAATTAAGTGCACATGTGAATGTTGTGTATATACTTGTCTCCTTTGGGGACACTGCGCATGACATGAAACAACTCTGTGGCTGCAGATTGGTATTGTTTCATGGTTACGCTGTCAAACATGAAAGACCATGCACCTTGGCTCTGGAAATAAACAAACACAAAGATTCTTAGATACGCGGGATATAAAAGTAAGTAAAGATTAAATCTCAAAACAAGAGTGAGCAGTAGTGAGGTGGGAATTACCTTGGGACAGAAACATGTAGTTTGTTGAGACGAGGTAGTGTAATTCAATCCCTCACATCACTGAGTTCCCTATCTCTGATCGACTAATGGATGTGGAAGAGGAATAACTCCAGGTTACTGCAGCACATTTGGTGTGGCTTCCTCAGGGCAAGATTAATGGAAGCCTAGGAAGAAGTTGCGGCCTACATTCCAGGCTGCAAATGGTGCAAAACACCAAAGAGAACATGGAAGTAAACAGGAAAATTGCCAGTGAAAAAAGACAAAATTATAATCTACATCCTCCAATGATTAAACCTATTATTTGTAAAATGAACAACGTAACTGGAATATATCTTTATAGTGGTGTTACAAATGAGAAAGAAAAACAAAGCATCAGCAGAATATCAACTCGCGATTTGAAAACAATCTTACATTGGCAAACTGGCCATTAGAAGAGTGTTTTCCAAACTGCGGGATGGTCACGGCGTTCCTGATCGTGGGAGAAACGCCCAATGACCATGACTAGCTTTTAAACGGAACGACACAGTCTTCTGACCAGACATGTCGGCAGAGAGCAGGTCACGCGCCCAGCACGTACACTGACGTTACGTACCCTGCACGTCAGTGCTTTTCGTGCAAAATCATGGAGGAGCGATTCCTTCATTTTCTAGCTGCGAGCAAGCAAGGCAACAGGATGAAAAGAACATGGTTTGAAAAAGAAGAAACTGAAAACGGGAACAAAGCAGTATAAAGATGATGGGCGCAATTCTCCGGAAAGATTGCCAATGTAGTAGTGAACAGGAACTGCTGCGAGCTTCCAGCCACTCAGCCCAGTGAGGCCAGCAACACAATTCGTTAATTGGTCCACTTAACGAGGCCCCACGGGCTTCACATTGTAAATGAAGGCTCGCCAGCTGAAATGTCAGCATCGCGCTTGGCAGCTCCCCGCTAACAAGATCGAGCAGCACTTAAACAGCCAACTCCACTCAGCTCTCAGCCATTGCCCCGAGATGCCCACTCCAAAAATTTGGAGACGCGGATCTGGGGAGCGTCCTTGATGCGATCGAGGCCAAGGTCCTGTTCCCCCGAGGGTCCGGGAGGGTTAACCACTGGGCTGCCATTGCCACCTGGGATGAAGAGGCAGCAGCCGTCAGCTTGGAGGGTGACCAGGACAGGCCTCCAGTACCACAAGAAGGTGAACGACCTATACTGGGCCGCACGCGTGAATTGGTACCCCCTCCCCACCCCGAAACCTACCCACGCCCACGCGAAAAGCCCCCCCCAACCCTCCATTCCCCTCCCTTCATAAACCCCCTCACCACGGTGAACCACACTTGCAGCTAACTATACCTTCTCTGTGTCTCTGCAGGGTTAGCTGTTGGACAATCATTGGGAGAGAGCCCAGATTGGTGGCGGGGAATCGGTGATAAGAATCCTCACCACCTTCGAGAACAGGCCCTGAAGGTGACGGGGTGGCCGAGGACAGAGCGGTCAACAACGCGGAGGTCAGGACATGTGGCAGAGGTGATCCAACAGGCCCCATCCTGAGCACCTGTCAAACATGAGTTGTTATTGCCATACTGACTGACGCATCCGTCCCATTGACCACGTGTTCATTCTTCCGCAGGATCTCCAGCCGATGGTGCTGGCCCATCCGGGGTTGTCCCCCACCTGCCTCCCTGGAGACCACCTCTGAGAACTCTGAGGATGCAACCATTGATACGTCACAGCTGTCATTTCCACCCTCCACCAGCACAGAGACATGCACCTCGGTGGGCAACATTAGTGGTCAGACTTTGGGTCACATTCTGGTGAGCACCTTACGGTTGCTGATGTATATCAGGTGGAGGCAGTAATGCCCAGGCGAGACAGTTAACAGAGGTCTGCTGGGTCCCAGTCAGATGCTTAGCCTCTGGAACAGGTTTATCCGGAGCTCATACAGACTTTAGGGTTCGGCTGGGACATTCAGAGGGAGATGTCAGCGACACTCCCAATGTAGTAGTGTACTCCCTCCTAGCTGATAGGAGTTTCAGAAGTTATGGTCGCAGGAGACGTCGCAGGCAATGCGTGGCACCGAAGCGACGCGTGGCGACCGCAGTGGAGAGCCTGGTGCACGACGTCAGCAGCATTAGTGGAGGATTCTAAGGCGTGCCGCAGGTAGTGGTGGCCATGGGTGAAGGCCTAGCTAGACAATCTGACTCGCTGGGGGATGTGACACAACACCAGGCAGGCCTTGATGAGGCACTTCGGGACATATCCGGGTCTGAGATGATAATCTTTAATTGTCACAAGTAGGCTTACATTGCAATGAAGTTACTGTGAAAATGCCCTCGTCGCCACATTCCGGCGCCTGTTCAGGTACACTGAGGGAGAATTCAGAATGTCCAATTCACCTAACAGCACGTCTTTTGGGACTTGTGGGAGGAAACCGGAGCACCCGGAGGACACCCACGCAGACACGGGGAGAACGTGCAGATTCTGTACATTCCTGACCCACTCAGGAATCGAAGTCGGGACCCTGGCACTGTGAGGCCACAGTGCTAACCACTGTGGATAGGCCGAGGTGCTGCACAGATTGTCCTAGTCGCAGCTGGGCATTGCCAAGGCACGGCAGAGTTGCCAGGGCCAGATGGCACAGGTACAGTCAGGGCACAATCCAGCTGTCCCTATATTCGGAGGTGAACCCCAGGGCCCCATGGGCACTGCCAGGAGGAGGGTGACAACCCAGATCCATCCCATGGACTGGCTTCGGTAGCCACCAGCTTCCCTGGGTTCCATACCTCTGACGAAACCGTGTCTCGCAGTCAGCACCCGGGACAGGGTGGCATGTGCCGCCATCAAGTGTGCCGGGGCCCTCTGGCCCCAGAGGGCATTCGCCAGGGGCATCAAAGGCCACAGGGCGTCGTAAGCAGCTGGCTGCCTCTAGCTCTGATGTGAATCCTGGGGATACACCTGGACGCAGTAGTAAGAGAAAGGAAGGCCAAACAACTTGAAGATCACTGAGAAGGCACTGGGGGATGGGGGTAGGTAGGGGGTAAGGAGTGGAGTTTGCGTGGGGTGTGGGAGAGTGGGGTAATAGTGTACACTTGGACGAGACACATTGCAATACCCTCACCACAACCAGTATGACGCCTCTGGCTCTTTGTTCCACGATGCGGGACGACCACCAATCCCATTCCCTCCAGGCATGGGGTCTTGGTCCCTCCGCCCCCACCTGACACGTCCTTCCCATGCACACAGCCACAGCGAGGCAGGGGGAGGTGAGGGGGGCTGCTCGCCAGACCGCGCATTCTACACCCCAGAACAAAATGTCGGCAATCCCGGCTGCAGACATGTGCCCGGGGCTGGGGCCCATCCCCTGGGAGTTCGGAGGTGGGCTGTGTCTGTGATGTTGCCTCCCGGCAGTGTTCAAGCACAGTGTACATGCATCAAGTTGTGTTTGATATGCTAGGCAATGAGCCCCACATGTTACATGGCACGTCAACCTACGGGTATCCACTTGGGATGTGTGAAGTGCTCACTTATCTATGATTGCCAATTCCCTATTGGCAATGGCCTCTCGCCACATGGCCAGGGGCCTCCGCTGTCAATGGAGTTTTGGGTGGACAACGGGGCAGACAGGCAGAGACTAGGGTTGCCCTCGGAACGGGTACACATGATCCAGTGTTGGCATGGAGGACCAGCACACGGTTGTCCTCCTCCCCCAGCAGAGCCCCCCACCTCCAGCCCCGATACCCCAAACCCTCCATGGAAATCCACCCCAACCAGGGCTGCATCCCACATCGGTCACCCCCCTGATCCCCTCCAAGCACTGGGGCGGCAAGCCCAGTGCCCCTGGGCTCATTGCCTGTGAGCGAAGATGGCTATTCATCTCCTCGGGTCCCCACAGCAACTCTGCCACCAGGTTCATGTTTTTCAAAAGGCCACTAATCGGCGCTAGCATGACCACTTGTTGGGGAGGCTGTTGGCTGTGGGATGGCTCCCATTAATTGTATGGAAATAGGGCTTGTGGTGATTATTGGTTTCTCGCCACACTACGGCGGGATCCCGCTTTCGTCTATGGGAGCGGGCCAGTGCATCGCAAACGGTTTGGTGTCCGATGCGGTTCTCAGTTTTGGCCTCTCCCGCTATTCATCTGTCTTGTCGCGCTCTCGCTTGAGTGAACGGAGGCTACTGAATCACGTGCAATTTTTTGAACTACATCTTTGCTAGCTGTGCCAATGCAATTCAAGATGCAAAGCCCATGTGTGTTCCATGCAGGGAAGTACTGGCAAATGAGAGTTTAAAAGTCTCAAAAGTTCAAAGGCATTTGAAGAATAAGCATGGCGAGTTTGAGGACAAACCTCTTGACTTTTTTCAAAGGATGAAGCGAGAACTTCCAATCATCAGCTGAAGCCCTTTACAAAAATGTAACATTGAATTACAAAGCAAGTGAGATCGTGAGGACCAAGCAGGCTCACCTGTTTCGTTAAAATAAGCAAAAATGGTGTGTTGCGAATGTCACCCAGCGTGGGTCCAGAAGGTCGGCCGGTTGGTAAAAGTGGGTCCCAGGAAGAAAAGTTTGTGAAACACCGCATTGAAGTGTTACATCTATGTAAAATAACAAAAGGTTTTGTGGAACAGCGAATAGCGTCCCTGCCTCCGAGCCAGAGGTTCCAAGTTCAAGTCCCACTCCGGGGTTTGATTGTTCATAAAACGGCCAACCAAGTTGATGATCTACCTGCAAATCCTTCCAATACATGCCGATGGCAGGTGGTAAGAAATTCTTGGTCAACCAAGTGATGGAAAGAAAGTTGGAGTCTCTAACATCACTATCCATAGACTGCAGCATGCATGTAAAAGTGCATTTTGCCACAGCAACTCGAACTCAGAGTGATCTGTAACACACCACCAAAATAGTAAACAGATGTAAATGAAAATAAAACCTTTATTAACATTCTTTTTAAACACACACAGTGCAATGTCACAAATATAACATAGTCACCATCAGTAATATAATAAAAACTACTGTACACCGTTAACACAGTACGAAGTCTTACAACACCA
Source organism: Scyliorhinus torazame (assembly GCF_047496885.1). Lineage (NCBI taxonomy): Eukaryota > Metazoa > Chordata > Chondrichthyes > Carcharhiniformes > Scyliorhinidae > Scyliorhinus > Scyliorhinus torazame. Next base: position 20,771,278 of record NC_092721.1, on the reverse strand, counting down.
GGTTAAAGTCCAACAGGTTTGTTTCGATGTCACCCAGGAGGGTTTCTCCGTTGCTTTGGATCTGGTGATTCAGTGGTAGCTGCTCCAAAGATGCCGCTGCTCTTTCCACCTGGTGGGTTGCTTCTTCTAACCACAGGCTGGTGGTTAGAAGAAGCCTGTGGTTAGAAGAAGCAACCCACCAGGTGGAAAGAGCAGCGGCATCTTTGGAGCAGCTACCACTGAATCACCAGATCCAAAGCAACGGAGAAACCCTCCTGGGTGACATCGAAACAAACCTGTTGGACTTTAACCTGGTGTTGTAACACTTCGTACTGTGCTCACCCCAGTCCAACGCCGGCATCTCCACATCATCGTTAACACAATAATCTGTACAAACCCACCTTCTGTTTAGTTGTGCAAATAAGGGTGTATTTACACTATACGTTCAGTACCAGCGTATTAACACAGATGATAATCTTATGCAGTGCAAATTGTGTTTAAGGCTTGAGCAAACAATGAAACAAAATGGAGTGAGAGTTTTAGGTGAAGACTTGACTTGAGATTGAGGATAAATTTACACCATCACCGCAGTATTATGATTCGCACCGACAGTTGTAATGTAAATGCATTCCACATGTTTCACAACCAAGGGACATTTAATTGGAATCACAGCACTCGTATTGGAAAACCTACATCTTCAGTTGTGCAATCATGTTCATGAAAATGAGTAGAACGGAGAAGTAAAGAATCTCTGAAGGTCCCTGAAACACACGTCAAAAACGTCAGGTATTTTTCTGCTTCAACTTTTTGTACCAGGTTGGACATTCTCGGTTTGTCTGCAAGAATAAAATAATTTAAGTTAGGAAGAACGCAGAATCTGGAATAGATTTTCTATCAAGGGATCCCTTTGGGGTAAATTAAGACTTCTCCAACCAATTGTGATGATTTTATATTGAAGTAAAAGTTTATTAAAATAAAGGAAATAAAGGATTTTAAAAAAAAAATTACGCTGAAACGCAAGAATAGCTATACACAGTACTTTAAAACAGTTCCAAAAAGATCTTAGCTTAAACTATATTCAGAGCTAACCTTTTCTGATGTCCACAGTCTTCATTGATGTTTAAATCTATAGAATTTCAGTAACTTTACCGCACAATGCCTTGTTACTCTTGGGGAGCTGTCCGAGGGTGGCAGAAAACTGGTCCTCCAGGCCTGGCCTTGTCCACACTGTGCCTTCTTTTTTAGCTATTACCAGCTACCATACTATCAGCTTGGAGAAATCACTAGAAAATACACGGACTTCTGGGAGAGCTGACCGGCTACCACATTGTCTTCTGGGAGATCCAGGCAGTTACCCCCTCACACAGGCTTCAGAACTTTCTTAAATGTGCTCCTTCATTTGATGTTTCTACCCTCTATTGTTTCATAAAAGTTCCCTTTTCCCAGATCTGATCAAACTCCCTTATAGCTCCTATATTTTACAAAGGAAATTTACCTTATTTTTACTTACAATTTTACCACTTGTATATGTTCCCCTTTGAAGTGAAACGACCACTTCAAAACTTCTTATTTCATTGCCTTATGTAAATTCTTATTTATGTTTCTCTTGGTTTATTAACATGTCAAACCCACGGACTTCCGGTTGCGGCAGAAGGCCTCGGAGAATGAGGACGAGATATTGGGCCTGGTGGTGAAGGTAGAGGCGCTGCATAAGAAATGGCAGGAGAAGTTCGAGGACATGGAGAATTGGTCGAGGAGGAAGAACCTGCGGATTCTGGGTCTCCCGGAGGGAGTGGAGGGGTCGGATGCTGGAGCATACGTGGTCACGATGCTGAACACGTTGATGGATGCGGGTGCCTTCCCGAGGCCCCTAGAGCTGGATGGGGCCCACCGAGTCCTGGCGAGGAGGCCCAAGTCTAACGAGCTGCCGCGGGCGGTATTGGTGCGGTTCCACCGCTTGGTGGGCAGGGAGTGTGTCCTAAGATGGGCAAAAAAGGAAAGGAGCAGCAGGTGGGAGAATGCAGAGGTCCGTATATACCAGGACTGGAGCGCGGAGGTGGCCAAGAAGAGGGCTGGGTACAATCGGGCTAAGGCGGTTCTGCATCGGAAGGGGGTGAAATTTGGGATGCTGCAGCCGGCGCGACTGTGGGTCACGTTTAAGGCCCGGCACCATTACTTTGAGACGCCGGAGGAGGCGTGGACCTTTATCCAGGCCGAAACGTTGGACACGGACTGAGGGTCGGTTGTGAGTGGATGTCGCGGGAGGGGGGTTACTGTGCTTGGGGGGGATGTTGGGGGATGTTCTGTTCTGTATTGTTTCCTTGAGTGCTGGGTGGGGTAGGGTGAAATGGTTCAAAGTGGGGGTTTTGTGAGAGTGTGGGCGTTGGTGGTTGGAAAGACGGGGCCCAGTTTTGGGGGGGGGGGGGGGGGGGGGAGATGAGAGGCCCGAGGTGGGGGGAGTTTGGATTAGGCGGCAAAAGGGAGCTGCACCAGAGAGGGCGGCGCCGGTTGGATGGAAAGCGCAGGCTTTTTCCTGCGCTAGGGAAGGGGGCGGGTCCGGGGGGGCAAGGGCGGTGTTGGAGAGGAGCGCCCGCTGATGGATAGAAGGGGGGGGGGGGGGGGGAAGAGGATAGAGAGACTACCACACTGGGGGGTCGATGGAGTTGCCGGGGTCAGCAGGAGTCAGCTGACTTACGGGAGGAGTGGACCCATGGAGGTTTGTCAGGCCGGGGGCCAGGGAATTTTCTTTTTTTTCCCATGTCCATAAAGCCTACTCCCGGATAGACTTCTTAGTTATGAGCAGGGACTAATCCCGAGGGTGGAGGACACGGAGTATTCGGCCATAGCCATCTCAGACCATGTCCCGCATTGGGTGAAGCTGGAGCTAGGGGAGGAGAGGGACCAGCGCCCCCTGTGGCGCCTGGATGTGGGCTTGCTGGCGGATGAGGTGGTGAGTGGTCAGATCGGGGGGTGCATTGAAAGCTATCTAGAGGTTAACGATAATGGGGAGGTGCAGGTGGGGGTGGTCTGGGAGGCGCTGAAGGCGGTGATTAGGGGAGAGCTAATCTCCACTAGGGCCCACAAGGAGAGGAAGGAGAGGAGAGAGGGAGAGATTGGTGGGGGAGATTTTAAGGGTGAATAGGAGGTATGCAGAGGTCCCCGAGGAGTCCCTCAAGGAGCGACGAAGCCTCCAGGCCGAGTTCGACCTGTTGATCACCAAGAAGGCAGAGGTGCAGTGGAGGAAAGCGCAAGGGGCGGTGTGAGTAATGGGAGAAGGCTAGCCGGATGTTGGCACACCAGCTTCGGAAGCGGGAGGCAGTGAGGGAGATTGGGTCAGTTAGGGATAAAGGGGGGAACACGGTGCGGAGTGCGGTGGGAATAAATGGGGTATTTAGAGACTTTCTATGAGGGGCTGTATAGGTCTGAGCCCCCGATGGAGGAGGGGGGGATGCGTCGATTTTTGGATCGGCTGAGGTTCCCGAGGGTGGAGGAGCAGCAGGGGCTGGGCTTGGGGCACCGGTAGGGCTGGAGGAGCTGACTAAGGGGCTGGGGAGTATGCAGGCGGGGAAGGCACCGGGGCCAGATGGGTTCCCGGTGGAATTTTACCAGAAGTACATAGACCTGCTGGGCCCTCTACTGTGAGGACTTTCAATGGGGGGGGGGTCCTACTCCCGACGATGCCCAGGGCGCTGATTTCGAAGCGGGACAAGGACCCATTACAGTGTGGGTCGTACAGGCCAATCTCGCTCCTCAACATGGACGAGAAGCTGTTAGCGAATGTGTTGGCTACCAGAATTGAGGACTGTGTCCCGGGGGTGATTCACGAGGACCAGACGGGTTTTGCGAAGGGAAGGCAGCTGAATACTAATGTGCGGAGGCTCCTTAATGTAATCATGATGCCTGCAGTGGAGGGGAAGCGGAGTTAGTGGCGGCGATGGCCTTTGATAGGGTGGAGTGGGGGTACCTTTGGGAAGTGTTGAGGAAGTTTGGGTTCGGGGAGGGGTTCATTAGTTGGGATAGGCTACTTTACGAAGCCCCGGTGGCGAGTGTGGCCACGAATCAGAGGAGGTTGGAATACTTTCGGCTGTACCGGGGGACGAGGCAGGGGTGCCCCCTATCCCCCTTGATATTTGCATTGGCAATTGAACCTTTGGCTATGGCTTTGAGGGAGTCCAGGAACTGGAGGGGACACCGGGTATCACTGTATGCCGATGACCTGTTACTGTATGTGGCGGACCCAGTGGGGGGAATGCCGGAGGTGATGCGGATCCTCAGGGAATTTGGGGACTTTTCCTATAAGCTCAACGTAGGAAAGAGTGAGCTCTTCGTGGTGCACCCAAGGGACCAGGGAAGGGGGATAGACGAGCTTCCATTGAAGAGGGCGGAAAGGAGTTTCCGGTACCTGGGGATCCAGGTGGTCAGGAGCTGGGGGGCCCTACACAAGCTCAACTTGACGCGACTGGTGGAGCAGATGGAGGAGTTGAAAAGGTGGGATACGCTGCCACTCTGCCTGGCGGATAGGGTGCAGTCGGTGAAAATGACAGTGATCCCGAGGTTCCGTTTTGTATTCCAGTGCCTCCCCATCCTGATCCCCAAGGACTTTTTTTAAGCGGGTCAGCAGGAGCATCATGGGATTTGTGTGGGCGAAAAAGACCCGAGGGTGTTTCTGGAACGGAGTAGGGACAGGGGAGGGTTAGCATTACCTAATCTGTGTGGGTACTACTGGGCTGCCAATGTGGCGATGATACGCAAGTGGGTAATGGAGGGGGAGGCGTGGAAGAGGCTGGAGATGGCGCCCTGTGCGGACACGAGTTTGAGAGCGCTGGTGACAGCACTGCTGCCGCTCCCGCTGACAAGGTACACCATGAGTCCGGTGGAGGCGGCGACTTTGAAAATTTGGGGGCAGTGGAGACACCACAGGGGTGAGGTAGAGGATTCTGTTTGGTCCCCGATCCGAGAGAACTATCGGTTCGTCCCGGGGAGAATGGATGGAGGGTTCCTGAGCTAGCACAGGGCGGGAATTAGAAGGATGGCGGACCTGTTTATAGATGGGACGTTTGCGAGCCTTGGGGCGCTGGAGGAAATATTCGGGCTTCCACCCGGAAATGCCTTCAGGTACATGCAGGTAAGGGCGTTTGTAAGGCGGCAGGTGAGGGAGTTCCCACTGCTTCCAGGATAGGGTGCTCTCGGGGGTGTGGGTTGGAGAAGGCAAGGTCTCGGCGATCTCCCAGGAGATGCAGGAGGAGGAGGAGGAGACCTCGGTGGAGGAGCTAAAAGGTAAATGGGAGGAGGGGCTTGGGGAGGAGATAGATGAGGGTACGTGGGCGGACGCCCTGGGTAGGGTTAATTCTTCCTCCTCTTGCACCAGGCTTAGCCTGATACAATTTAAGGTTCTTCAAAGAGCGCATATGACAGGCGCGAGGCTGAGCAGGTTCTTTGGGGTGGAAGGCAGGTGTGGGAGGTGCTCGGGGAGCCCAGCAAATCACGCCCATATGTTCTGTGCGAGCCCGGCGCTGGATGGGTTCTGGAGGGGCGTTGTGAGGACTGTGTCTAAGGTGATGAACACCCGGGTTAAGCCGAGCTGGGGGTTAGCACTATTTGTGGCATCGGACAAGCCGGGAGTGCAGGAGGCGAAAGAGGCCGGTATTCTGGCCTTTGCGTCCCTGGTAGCCCGGCGGAGGATTCTGCTACAATGGAAGGATGCGAGGCCCCCAAGCGTGGAAGCCTGGGTCAACGACATGGCAGGATTCATTAAATTGGAGAGGGTAAAATTTGTCTTGAGAGGGTCTGTGCAAGGGTTCTTCAGGCAGTGGCAACCGTTCCTAGACTTTCTAGCGGAGCGTAAGATGGTCAGCAGCAGCAACCCAGAGGGGGGGTACTTTGTGTTTACTACTGTGTTTATTATTGCTTAATGGGGGGTTTGTATATTGGGGGAATTCGTGATGTAGTTGTAAGATGTTTATATATGTGTTCTTTGGGTTTTTTTCTGTAAGGGGGGGGGGTTGAAAATATGTTAAAAATTTGAATAAAAATATTTAAGAAAAAACAAAAACATATCAAACCCACTTATAACTGATGTTCGGACCCTTGCAGTCTCTCCATCTCTTAATCCAATTATACCCATCACACCACCACCGGCCTGTTTTCCAGCATATGGGAAATATGACAGTGTTATTACAAGAAAAATAATATAATTTCTAATTTTCCTAACAACTTAACTCCTGTGACAATCAGAAATCTGTCTAACTGAGCAGTGAATAAATTTGACGACCCAGCCTCCACTCCTCACTGGGGAGGTGAATTACAGACACCAACAGCCATCTATCAGGAAGGAGTTCCTCCTGACGCTCTGTCATTTTCTGTGTTTCCATTATTACCTGAAAGGCTGAAGATGAGCACGAGTAAAAATCCCGAGATTGATAGGTTAAATAAACCTGCCTAGATAGTTGTGATACCCAAGAGTTAGGTACTGGTATTCGAGGAACCACTGCATTGTCCTGTTTTCTACCCAGGTTTTCCCTTTCGCTTTAAATTATTGAACTTTATGTTATTAAATGCCTCATATGGATGTAATATTTTGTAAGCTGCATGTGAAATTAGCATGCTCAAAAATATTCTGATGTGATGTAGAGGCCATGTTCTCCTGTCAGTTTCTTTAGCACAACGATTTGTTTCTTTAAAAAAATAAATTTTGAGTATCCAATTATTTTTTTCCAATTAAGGAGCAATTTAGCGTGACCAATCCACCTAACCTGCACATCTTTGGGTTGTGGGAGTGAGACCACATGGGGAGTATGTGCAAACTCCTGACGGATAGTGACCCGGGGCCAGGATCGAACCTGGGTCCTCAGCGCCATAGGAAGCAGTACTAACCACTGCGCCACCATGCTGCCTCAGCACAGTGGTTTTTAAAGTAAATCTGTACATACTCTACCCTTCCCTATAGTATGCTCTCATCCTTCAATGGTCTTTGTGAAACAGAATGTGTTAGACTGAGACTCGGCTTAAAGTGAGAAACAGAAATTAAGCAAATTATATATATATATATATATATATATATATATATATATAGACATCAAGATTGCTTTCACATGTTTCAGTTTGAATTGCAACTTAAAAAATGTCCAATTATGCAAAATTATACTACATTTTGCCTGATCATTTACCGCAACATGAATTTGCATTAATTATATCAAAGTAAACCTCCCGGCATGTGATCCATTTCATGTGCTCTAATTATGGGTCCTCTGCCATCCAATTCGCCTTTTTAAGTGTCTGTGTAATGTCTGGAATAACTATTCCTGACAGAGATGGTGCCTAAATTACATCACTAGTAATTTAAGTGCTTGGAAAGGATGGAAAATGATATGACAATAACGACACCCAGCGATAATAGCTTCTCATAGGAATGAACATTTCCTTTGTCAAGGGATTAGGGAACTTTTAGGGGGGGTTTAAAAAAAACCATTGCACCGTTAAAATTTGTTCAAGTTACTCTTTGTGTCTCTGCACTTTCATACATGAAAAGTACACAATAGCACTGAAAACCTCAATGTGAAACAAATCTCTGCAAATAGCTTTTTAAAAAAATGAGGATTATGTAATCTGCCAACAAAAGGACTAAAGATTGAACCTGGATCCTCAGTGGCATGAGGCAGCAGTGCTAACCATTTGCAACAGTGTTACCCCTAAAATTTTGGAATGTGATTCAAAATTGATCAAATTATTGTTGGGAATCTGGAACCCATAAGGGCTGCAGATGATAAGTCAATTGAAATTTTCAAGACTGACAGCGATAGATTCTTTTTATAGTGTCACTGATCAAAGAACTCAGATCAAAGGTGGGTAAATGGAGAGCAGATCAGCTATGTTGATTCAATAGTTGAACGAGCACAAGGGATTGCCTATTCCTGGTTCCTATGTTTCAATTGGCTGGAAGAAGCCGAAGTATTTGGGCTGGTGAAGAACTAAACATCCTCTTTGCTCCAGACAAAAAGTTAACTTACAAAAAGAGTTGGTTTTGGTTTGTAGATGTTTTCATCCTCATGTGGGGGAATGCTCAGAGACAATTTTGTTGCTTGTGCAATTGGATTGCTTGTGACTTCATCTCGAGAAACTGGAAAGCCACTGCCATACTGCTTGTTATGCAAATTTATCAGAACCTGCTTCATTACTGCCAATTCCTGCAAGATATAAACATAACTGACATTAAAACAAGTCATCAGAACAAGACAAGCAACATGGTCTCAATTGCATTTGCTGCCTGCCCAATTTTATTGCTAATTACAATTATCCTTCTCCTATGTTTATTTAACAATTAAACAAATTGAAAGATGCACCTTAATAGCGGATCTATCATAAAAAAATTCCCGTTTTTCAGCCAAGTTACAAACGCATGACTTCAATTAAGTAGAATTTCATAGAATTTACAGTGCAGGAGACCATTCGGCCCATCGAGTCTACACCGGCCCTTGGAAAGAGCACCCTACTTAAGCCCACACCTCCACCCTATTCCCATAACCCCATCTAAACGTTTGGACACCAAGGGCAATTTAGAATGGCCAATCCACCTAAGCTGCACACCTTTGGACTGTGGGAGGAAACCCACGCAGACACGGGGAGAAAGTCCAAACTCCACACAGTCACCCGAGGCCGGAATTGAACTCGGTTCTCTGGAGCTGTGAGACAGCAGTGCTAACCACTGTGCCAACCCATCATTTTCAAAGTTAACTGAGAAACAAACTTTCTATGAATTATTTTACAATGACAACTGGGAACTTTACATGCATTTTCATCCAACAGTGCTGTGAGCCCATTTTTCTTTGGATGCAACTTACATGTAGCGTTAAAGAAGCATCAATGGGTGGCACGGTGACGCAGTGGTTAGCACTGCTGCCTCATGGCGCTGAGGACCCAGGTTCGATCCCGGCCTGGGGTCACTGTCCGTGTGTTGTTTGCACATTCTCCCTGTGCCACAACCCAAACATGTGCAGGGTAAGTGGATTGGCCATGCTAAAATTGGGTATTCTAAATTTAAAAAAAAGATGCACCAGTAACTGGAAATGTAATATTTAATGTTCACTGCACCATAAATCCTCCACTTAAATGTGATTGCCTATTTTGTTTCTGGATCTGTCAAAAGTGACAATGGAAAATTAGGTAGGGGAGCAAAACGTGTAGGTAGTAACACAATTCCCTATACATAAAGGCGCCCCTTCCTCATTTCCAACCTGAGGATTGGGTGATGCGAAGAGGAAAACCCAGGTTAGGTGCCCACTTTTAAAAAACCAATGCTTTAAAGAGCAAAATATGGCAAAGCGTTCTATTTTACAACAGATGGCTCCCCTTTACATTTAAGATATGCAAAATTAGTTACAATTTGGATTTTCTTTTGGAAAACAATACTGCAGGGATATTAATAATCAATAACATGATTTATTCATAACATTTTGGTCAGAAAGTTAACCGCAACTACATGAAAAACCATACTTAAAATTAAAACTGCTGATTTAAGTTTATTCAACAAAGCTTAAAAACAATAAGCTTAAATAGTAGGAATTGGTATACCAGTGCTTTGATCACTTAATGTAAGTGACCAGGCATTTTACGATTTGCATATGTGTAGTGCAGTTGTCCTGGAAGGCAGCACAGTTAATGTCAACTTGTTGATGAAGATGAGACTAGCACAGTATGCAAAATGACTTCAAGTGCATTCACAGGGACAGTTTTAAATATAAAGTTGGAAAGGTTGTGGTGAAAACCAATGCTCTCACGCTGAATGATCAAAGTAACACAATTTAATCTGATTCTAGCTCAAAATCTAGGAATTATGCTCCAAGCATTAGGAAAGTTTACAAATGAATCCCACAATTTTAAGAATTGGTGGATTGTTAAGTAAAAATAGCAAGAAAGATCTTGTTGCCAAACACTCCTGTTATGCAGTGCGGGACCTCTGCCAATGTTCATGCCAGCTGAACCTCATTAACTAGACATCTGGAGATATCCTGGGCCAACATTTCTACAAACATCTTTAAATGACACAAGCAGGTTGTCTCCTTCAGTTTTCTCCCATGGATTTCACGAGTGTATTCAGCTATGAGGTGAGATTCTTCTTTAGAAGGGACAAGGATATAAACATATTTACTGTTACATCAAATAAGGTCTGCACTGCCGACCCTAAATACAAGCCTTACCCTTTCAGAATGAGTCGTGCTGCCCTGAACTTTGGCTGGATTTTAAACTGACAGAAATGACTGCTTTAGTGATTTACGGATTCTAGGGTACAAAGGTTGGCTCTCAAATTATTACACTGAAGGGTAAGTGAAAGACGCACAATTTTGAAAATCAAGTCTCCACATATTGAAATAATCTTTCAGAGATGGGTAGAGTATTCTGCCAGTTGAGTACCTCCATAAAATAAGTACTTTCAATAAAGATTACATGCTAATGATCAAACTTATATTGCAATAGCATCATGTTGAGCCTGTCAAACTGCTGGGAGTAAATATATTTAGCTAATTTTAGCATTTAATTGAATGCTTTTGCAAGGGTAGATTTAGAGCTATATATATTACACATTAAATGAACGCACTGCATTTTCCAAATATATAAAATATTTTAATAGGAATGACATATGGTTCTTTTAGTATGTAGTGCCAGCAACATGGTAAGATAGCAAAGCTCAATAATCTTCCCCGGTTACTGTTGATTGTACTTTCAAAAGCACAACAAATCTTTTGGTCAAGATAATTTCTCATTTATGCTCCATTTCTTTGTTCAATTAATTATCGTTAGATACCTAGAACAACAAAACAAGTTCACAATATAATCTTGCTGAGTTCTTTTGCTTTTCATGGGATGATACTTCTGTGGTCCCACAGAAAAGTGTTGTAACTCATACAGTATTTGACCTAGCTACATTTACTCCTTTCAGTATTCCATTCCGACTTAGAAATGTTAGGGTTTTTTTTTGAAAAGCAAGAAGAGTTGATCAACATAATAACCCCTTTCCTGCTCCCACTTCTTATGTGGTTACGTTCTGCCAATTACAAGATAATTTGAAAGAAAATTACCTCCCGTTGATTCAAGAGTCGCTCCAAATCTGCTGCCATTTGATTTTTCATGCGAAGTAAAGCTGTTTTTTCCTTATTTAACTGACTGAAAGAAAAGCAGATACATTTGATTATAGTCAGGATGTCACATTCCTTATTGAACTGAGGCTTCTTACCCCAGTTGTGCATGTAACTTAGCAGGTTAAATGAACAGGAAGTTCATGTAACAATCACAAAAATATCCCAACTTTAAAGATCAATACAAGATCACTGACTTTAACGGGTATATTCACAAAGCTTATCTTTATGAGAGAAAAGTGTTTGAAAAACAATGGCAACTAATTGAAAATTGGCACACCACGGCTGCTGGAAGGCAGTGCTCGGACGTTGGGCTCTGGACAGCGATACAAATGAGTTTGGTGTCAAACATAACTAAATTACATGGGGATAGGTCGCTGCTGCTCAAGTTCAGCGTAGTCAACTGCTGGAAACACCATTTATTGGGATGTGACTTGTGCCCATACTGCAGTCAGAATGATGGCGGAAACATATTTTTAATGGTGAACTGTGCTGCTCACTATTTGTCATTTGCCATTTGGCAGCAATTCTTGGCATCTGCTCTTTGCTTAGCGATAGCTCAAACTCTCGCCTGGATGCTCAAGAGGAAAGTCAAATTCTATGGCCCGACTGTGTAACAGCGGTAACATTTATTGGTTTCAGAGCCCCCTGGCTGTTGTCCCTCTTCACATGTAAGGCTAACCTGGCTGGCCACAGAAATATGCATGCTACTCAGATCTGAGCAGGGTTGGGAACAGGAAGTAAGGCCCATCATCAACCTTAGCTCCTGTCAAGCCATAACCAGGAGAAAGAGGCAGGAGATGGGATCTTTCAATCCTGCGTCTGCCCTTCATTATCATCTTTGCATCTGTGTAAGGTGCAAGTTCTTCATGTTGTCTGGTAACACCTGCATATGTTCCTGGGTATGTAAAGAAGCCACTCTATCATAATATACTGTTTTTGAATAAGAATACTGCTTGTTTTAGAGCAAAACTGGGCCTGGAAACATCATGGCAAATTGGTAGTGGGTCTTGCATTCAGCCAAACTAATGATGTGCATAATGCACTTGCATTTCTATACTGCATTGTACTTTGAATTGGCTCAGTGGATTTAACAGGTCAGAAGAAGCACTTAAGATTTACTAACATCTCAGGTCGGTGTTACTACTGCTTTTCTAGAGGTTGGATTATTTACGTGTAGCAGTACTGGGAACCAATTGTTGGCTGTCCAAAGAGATGAACGGAGACAGGTTTTGATGTTATTGGTAATTCAAGGTGCTAATTTCTCCTGTTCAATTTTCCATCAGGAAAACCTTGCAGGCTGTCACTATTTTCCAAAGGCTGCAGGCAAGGGATAGTCCAATTTTAACAAGCCACGTAATGTTAAATCCAGCTGGCCATGAAATTGAGGAAGGACACAAATGAGTTTGAAGATGAGGCAAGGCCAAGGGAAGTTTTTGTTTCCCTTCCAATTTTCATTGGAACAACACAAGCTGCTTGATCAAGAAAATAGAGCACCTGGGACCAGATAATAATCTACTGATGGCAAGAGGCAGAGAGAAATAGAAACATCAACAAGAGCTTGCTTGATGAACCTCTGCCAAAAGCATCTTCTCCGAGGACTCTTTCAGTCAAATGCATTTGCCTCCATATCTTGTCTATGAGAGGTTGACAACTGATGCCAAAACAGGGAATAATTCTGTCACAAGATGTGCCTTGGTCCTGCCAAAATAAATTGCTGCCATGGATGATTACCCCCTTATTTATCATCTGGTCCTTTGAGAATGATTCACAGATATCTAATATGTCAGGCCTGTCACAGACCTAAATCAGCAGCAGGGGACAAATTACCCTGAAGGCTACGAAGGTTTGTGCAACGAAAATTCAGGAATATTTTGTTATTTGGAAACAATGACTTCAGTCTAAAAATGGCAAAAAAGAATTAAATCATACTTGCTGCCACTGAAAATGTTTCTCCACCCCCTGCCTGAACGCCCGCCAATTTATATCAAGCTCAGGCCACAGATATAATTTATTCATCACCTCAAATTCTAGCTCCAGATCATTATCTGTTTTTATATTCCATTATATACACACACGCTTTAAATAAACTTAATGCTGTTATTGATGATTTGTAGGTTCTCTTGCTGGTTCTTCTGACAGTCCTGGCAAACAACTTCATGTTTGAGTTCAAGTTCAACTAAAGTTCGCTCTTTGCAAATTGGATTCAAGGCAGAAAAAAGTTTCAGATAGATCTGATAGATAGGAACAACAACTAATGCTGCATATACCATAAATGTTAGTTTTTTAAAAATAAGAGTGATCACTAACATGAGATAGAAATTGTGGTATGGTATGCACTAACAGCAGCCCTTTCTATCAGCACTCGAGATGAATGGCTTGGTCAATTAGCACTTGAATAGGAGCAGGTCCAAAGATCCAGCCAACACTGATTTTTGTCAGTGAATAATATCACACACTAACTAGGCCCTCGTAACATTGACAGTCAATGTGAAATGCTGGCATTTGGGACATACACTCAAACAAGGTCCAAATTTTAAATCCGGGGGGGGGGGGGGGGGGGGGGGGGAATGGAGGAGGAGGGGAATTTTCCACCCCCCCTGTGATGTGTTTCTCAGTTGGGGGAGCTGTCCTTCAATGATATCAGTTATGGCAATGTCCCCAGGGTGGAAAGTTGTTGTTGGTGTTGGGGGGGGGGAAAGAGAGAGAGAGAGAGAGAGAGAGAGAGAGGAGAAGAGGTGGAGAAAGAGGAAGGGAAGAAGAAAAGGAGGAATCCAGTTTACTCTTTTAGGTATAGCAAAACCATTGCAGCAAGATGAAGATTTTGATCAACCCAATTTTTATGGAATGAAATCCGATTCACATATAAAAATAAAATTTACTTTAGAGACGTGGTCACACAAAATGAGTTTGAAAAGAAATGTCATCTTAATAATGTGTGTATACCTCTTTTACCAGCTATTATGCTTTATCATCTGTTATTCCAAATGAATTGAAAATCGCTTATTGTCATAAGTAGGCTTCAAATGAAGTTACTGTGAAAAACCCCTAGTCGCCACATTCCGGCGCCTCTTATGGGGAGGCTGGTACGGGAATTGAACCGTGCTGCTGGCCTGCCTTGGTCTGATTTAAAAGCCAGCGATTTAGCCCTGTGGAAACCTCCTTCATATAAAGTAGAAGCTACTTCCAGGACAGAAATGTGGCACGGACACCGTCTTGAACTTTTATTTTAGCAGTATGTACTGAAGTGTACAATTGGAATAGATGGAATGTACTCCAGTTCTATTGAGCAATGCAGTAGATACAAAAGTCTAGTTTCTTCACATTAACAGCAGCATCAATGCATTCACTTTAAATAGACTAATGCCACCCAAAATAGCAGCAGTAGGAAATCTATTTGAAAACCCCTTCTCCATCATATGGATTTAAAAAAGCAGCGTTGAGACTCTTCAAATACATTGGTATCCATACCAATATGTTTTGGCAGCAACTGGGTGGCAGATAGGGTTAGCAGACTATCTTTTCTCTCTGGAATCTGGGTGTGAAACCAGCCCAGATGGGCTGAAAATCTACTCTTTCTTTGCTGGCTGTATAAATTACAAGTCAACTGAATTGGGACAATTTCAAACCGGTTCCTGGTGAGTGTGATCGAATGCACAAAATATTGCATAACTGAACAATAATACTTAAGAGTGGCCACATGGATGGCCGGTGACAGCAGCGTAAACTTCACAATGGTGCACGGAAAGGCCATTCCTCTCTGGTGACTGCACTGTAAGGATTCCATAAAATAATCGGAACATCACGCTGCTCGTAACCTGATCTGTGAACTGTAAATTCTGATGCTGAATGCCAAAAAGCAAAAAATAATCAATTTCCCAGTACCAGTAGCTCTGAACTTGATATGCACAAGGAAAAAAAGTTGCAATTGCAAGGGCCCTTCCTGCTGATACCCTTATTTCCCCTTTCTTTATTTTTGCTGTTCTCATTTTGATCTGTGGATGCTTAATGGACATGTATCTTTAAATCAAGCAACTGAGAGAAGGAGGAATTCAGGAATATACAACATGGTATATGCTGCTGCTAGCTTTGGACAGCAAGACTGGGACAGCAAGACCCAGACCTTTTGGCACCCAAAAGATAGGGTAGGACTTGGTTCCATTTATTGAATGGTGGCCAATGAATTGGCCAAAAGTTCATATTCTGCCTAGTAACAGGTGGTGATTGGATCCTACTCAAGTTGAATGGTATTCAGAGACGCACTTTCAATCCTAGACACTCAGGGAAAAGGGAGCTTCTCTCTCTCTCTCCAAAAGGCTATGAGTTGCTGTATGAGGACTCTGGGGCTGTACTCGTGGGAGTTTAGAAGGATGAGGGGCGATCTTATTGAAACATACAGGATACTGTGAGGCATGGATAGAGTGGACGTGGAGAGGATGTTTCCACTTGTAGGAAAAAACTAGAACCAGAGGATACCATCTGAGACTAAAGGGACAATCCTTTAAAACAGAGATGAGGAGGAATTTCTTCAGCCAGAGGGTGATGAATCTGTGGAACTCTTTGCTGCAGAAGGTTGTGGAGGCCAAATCACGGAGTGTCTTTAAGACAGAGATAGATAGGTTCTTGATTAATAAGGGGATCAGGGGTTATGAGGAGAAGGCAGGAGAATGGGGATGAGAAAATATCAGCCATGACTGAATGGCGGAGCAGGCTCGAAGGGCCGAGTGGCTTAATTCTGCTCATATGTCTTATGGTCTTATTTCTGGAACTGCAGAGACCTGAATGAGTGGAAACCATTACAGACTGGAAAGCAGAAATCTCGCCCTGAAAGCCTGGCTTGAAGGACAGTGTGCTAGAAACAACCATGTTTTACATATTTAAAAAAAAAACACCCCACAGCAGAATTGAATTAACGAATAATTTTAGAAAAGAACCCGAAGTCTTTGGCCCTTGGCTGCCCAATAATTACAGTCATCATATTTGTAAATTTAACACACTTACTTTTTATTTATAACAAGAATCAGAATGCAATGTGCAACAAATAGAACTGGTTAACTATTCTCTAATCCCCCACTTTAACTTGCCCCCACACTCTGTGTTTGCGCCTGTGTGTGTGTGTGCGCGCAATCACAGAGTGTGGGGGCAAGTTAAAGTGGGGGATTAGGAATTAGAGAATAGTTAACCAGTTCTATTTGTTGCACATTGCATTCTGATTCTTGTTATAAATAAAAAGTGTGTTAAATTTACAAATATGATGACTGTAATTATTGGGCAGCCAAGGGCCAAAGACTTCGGGTTCTTTTCTAAAATTATTCGTTAAGTCAATTGTGCTGTGACTCCGCAGGTGCGATCGAACGGGAGAAGCACCAAGTGCGGTAGTGAGCAAGAATTGCTTCCCGACGGCCAGCCTGGTGAGACCGCGGGCGATATCTAACGCCAACTGGGACTGGTAACAATGCCTCGCGGTTTCACGTTGGAAATGGCTGTCCCACACGATGATTCGCCTGGACCGCGCCTGGCAGCACCCCGCTAATGAGGGGGAGCAGCTCTTAAACCGCCCTCTCCGAGCAAATCACAGGCAGCACACAGTCATGCCACCGCGCAGACCAGCCCCCACAATTCGGAGATGCCGATCTGGCCCGGCTGTTGGACGCGTGAAGTCGAGACTGGACACCCTGTTCCCTCAAGTGGGTCAGCTACAGGTCAACCAGTGCCACCTGGTGGCAGAAGCCATCAGCGCGGGAATGTCACAAGGAGGACCGCCACCCAGTGCCACTAGAAACTCAATGACTTCCACCAGCTGAGTTGGCATCGGCCCCCTGACACCGCTCCCACCTGCCACCCCGCGTACCCTGACAACCTGGCGGTTGGCACAACACACAATACCGTGCACCTTGGCACCTCATCCATGCCCATCAGCAGTGCCCACACCTATTTTGTGCCATATCCGCCCCCCTCCCCTCGGATGCATGAAGCCTGTGATCACAATGCCTTCGCTCTGTCCCCTTAGGAGAAATTGGCCCATAACAGGCCAGGTGGGTACCGGGGTGCCGGACATCAGAGTGCTCCCTTCTATGAAGAACGGGCCCTGGAGGTCATGGGGTGACCCAAAGACAGAGTTGTCACCAACGCCGAGATTGGCCTGCGCTGCAGAGATGAGGATCCACCGGCCCCCACTGACCACATGTCCATTCTCCTGCAGGATCTCCATCTGATGGTGCCAGCTCATCCGGGGTCCCCCCACCTCTGCCTTCCACGAGAATACCTCGGAGGAGAGTTCCAAGGATGCCACCATGGAGACATCACAGCTGCCATCACCACTTTTCAGCAGCGCAGAGACACATCCCTCGGTGGGCTATATTAGTGGACAGGCCTCTGGCGCACAATCTGGTAAGTACCACACAGTTGCTGATGCACATCAGACAGAGGCAGGAACGACCCCTCCTGGGCAGAAGTCGGAGGTCTGCTGAATCCCAGGACCTAGCTTGGTCCCAGTCTGATGGCGAGCCTCTGGACAAGGTTATCCCGGAGCTGATGCAGATGCTTGGGTGCGGCCATGAGATTTAGAGGGAGATGTCAGCAACACTCCAGCCAGTACATAGCTGGTTGGAGGAGTACCAAAGGCTATGGATGCCGGAGATGGCGGCTGGCAGTGCGTGGCACCAAGGGCAACACTGCAAGTTTGGTGACCGCAGTGGAGCTTTACGTCAGCTCCATGAGTGGTGGTGTCCAAAGCATTGCTCGATCAGTGATGGCCATGTCTGAGTGTTTTGACAGCATGTCCTGGTCACTGGCTGACGTGTCCTGATGTAGGTTATCTTGCCGAAGCGCTGCAGAGCATGTCCCAGTTTCAGCTGGGCATTATCGAGGCGCTGTGGAGCATGTCCAAGTCATTGGTTCCCTTCAGATCCTTGGCTGTGACTTGATAAGGTCACCAAGAAACCATGGATGTGCTTTTGCTCCATCTCCACCTCCTTCCTTCATTTTCTGATCACCCTGTTCCTGCAGACTGCCTGCTATTAACAGTGGATGAGACAACATTTCCTGAACCTGGGGTCGGCCTAGGACATTGCTTCATTGTAATTTCCTTCAGCTGAATCAGACTGGTATCCAAATCAAACCTGAGGTGGATTGCATCCCGCATCCTATCCACCACTAAGACTTTATATTTCCACGTCAGCAGCAGCACCTGTCATTGCCACTGCCACCATTTGTGTCAGTTATAAACTGGATTTTTGGAATGTGCCATCCATTGCCAACATGATGCAACTCAAGCCCCTGGGATAACATGAGAAAATACATTTAAAATGTAGATTGGCTGGGGCCAATCACAATGATTGGTGACCTTCTTTCTAATGTGTCAGACTGCACAGTACAGCTCCTGCTGCTTTATATGATACAGGGATAATAAATCCTACGTTGCACACGCCTTCTACAAAACTGTGCCAATATTTTCAACCATGTCTTGATCCACAGCCTCCTTTTCTTGCACACCCTCATCATCCTGTCGCAATGAAGGCCCTCACCCCCCAATGTGCCATCATCACGTTATTCAGCTTTCAGAAACATCAAACCTTTATTCATCACAATGTTACATAGTAAGCAATTGCAATCTTTCTGGGCCCTCTTGCTGGGCTGTACTGCGTGATTCCACTGGAGATATCCAGGAACCTAAAGTGAGACTTGGTATTTCATTCATATGATGGGTAAGGTGACTAACAAAGCACAGTAGCTGCATATTGATCGAAATTGAGACAGTTGCCACATGGGGTTTTGAATGCCTCAATGTGTTTTGTCAATAGATAAAAGGTAAGAGAGAGGCAAAAATAGGCATTGGACCACTGGAAAATGTGGCTGGAGAAGTAATAATAGGAAACAAAGAAATGGCAGACGAACTGAATAGTTACTTTGCATCAGTCTTCACGGTGGAAGACACCAGCGGGATGCCAGAGCTCCAGGAGAACCAGGGGGCAGAGGTGAGAGCAGTGACCATTACTAAGGAGAAGGTTCTGGGGAAACTGAAAGGTCTGAAGGTGAATAAATCACCTAGACCGGATGGACTACACCCCAGAGTTCTAAAAGAGATAGCTGAGGAGATTGTGGAGGCATTGGTGATGATCTTTCAGGAATCACTGAAGGCAGGAAGGGTCCCAGAGGATTGGAAAGTGGCTAATGTAACACCACTGTTTAAGAAGGGAGGGAGGCAAAAGACGGAAAATTTTAGGTCGGTTAGTCTGACTTTAGTCATTGGTAAGATTTTAGAGTCCATTATTAAAGACGAGATCGCGGAGTACTTGGAAGTGCATGACAAAATGGGACTGAGTCATCACGGCTTCATCAAGGGGAGGTCATTTTTGACAAATCTGTTAAAGTTCTTTGAGGAAGTAACAAGGAAGTTAGACAAATGAGAACCGGTGGAGATGATTTAGTTAGATTTCCAGAAGGCCTCTGACAAGGTGCCGCATAGGAGACTGTTAAATAAGTTAAGAGCCCATGGTGTTCAGGGCATGGATCCTGGCATGGATAGAGGATTGGCTGACTGGCAGAAAGTAGAGAGTGGGGATAAAGGGGTCTTTTTCAGCATGGCAGCCGGTGACTGGTGGGTACCTCAGGGGTCAGTGCTGGGACCACAACTTTTCATAATATACATTAATGATCTGGAGGAAGGAACTGAAGGCATGGTTGTTAAGTTTGCAGATGATACAAAGATCTGTAGAGGGGCAGGTAGTATTGAGGAAGCAGGGGGGCTTTAGAAGGTCTGGAAAGGCTAGGAAAGAGGACAAAGAAGTGGCAGATGGAATACAATGTGGAAAAGCGTGAGGGTATGCACTTTGGAAGGAGAAATGGAGACATAGAACAAAGAAAATTACAGCACAGGAACAGGCCCTTCGGCCCTCCCAGCCTACGCCGATCCAGATCCTTTATCTAAACCTGTCTTCTATTTTCCAAGGATCTACTTCCCTCTGTTCCCCGCCCGTTCATATATCTGTCTAGATGGCATCTTAAATGATGCTATTGTGCCCGCCTCTACCACCTCCGCTGGCAAAGCGTTCCAGGCACCCACCACCCTCTGCGTAAAATACTTTCCACGCACATCTCCCTTAAACTTTCCCCCTCTCACCTTGAAATTGTGACCCCTTGTAATTGACACCCCCACTCTTGGAAAAAGCTTGTTGCTATCCACCCTGTCCATACCTCTCATAATTTTGTAGACCTCAATCAGGTTCCCCCTCAACCTCCGTCTTTCCAATGAAAACAATCCTAATCGACTCAACCTTTCTTCATCGCTAGCACCCTCAATACCAGGCAACATCCTGGTGAACCTCCTCTGCACCTTCTCCAAAGCATCCACATCCGTCTGGTAATGTGGCGACCACAACTGTACACAGTATTCCAAATGTGGCCGAACCAAAGTCCTATACAACCTGCCGACTCTTGTACTCAAAACCCCGTCCGATGAAGGCAAGCATGCTGTATGCCTTCTTGACCACTCTATCGACCTGCGTTGCCACCTTCAGGGTACAATGGACCTGAACTCCCAGATCTCTCTGTACATCAATTTTCCCCAGGACTCTTCCATTGACCGTATTATCTGCTCTTGAATTAGATCTTCCAAAATGCATCACCTCGCATTTGCCTGGATTGAACTTCATCTGTCATTTCTCTGCGCAACTCTCCAATCTATCTATATTTTGCTGTATTCTCTGACTGTCCTCCTCGTTATGTGCAACTCCACCACTCTTAGTATCATCTGCAAACTTGCTAATCAGACTACCTATACCATCGTCCAGATCATTTATGTATATCACAAACAACAGTGGTCCGAGCACGGATCCCTGTGGAACACCACTAGTCACCTTTCTCCATTTTGAGACACTCCATTCCACCACTACTCTCGGTCTCCTGTTCTTTATCCAGCCAGTTCTTTATTCATCTAGCTAGTACACCCTGAACCCCATACGACATCACATTTTCCATCAACCTGCCATGGGAAACTTTGTCAAATGCCTTACTGAAGTCCATGTATATGACATCTACAGCCCTTCCCTCGTCAATTAACTTAGTCACTTCCTCAAAGAATTCTATTAGGTTTGCAAGACATGACCTTCCCTGCACAAAACCATGCTGCTTATCACTGATAAGTCTATTTTCTTCCAAATGTGAATAGATCCCATCCCTCAGTATCTTCTCCAACAGTTTGCCTACCACAGACGTCAAGCTCACGGGTCTATATTTCCCTGGATTATCCCTGCTACGCTTCTTAAACAAAGGGACAACATTAGCAATTCTCCAGTCCTCTGGGACCTCACCCGTGCTCAAGGATGCTGCAAAGATATCTGTTAAGGCCCCAGCTATTTCGTCCCTCGCTTCTTTCAGTAACCTGGGATAGATCCCATCCGGACCTGGGGACTTGTCCACCTTAATGCCTTTTAGAATACCCAAAACGTCCCCCTTCCTTATGCCGACTTGACCTAGAGTATTTAAACATCCATCCCTAGCCTCAACATCCGTCATGTCCCTCTCCTTGATGAATACCGATGCAAAGTACTCATTAAGAATCTCACCCATTTCCTCTGACTCCACGCATAAATTCCCTCTTTTGTCTTTGAGTGGGCCAATCATTTCTCTAGTTACCCTCTTGCTCCTTATATACGAATAAAAGGCTTTGGGATTTTCCTTAACCCTGTTAGCTAAAGATATTTCATGACCCCTTTTAGCCCTCTTTATTGCGCGTTTGAGATTTGTCCTACTTTCCCGATATTCCTCCAAAGCTTCATCAGCTTTAAGTCGCCTAGATCTTATGTATGCTTCCTTTTTCATCTTAGCTAGTCTCACAATTCCACCCGTCATCCATGGTTCCCTAATCTTGCCATTTCTATCCCTCATTTTTACAGGGACATGTCTGTCCTGCACTCTAATCAACATGTTCTTTCAAAGACTTCCACATTTCAAATGTGGATTTACCCGTAAACAGCTGCTCCCAATCCACATTCCCTAGCTCCTGCCGAATTTTGTTATACTTGGCCTTTCCCCAATTTAGCACTCTTCCTTTAGGACCACTCTCGTCTTTGTCCATGAGTATTCTAAAACTTACGGAATTGTGATCGCTATTCCCAAACTAATCAGCGACTGAAACTTCGACCACCTGGCCAGCATCATTCCCCAAACCAGGTCCAGTATCGCCCCTTCCCAAGTTGGACTATTTACATACTGCTCTAAAAAACTCTCCTGGATGCTCCTTACAAATTCTGCTCCATCTACGCCTCCAACACTACACGAGTCCCATTCAATGTTGGGGAAGTTAAAATCTCCCATCACGACCACCCTATTGCTCCTACATTTTTCTATAATCTGTCTATATATTTGTACCTCTACTTCACGCTCGCTTTTGGGAGGCCTGTAGTAAAGTCCCAACAATGTTACTGCATCCTTCCTATTTCTTAGCTCTACCCATATTGCCTCAGTGCTCAAATCCTCCATCGTGCCCTCCTTAATCACAGCTGTGATATCAGTAATGCAACTCCTCCACCCCTTTTACCCCTCTCTCTATCCCTCCTGAAGCACAGACTATTTTCTAAATGGGGCGATGCTTAGGAAATCAGAAGCACAAAGGGACTTGGGAGTCCTTGCTCACGATTCTCTTTAGGTTAATGTGCAGGTTCAGTCAACAGTTAGGAAGGCAAATGCACTGTTAGTATTTAATGTCAAGCGGGCTAGAATACAAGACCAGGGATGTACTTCTGAGGCGATATAAGGCTCTGGTCAGACCCCATTTGGAGTATTGTGAGCAGTTTTGAGCCCCATATCTAAGGAAGGATGTGCTGGCCTTGTAACGGGTCCGGAGGAGGTTGACAAGAATGATCCCTGGAATGAAAAGCTTGTCGTATGTGGAACGTTTGAGGACTCTGGGTCTGTACTCATTGGAGTTTAGAAGGATGAGGGGGGAATCTTATTGAAACTTACAGGATACTGCGTGGCCTGGATAGAGTGGACGTGGAGAGAATGTTTCCACTTGCAGGAAAAACTAGAAGCAAAGGACACAATCTCAGACTAAAGGGACGATCCTTTAAAACTGAGATGAGGAGGAATTTCTTCAGCCAGAGGGTGGTGGATCTGTGGAACTCTTTGCCCAGAAGGCTGTGGAGGCCAAATCACTGAGTCTTTAAAACAGAGATAGATAGGCTTTTGATCAATAAGGGGATCAGGGGTTATGGGGAGAAGGCAGGAGAATGGGGATGAGAAAAATATCAGCCATGATTGAATGGCGGAGCAGACTCGATGGGCCGAGTGGCCTAATTCTGTTCCTATATCTTACGGTCTTATGGTCAGTTGGTTATTGTTCTGTGGGAACCCCGCCAGTCCGTAGTAATTCCCCAATTTCATTGGGATGTATATAAATTAAGTGTTCTGCCTGAACAGAGCAGAACTTCGTGAAATGTCAAGCACTGCCTGATTCATGGCAATCGCCTGCTGCTAGAAAGATTTAGCTGCTAAGAAATTCAAGGCAGTGATGACTTGGAGTTGTAGAGGCATAAATGCCTATTGGACTGAAGTAGGTTGTAGATCTTTTATTGGCTGTTGTTGTATCACCCAGGTTACCTCTCGAGAGAAAGCACAGCTTGCTGAGGTAGTGACATGCAGAACAATCGAAGTAAGAAGATGTT